>NW_027466134.1:3965000-4097500 GCF_046127955.1 Nelusetta ayraudi
TGGGCTCGTCCGGGATTTGAACCCGGGACCTCTCGCACCCGAAGCGAGAATCATACCCCTAGACCAACGAGCCATATACAAGCCCCATTTTTAATTAATTTTTTATTTTTTATTGATTTGAAGAGGAGAAGACATAAATTCTTCATTTACAACTAGAGATTTAATTGAGCAGTTTCAATGTATGGGCTCGTCCGCGATTTGAACCCGGGACCTCTTGTAATGGAAAAGTATTCTTGTGTTATTCTTAATCTTGGTTTATATTGTATGATCACTAGTAGCACGTTTAAACTGTTAGAATCCTAGTTTAACATATACGTATCGTATTTCACTTTCTTTTATGGCCTGCCACGGATGTGCTCATCCTCTCCCTGTACAGGATATGAGCTGTGAAATTGGTCAACTATTGTATAGTCGTTGGTTTGTCCCTCTCTGTTCTCCTCCCTGTTCTTTCCTTATCTCTTCCCCTCCCGGTCCACTGTATAAAAGACCTTCTTCCTCTTTCCCTCTTTGCACATGCACTCGCACTCCCATTTGTACTGTGTTTTGTGCCTCGGAGCTCCCATCCATTTTTTATTGTTTGTTCATTAAATTACTTATTATCCCAGCATTCCTGCATCTGCACCTTCGCTCTTTTCCACAACACCTCTCTCACCCAAAGCCGGAATCATTCCCCGAAACCAACGAGCCCTACACATGAGAGTTTTTCTATTTTTTTATTATTTTATTTTTAAAGCGAGAAGAGATAACTTCTTCATTTTCAACAATAGGAAGTTTAAAAGAGCAGATTCAATGGCTGGGTTTTGGGCTCGTCCGGGATTTGAACCCGGGACCTCTCGCACCCGAAGCGAGAATCATACCCCTAGACCAACGAGCCCCAGGTGTGTTCTCTTTCCAGCAAAGAAGTCAAAATATCTTTTGTCATAACAACAATTGTTTAAAATAAAGAATGCTGCTTGTGTGTTCGTGAAAAAAACAGCTTGGCTCCAATCAGAAATCAGTGTGTGCAAAGCACACACTCTACCACTGAGCTACATCCCCTCTTTCACCAGCAAAACATAGCACTATAGCGCTAACCAGTACACCACAATGTCGCCAATAATAATAATAATGATAATAATACTACTAATAATAATAATTGTATTTATATAAACTTTGATTCTTCATGTTTAAATGTTTCTTTCCCCAAACTCCCTGCTTAATTAGCAGAAGAGTCACGTGTCCGCTTAGGTCCCCAGCCCTCTCAGAGGTGTTGTGTTTTCTTACAGTTGAGTAGTCACACCCATTTCCGTTTGCCACGGCGTCTTCCTTTCGGTGTCAACATGGTCTGTCATCACTAGGCCCTGATCTGTTCACCTTTTGTCATCATGAGCCCCGTGTCACAGGGAGAAAGGCAACATGGGAAGAGTATTCTCCCAGCAGGGGTTGGAGACAGTGTCACGCCTCACGTGCGGTGATTATGGGGTCAACATGGGCACAGCAGGGAAACAGCTCAGGTTGCATTACTATATTGTAACATGGTCAGGACCGTTATCTTAACATTTAAACATCAACATATTATTTAGTTTGGAGAATCTAAATCATATCCCTGAAATATTACTTTCTGCCTGGGGTGTCAGTGTGTATCTGATTCATTTGAGTTGCACTGAAATTACCGCTCAACAATTTTCTTTGGCACATTTTAAGCCTAATTTTAAACCTAATCTCCTCTCACCAATATATCGTAATGTTTCGATCAAAGACTCTAAGAAATGTCCTACAGCTAATTTTGTAAATAGCAATAAGGTTTACAGTTTTTTTTAAAGGTTAAATCTTACAAAAGTTATGACATTATTATTATTATTATTATCATTGAGCTCACTGACAATTTGTACAAGTGTGTGAAAGTGATACTTGTCCCAATAGACTCCAAAGATGCTTCTTCGAATATGCTCCTCAGGACCACTCACAGCATGCTTCTGATGTCTGCCATCTACAGCTTAGGTTTCAAAGGCAGCCAGCATCCTCCGTTGCTAAAAGAAGCATTTCCCAACAGACATTCCTTTGAATGATATATATATAAATAAAAATAAAAAAACACACAGCTCATATTGGAATAACACATAAATTAAATCTGTGAATAATTTAAATGCTCAGTTAAATGTTCAAGTAAAGAATCAAGCTAATAAATGTGCTTATTTGTCCATATTTTGCTTTTAGCAATTGCAACTGTACAGTTTTTCACAATAGAAGTCACAAATGGCAATGATCCAATCTGACTTTTTTAAAAGAGCCTTTAACCAATTCAAATGTTGTTAATGCGTGTTCATTTTAATGTCGAATGTCAATATAATTTATATAAAATCAAAATATTGTTTTCTTGCGTATGAATACGTTGATAGGTTTATTAATAGCAAAGTCACCCAACAAGGCTGATACTAGAGAAAAAAAACCTGCCACTGCAATTCAGAGCCCAAACTTTTTTAACATCAACTAAAGGTTAAAAACTTCTATATTAACCTTTTTAATTGCAACTTCATTTGAAAAATAGAAACATGCCAAACAGCTCAAGGATATTTTGGCAATCCTTCTTGACCGTAAAAAAAAATAATTTGTTGAATAATTCAAGTTTCAGCTTGTCTGTCTTGGGTCTCTGCTCACCATTGGAGCACATGGGTAACGATATCATTGTAAAGGACCATGGTTCATGTCGCCGGTTGCCTTGCTGACTGTATTATTATAGGGACCAAGCTCATTCAGAGACTGGCATTGGAACGGCTCTACCTTGCTCTTTGATCCTCCAGGACGCACAGATGGCCGGCCCGTCCTCACGCATGACTCATCGTTCATCCCCCCCCCGTAGATGCAATTAAATAAGGTGTCATGTATTTGATACACACCCTTGAGTGCTTTTGCTGGACAGTTACAACCAACAGAAAGTGAGCAGCGCAGTGCACCATCGGTGTTTTACTTAACACTTTGATTTAAGAGCTTGTTGTTTTATATTTGATATTTCCAACGCTTAATATAATCCATACGCCATCATTAGCCATTGCTCAGATTACTCTCCACAGATTTAACAGGTCCACGGATACGCTGAACGTTTATGGATATTCACAGTGCCAATGTCCTGCAAAGTGTAACCAAGGGTGTGTGTTACAAATGTACTTTGGGAGCATCGTTAACTGTCACGACCTCAATCAGCCCTTTCAAGTTGAACTCGTTAGCTGAAGTGAAGCTACACGATATGCTTGCGAGCATAATATTTCCCTCAGCAACTTTGTTGTTCGCTTAAGCCGCTGTCCTTCACCCCAGTGGAGCGTAATCATCAACTGCTATGTTTAATTTAGTTCTGCCTTTTTCTTTTCTGCATCTACAGTTTATGTTGAAGATTTACCTCTGATTGCTGACATCTACATATATCAACATCAATCAGACCTTGCTGTGTGACGGCAGCACTAACCAATGCACCACCATGTCATCCTGCATATGTGTATAACAAAATTAGAAAATAAAATTAAAAAGGATTGAATTTATTTTTTAAATGAGCAGTTTCCTTCTGCTGTTCTATGCCCACTACCACAAGTGCACAAGTTAAATTCTATTCAATGTCCCAATGGTTGTACACTGCATATAAGACTGTGTATGAGACATTGCTTTCAATTCAACACACAAACTGATCTGATGCAAATGTCTAATCTCTCGGGTTGTTTTCTTTTCGGCAGGCTGGTGGCGCTGTATTTCTCTTGGTGTGACTCGCAGTTCAATATGCTGCACTTCCAGTTCAAACTGTTTCAACTTTGACGTCACGCAGCTGATTTTTGCCCGTGCAAGATGGAGGAACAACCTGAGGGTGGGAATATATATACAGTATATTCCCTGTGCACTGTTTTTATTTTAAAGGTCCATTGTGTCAAATGTTTAAGGAAGCCCAGTTTCTTCAAGACCCTTACGCTGTGTGTATTCTTATACATGTATGAGAACCGTTCTAAGGGTATTAAAACCAAATTACTTTTATTGTACTACGAATTTACACTTTTATTAATGTACTTATGGACAGTATGCGGAGCTGTTACCAATATAAAAATCATAAATCAAGCCAAATTTTACACACTGGACCTTTAACCTCTCCCTTCCAAGCATATTTAAAAATGGTTAATTAACAGGTCCGACTTCTCTGACACAGTGAGCAGTAATTGGATCCCAAATGTATGCAGCAGCGGTGCGATGACGGAGGAGCAACTGTCGATGCAGGAAGCCCCCTATAAGAGACACTGGTCATAAAAGAGATTTCCAGCTTTACCCGTCCATTTATTTACCACCTCATCATCACCTGACTATCCCAGACGAGCGGAACCACTAATGCGCCGCACATTTCTTCGCATGAGATCATGTCCGTGTGCAGTAGTGACGCTCGCAATTCCTGAGGTCAAAGCAAACGCGGTTGTACTCAATTCTGCCCGCCGATGAAAGTCGGCTCTCGGTCTGCCGGCCGTGGTCGCGGCGGCCCGGCATGCTCGCCTCAGTGCGTGCCCACACAGCTGTGACCTTCTCAGGGGATCATACGGGATTCTGCCATCTTGATTGAGATTCCAGGTAAGATTAGGAGCGCCCGGCTGGAAATCTGTGTCAAGTGTACAGTGTGTCAGCCGTCAGCCAAGCAGGCGTGCGGCTTTGTTTCGCAGCTCTCGTGTGGCGAACGGCTCAAGCACGTACGCTCTTTTTGCCGCGTCGGTACAAAAATAATGATATTGTGATATGATACGTCATTAAAGTGCCGCTGCCACCATACCAGACAGTATACGGAGCATTCAGTACATGCTGTGAATACCTTGTAATAAACACTGCTGTGAAAACTGACCTGTGTGTACGTGGTATTTCGCCCGGTGTGTGTCACAAGTCCTGTCTGGGAAACTGTGCTAACTGGCCCCCACCGAGAAAAAAAACACGTCATTGCAAATGTTTTCGTGATTAAACACATATAACAGTGTCACTTATATTAAAGTGATAGGTATGTTAGATTTTGCATTTGATTAATTTTCCGGAATTTGTTTCAAGACCAATTTCAAGATTTTTATCGTTCATTTTGTACTCCAGTTTTTCAACACCGGAGAACTATTTTGAAGGAAAACATAGATGACAATAATCACAGTAATCACAGTCACCATGTGTGGAGTGTCACTTCCAAAATAAGGGCAAAACATCCCATAATATTTGTGTATTCAGATCTTGATTTTTTCCTGGACAGCTTTGCAGAACTAATGACCTACAACCGTACCTTGCAATTATTGCCCAAACACATCGCACACATCTTTGACTCCATTTACTCTGTCCAAACTAGCTCTCATTATGCTTTGTACAGTATGCTCGATATGCATGATACTGCCGCAGTCTCTGTGTCCCCGGCAGGTGATGACCACTGCGCCAGGAGCTGGATTGTGCTGTCCTGGGGGTCTTGGTGTCATCGCTTCATCCCACCACCACGCTTAGGACCTGGACTTGTCCTATCGGCAGATTGTCCATCGAGCTAGGCTCTTGCCTCCCAAAGCATGGACACTTACAGCCCACGCGGACAGCAGCCTTGAATTATTTCCTATTCTTTATTTATTTGTCTATTTCCATTTTGTAGATGCCTAGTTGGTGTATCTGTTTTTCACTCTGTCCTGTCTGCCACCCTGGCTCACTCTGCTCCTTTCTCTCTTTCTCTGTCTCTCCTCTATTATTGTATTTCACCCCAACTACTCATAGGCAGATGACGGCCCTCTGGAGTCTGGTTCTGCCCTAGGTTTCTTCCCACTGGGGAGTTTTTCCTCAGCCACTGTCGCATCTTGCTTGCTCCGGGGGCCCGGTTGCTTCTCTCTGATTGTATAAAGCACTTTGAGACGCCATTGGTTGTGATTTAGCGCTGTACAAATAAAGTTTTATCATTATTATTATTATTATCATTATTATTATTATTATTATTATTATTATTATTATTATTATTATTATCGCAGAGTGGCAATGAAGTCCATTTAAAAGCCACTTTCTTTATGGCTTTTCACTTCTCTGAATTGATTGACCTTATGCAGATGCAAACATGACAAAGTGACACCACTGCTAAGAGCTGAGTGTCTGGAACATGCTATCTTATCTCCCAGTGTTGCGGCTCGTTCATGGAAACTGTTGCACTGAGCATTGCTGCCAGAACGTACACAGCTCTCCTCTTGTTACGCTGCAAACACCTTTCTTGCGAGTTTTCCATAGAAAACTAACTCACGCTGTAGTCTGCGTTTGAACGCACTTTTTGTTGTCACTTTCCTAGCAGCACACCTCACTTTTGTCCTTTGATAATCTAATAGAGCGCGAGCTAAAATTAGCTCAAGTGGAATACAAACATTTGGCCCGGGGCGACACTCCTGTGGCGATGTAAAGCGCCGCTAAACCCTACAGCAACAGGCACGAGTGTAAGCAATTAGCACACAATGGGAAGACAGAGGGACGGCAGGGTGGCAGAGGAGTGAGAGGGGAAGAATAAAGACGGAGCTTACTAATGGAAATGTCAGAACCAGAGCTAATGACGGTTAAGACAATAGATGCTAATGACTCAATCCGGTGAAAGGCCGGCTCACTGGGCTTGTGTTTGTGTTTTAGCTGTGAATTTCCACTGCAGATGGCAATTCTGTGGGTAAACACCCAGTTTGTCAACATGGAGACTTTTTGGTGTCATCCACAACTTTATCCAACTGCCTACATTAATGTCTAATTGTAATATAAGAAAATAGCTGAATATATTAACATGTCACAACTGCAGACTTTTTTTTTTTTCAATATTCGTACATCAATTTCTTTCTAAATTAACCTGCTCAAATGACTCGTGTCGCCCCCTGGTGTTGGGGAGGATGGCACGTTCCCGTCAATAATTTGATTTTCTCAGCTGCATGTACACGAGGACAAGGAGAGAAGTCCCGTTAGAAAACCAAATTTTAAGCATAGCTCCATTAAGCTGTGCATGTAAACGTAGTCAATGTCGTGTTTACCACTAGCAGTGATGGACTTGCCTCCAACACAGAATTCTACAATCACAAGTAAGACAGTTTGCCTCGTTTTAGTTATACAAAGTCAGTTACCTATTTTAACATATTTTAGCATTGGATGCAGGTCCCAGGTCACTGATAGTGGACATGGTACAGTACATGGTAACAGAGTTCTGGGTAAGGGAAGGCGACACATCATTTTTAGCATGTCCAGCTCGTTCCCTTGACCTACGCATGCTTCACATGGAGCGGGTTTCGTGGTCTTTGCATGTGTTTTTTTTGCGGTTCATCTGTCATAGGGGTGTTGGGAGGCTGGGAATTCATATGCACTAATATGCGTGTGGTGTCGGTGCAGCTTTGTAAACTCCAGTATAGAAAGGGCTCACATTCAACAGACAGAGAGGCAGCGCCATGTGACACACTGCCCCAGATAAAATAACACCTCTCCAGCTCAAAATACCAATTATTATTATTGCCAATTATTATTACCAATTCTTCTGACCTCATATCTGATGATAAAAATCACTTATTGCCCTTTAGAACAAGACACATGCAATATGTGCTGTTGTTGTACCTCCATTAGTCAACAAAAGCATTTTAAACGGTTTCTGCTAGCTCTATGTAGCATTAGCATGTATTATCATTATTTCTACCGTCGTTATTAGGATTTTTAGTTCAATACTGTCTCAGTTCACTGTCTTCGCTTTGCAGCTTGCAACGCTTCTCTCATTGCTCTCATTGACATAGTGTGTTGCAACCACAGGGGGCAGGTGTGTCACGTATAAGTGTGTTAGCTTTAAATACACACCAACTGCCCAGCACCAGCAGCAGACAGACAAACATAGCTGCGAGCTTGATGGAGCATCTACCAGCTGAAGACTCGGTTGTTTTCCTCGCGGGCTGCTGGGGTCCAAAACAACGACAGTTGCACTTTAACGGTGACTCGTGTTGCTCCGTGTCCGTGGCCGGTGAAGATTACTTTGCAAATGTAACTAGTTGCAGTTACAAGCTACCTATTAAAATGTAGTGTAACTATTTCAATTAATTTTGCATATGTAACTAATTACATTTGATTACATTTTGATTTCTCTCCTAAATTTTAAGTAAATGTTCTAAACCGTTTAGAACATTATTCAGTGCTAAGCTCTAAGCACCGCCCACAACAACAACAATAACAGCTATAACAAGATCAAACTACAGAACCTCTTTTTACTATGAGATCTTTCTAAGATACAAAATCAGCGCCGCTGCCCTATCTTTCAAATCAGCAAAATCAATCACATTTTTGCAAAAACTTTTGTTAAAAAAAATAAATTAAAAAAGTTCAGACGTAATTCAAGTTGTAACAATTACAATCATTTTTATTTTGTGCATTACATGTACCTCGCTACTCCCCAACACTGCCCGTATGTTGACTGCTCGGTGGCCATTTCCTCTGCAGCTGATCACTGCTGTTTTGATTCCACATCATCAGAGGAGACCAGCAATGAGTTGCTATCTATCTGAGGGGAGTCTCTTTGAATTCTAAATCTATAGGTTGTCTTTGCTGCCTTGTCTTTTTGGGGCCACCTGCGCCCACCTTCAACCCCCCCACCCCCACCCCCACCTCCAGCCCCCTTCCAGCTCTCGGTCTATCATCCCTCCTCGCAGAGACACATGGCCCTCCAGCATGCCGCTCATGCCATCATAACAAGCCACATTCCCTGGAACACTTCCTCCACTCTGCTCCCGCCTGTGCTCCCTCGCTCCCAGATCAGACCCCCCACACCCCCACCCCCAAACCCTCCCTCGCCGCCCCCCCCCCCCCCCCCCCCCCCCACCGAACCTGCTGCTTATCTCTACACGTCTAAAGGCTCCCGCACCCAGAGAGCCGCAGGCAACCAGAGCTTCTTATCGAGCCCTGTCTGCCGCTCTGACCGTCTGCCAGGTACACTGGATCGGTTCCGGATCCGCCACCCCCGACCACGAAGGGAAGAGAGCATCCGGCACTCGGACATAGACGCAGAGCGCAGACGGAGAGACCCTGCGCCACGCCCATGAGAGACATGGGAGGAAAAGAGAAGAAGATTTTGGTGATAACAAACGTACCCAACTACCAAGCGTAAGTCCTCTGGAGTTTTTATGAATTCATTCATTCATTTGTCTATTTCTCTCCGTTACAACCCTCCTTGAAGGACTCTGCTTGCACTCCGCATTACTGGACCAGTTAGGGCACATTGTTCACGTGCCGACTTTTGCTATCTGTTATTCTCCAGAAACACCGAGCCATCTGAAACTCGCATAATGACCATGCTTTGAATTCTGACGCCGAGCTCTCCTTGTCATATCAGTTACACTGAGTGCAAGGTGCCACTTGTCAAGTTACGCAGCGCACTGATTTACAGAGTGCACATTAACGCTGGGCCTGATTTCAAATGATTTCAACTCTTTTTTTTCCTATGTGCCACATCCATTTGTCACTGATTTAAAAAAAAAAAATGGTAAGTGAGATTTTCTCCTTAAACAGGAATCTGTCCTTCCATGTCAACAAATATTTTGCAACGTGCTACATAGTCGCTGATTTCTACATACATTTGCTGTGAAATGAAATCCCTGCCCTGTCTGCCTCCAACCAAAATAAGTGCTCTGCTTTGTTCTTGGCGAAATGGAAAAGTCCATGGGGTGAAGGTTCTACGATTACACCCCTGACAGGAGGTTGCTGAGTTGTTGTCAGTGCGAGGGACCCGAGGGGTGTGGGGGGGTGCA
This sequence comes from Nelusetta ayraudi, assembly GCF_046127955.1. Classification (NCBI taxonomy): domain Eukaryota; kingdom Metazoa; phylum Chordata; class Actinopteri; order Tetraodontiformes; family Monacanthidae; genus Nelusetta; species Nelusetta ayraudi. The sequence continues at coordinate 3,974,738 of NW_027466134.1, forward strand.
GACTCAGAATATGCCTGTTAGGCCACAAACGACATACAATCTGTGCATACGGTGCAGTATGGATGTATCTTGAGAGGCTTGTCGTCTCTGCACCCCCGCGGTCCCTGCATGTTAAATGGGATCCTGGACGGCACAGTCGCAGCAGGGTCCCGTCCTGATGGAACCCCCACGCCCCCACTCCCCCCAGCCCCCCACCGGTTGGTGGGACTATTTGCATCAGAGCCATGGTGATGATATGTTGATCACATCTTGGCTTAAGAGCTGCGCCAAGCTGGCAGGCTGGAAGGCAAAGGGATACCAAGTTGCAGGAAAATAAACCTGTTGATCATCGGATATTCAACGTCATCAACGTTTTTGTTTTTGCCATTTTGAAAAGAGGTTTCTGATATTTCATGATCCTCCGCGACGGAGAAGTCAGTGTATTCCCTGTTTTATTTGGTGTTTAACTGCTGACGTTGAGTGACGGCGGCTGCAGGTGGATCGACTGAAGACGTGAAAGGAAAAAAAGAGCCCCGCTTGCGTCCTGCCGGCCGTCACACTTTAATCCTCCCTCGCTTCGTCTGAGTTAAGGCCAAAGACAATTTCGGTTGGATGATGATGTTCTGTACTATTCTTTCCTACATACACACACACACACGCACGCACACACTCAGAGACACCTCCCCCACATTCCTATGGTTTACAGGCTTTGATGGCTGTTTCCATGCCACTACCAAACCAGGACAGCGGCAGCAGCCCCTGTCAGAGGGGATGTACCATGCGGGGATCAGTCGAAGCTGCCGCTTCTTCTTGGAGGGTGCGAGCCCTCAAAAGGCCCCTCAATTGTTTCCTGACTGTGTTTGTCAGCGCACATCTCAGCGCATCGAAAAGTAGAATTCTTTAAAGAATGGATGAGGGCTTTATTTCAAACGTGTGAGTAAAACAAATACAAATAAGTATCAAGTTTAGAAGAACAAATGAAAACACAACATGTTTGAAAAGGAGTGGCAAGAAGCATTTTCTTATCTTATTTAATCCGAGCCCTTGTCCACACAATTCCTACACTTTTTTATTTCCTCTACAACCAGATTTTTTTATTTATTCCTTTTTGTCACATACAAGTTAACCAATGCCGATAATGGAAAAATATATATAAATAAAATAACCATGTCAATATGTGTAAACCCTAGCGCCCTCTACTGCCTACCAACCCTTCTTCTACCCTGTACCTGGTGAATAACCTACGTTTGTCCCGCTGTTTGAACAAGGTCATATTTCAAAGCTGGATGTTCACTATATGTAACTTTCCCTGTAGGTGCACGTTATGTCCGTGAGTGCTGGGTAAACATCCGCCGTACAGCAGACTCTGTGTCTCCCATCGCCACTTAGTGTTATCTCTTCCCTGGGTGACGGCAGCTCTGACGATAAAGCGAACACAAGCTGAGAAGATATATAGATTTTCATTGCAGAATATCTCAGGCGGAATTTTGATGAGACGGGATTTATTTTACGCTGACTAATTGCGCCAGATTCAATTGGCTCGCTGTTCGACGCGATGTGGGATAAGGTCAAAGAGATCCTGTGCCGTGATCCCTTATTTTTAGGTGTCGTTAAATTTAAAACAAACTTCCATTATTTAATCTGAGTTCTTTCCTCAGTGGCCCCGTGCCAGGTGGCTTGGTTTCTCTGATATATATGTCCTCCGCAGTGAACGCCGCGGCTGGAGGTAGATGTTTCTATTTTCGTCAGGAACCTACTTGTCTTCTGAGGGCTACGAATCTAAACGATTTACGAGCCGAGGCATTTTAACCTTGGTCCAGCATTTAGTGGCGTGAAAGCAAGAAATAGAAAAACCATTAAAAGCTAATAAAGGATTAATTCGATTTTTGGAAAAGTCGGAAACAATGTCTCCAATTCAAAAATGTTGGAAATAGAAAACAAATTGAGTGTTGGATAACAATACACCATAAAGTAAAATAAACTCCAAAGTGATTTAGACTTGTGATGTGATCGTTGTAGCTCCCCTGTGGGCCAGATGGTTGACCATGTGTGTCTCTCTTCTCTGGTCTCTATAGCCTTCACCTGTCTCAATGCCATAAAATCCAAAAACAATACAAAAAGAGCTTCTTTGAGTGCACCGTGTAGCCTGACAGCCGTGTCCCTCCGAGCCTCTCCCAACATTTTGCTGCTTATTGTTGATTCGACAAATAAGAAAAGTCAATTCATATCTTTCTTCTTCTCCTGGGCTTTGAATGTGTGGCTGTCATCATCTCGCTGGAGTTGTTGAGCTGGGCTGAACAGTGCATGTGGGTAAATGTTGGAGACTGGACTAAAATAAACTGCACTTGGATTTGCAGTGCATACAGAACAGTACAAATGCATCAGGTGTCCAGAAACGTTTTTTTTTTTTCCATCGCTGTATGTTACCTGAATAGATTTTCTCTGAGTTTTTCAAAAGTCACTTCTTCCAATTATCCTTTCTTTGAATCAATCCAAGTGTGTTTGCAAATACCTTCTACCTTCCAAACATGAAGGGGCTGGCACGTAGAAAGTTGTGTCATCTTTCATAGTGTCTCCGTTTTTAACACTCTCCATTGTCCCTAGTGTGTCCCTTGTACAATTAGCCTGATACAATAAATCCCAGGGCTATGTCGAGACTTTGACACAATATTAGGTCCCTGCAGTGAACAAGCACACATGGGTATACAGTGTCAAGCTGATGGTGTGCACTTGAATTGATGCAAGTGTCAACATGGAATAGATTTTGGATGTTAGCAGTGCTCACATTTTTACAAGTAACAAAGTACAGTGGAGGGGATGGGGGTGGGGTGGGTCTCATGGTGGTGTTTAAATGACGCAATTGATCCGAGGCTTGTTGAAATCACCCAATGGCTTTCAGCTTAGTGTAGTCCTAAGGGCTAACAAGGAAATACTGCCAGGCTCTTGTATCTGACTTCATAAATGACCACCTCACACCAAACATGTCAGTTTATATTACATCAAGCTATGTTTCAGATGAACCCACCGATTGCTTCTTTTGCTCTCTCGAAGATGGAGACGTTGATGTTTGCGTTTGTTTTTTGGGGTCCAAAAAATAATGAAAAAGCATTTGGAAGAAGAAAATCCACCAGAGCGTTATTGTTAATGACACCATGTTCATATTGTTTGTTTTAATACTGGCAATTTTCTCCTCTTGGCTTCTCTTAACACATAGCCCACGAGGTCTTCATGATTCATTCCTACTTTAAGAGGTATGAGACCCATGCGGCTCCTCCTATCAGTTACATGGAAGGATTATGATGGAGAAGATGGACAGGAACCCCCTTGCCATTTTTACAGAGAGGGATTATCAAATGCCGCCAAGCAAAATAAACATACACAAACCGCGGTATTGTGTGGAATGGCACTGTCTCGACGCACACATGCTCTTACAAAACAAAGCCGCATGCCTTTGCCGCCGTTATGTAATGGACCGGGCTGAACAACAACTGCAGTGAGTCCAGTGGAAAGCAATCTATTTGGCTTTGCTTCCTGTCTGTCTGGCAACAAGGATTGTTCCTGCTAATGGTTTTCAGCGAAGAAGGTTTTCCATTTCTGTTGTTGGTGTGCCCCTTTGAGTGTCACCTGGCGCTGCTGTTAAGCACCTAAAAAAAAGGGTTGGGCTTTAAAGTGGGTGACCCTGGGTCACATAGCCTGCCAGGAGTCTCTCTTGGTGCTCTCTAGGGCTGTGGGCCATGTCAGATTCATGTGACACCGTCAAAACAGACGCGCAGGCTCTTCAAATGGCATCTTTGCGACAAGACATTTCAGAAAGAAGGTGTTAGTCAGCTCAGATGACTGTTTTGTCTAACATTGAGAGGGGACAGACGCAGTCAGCCCAATTACTGCTGCACATGTTTTGCTCAAAGAAAATCGGACAAATACAAACATTAGTTCATTAGTTTCGTTATTGTGGGTGATAAAACAAAAATAGTTCACCGGCTGCTAATTTGTTTGTGGTGGAAAAAAAACAATTCAAGCTGGACACCCTAACATCGGTGTGCTACAAACGAAGAATAACTCAAAGTACAAACCTAAGACTTTCCCAGAATTCCACAGGAATAGGTCTCTGTTTCTGGCATTTGTTGTTATTTTTTTATTTCATAAAATAGTCGTGTAAAACAGTGTTGCATTACACTCGCTTGTAGTAGCATCCCATAATGGGATTTGTGCATTATTTATTTTTTCTTCATTCATATCTGTTGCTTCAGAGTTTTAGACATAAGAATGCATTTCAAAGTTAGCCAGTGAAGATAATCGCTCATCTAGTCCTTTAGCTTAGGTAAGGTTGGCTGAGGTTTGATTTGCATTATGCTAGCTAGCCCATCAATAAATACAAAACAAAAAACATTTTTACCCACTCCAGAGCACACCCAAGGCTAATTAATTATAATGCCAGACTATCGATTAAAATTCCTGTGTTTATAGAAGAATGTTAGAACTAAAATTACCCCGGCATTGCGTTGCATTTTGAGGGACTAGTTTCTCGTTAGCGGCGGAATTTTATTTTTGCTCCGATTCGAGGCGTAACAACGTACGCCGCAAAGCAGCGTCGAGCGTTCCAGCCTGTAGTCAAGGTAAAATCGGTCTGCCGCTGCTGAAGCATATTTCCACTTACATCGACAGTCTGGCGTCATCATTTGTTTTCCTAAGGTGTACTGTGGTGTGGGTAAGATTGTTTTTTTTTTTTTTTTTTTTTTTATCGTCAGGCTTAGCACCAGCCACCTCTGCTAAACTAGGGGACTGGATGGAGTGGAATTGATCACAACCAAAAATACTGCTCCAGAAAGGAGAGAAACCATCATTCAAGTAACTATCCATTTAAATTGCAATGCAACTTATGTGAATGTACAAATCAACTTGTTTTTCTAATTTCTAATAGAAAAAAACAAACAAACCACAAAACCATTTAATGAAAAAAGGACCAAAACAAGCAGCAGCGACAGGTGCATGCCTGGCAACCCTCTCAGTTGTGCCTCTGAAGTTGAAATTCTACCCCCCGAGACGGCCCCTAATGCTAAAGAACAGCCCTGCTTGCTACATAAGGTCTGTATTAAGGGCTCATGCACCCTGCTGAAACTACAGACCTCCTCTGACCTCAGTAATTGTCAAGCAAAGGCAGAACATTTACACGCGGGGAGTATAAATATCCCATGTGATCTTCCATGTCTCCCCCCCTGAGGATCACCAGGTAGAGCTCAGCGGAAGGCAGCTGTTACCAGCAGGCGTCAGGCTGGATTCTCCGTCACAGCATTCATCACGTTTGGATCTGAGATCCCGATACGTATAGAATGTACACGCTATGACAACAATGTCTATGGGGGTTGGACAATTGATTATGCAATGAATTTAGCTATGCCGCTTATGTTTCAGATGGCATTAGATGGATGAAAGTTTGATGACTGCAGTGGGCAGGTTTTTGTTGTTGTCGTGTTTGAGCAGGCATGTCATTGAGGCGGACACAGTGGATGAGTAGCAAACGCAGATAATGTCACAATTTCCTGAGTCCATTTATTTTGCAGATGGGTTACTGACAATAATTTCTTTTTCAATATCTCTTTCAGCTCATTCCAAATGCAAAGATGTTATGCACCACATTGCCCGACTGCTGTGTTCATGCTTAATAAAATGAGACAAACGGTGTGTTGTGATTCCAGGTCAGACAAGAAGACCTTGTGCGGTGAGTCGGCCCCTGGCAAGAAGAACAGCAGATTATCGTCGTCTGCCGTCCCGCCGCCAATACCGATGTCGCCAATCGTGGAGAAGATGGAGGGTCTGAAGTCAATCCGCAATCGCAGCAACAGCCTTCGCCTGGGCCGGCTGGCCTTCTACCGACACCTGGAGAAGGTGGGGACCATGCGCAGCTTTTGGGAGCTCAAGCATGAGGAGATGGAAGGAGGCAAGCAGAAGGTAAAGTGCACCTCTAAATGGATTCCACCTCGGAGTGACGTGTGGGTTGACAGGAGAATGCTCAGCTTTGCTCTCGTGCCTCCGCTCTGCCCGCGGCAGAGTTTGGCAACTCGATTTTAGGAAGTCACTTTAGGTGAAACTTGTAGTAAGTCAGATCTTGTTACATACAGTTAATTGGATCAAAATGTCTCCCAGAAATAGAAATGGAAACACCACTTGACACTCCATAGCTTTTATTTTCTGGTTGATACGCTCTAAGTGAATGTGCTGTTGAGATCAATTGTTGCGATTAATACAACATTGCGATTTTCTCTTGCTCATGTACATGAACTGTAAGTAGTTTACAAACAACAGAAATGTTTCTATTTTGTAAAATCCACCGGCGCCTTTTTCTCGTGTTGATTGTGCTCAAATGAAACCCGGATTCATAATTTCACCAAAGAGATGCAAAAGGGAACCAAGGCTCTTCTTTGTCTGGCCAACTTCTTTTGCAACGCGGGCGAAACTTTGCTCCACAACGTCGCCAGAGGGAGCTACAGAGCTTTCCATGACTTTAGTCATCTGCGTCAGTCTGACCTCCACTTACACAAGCAGGTAGTCGCCACAGGGGGGCGCCTTTCAGCAGGCAAGCGACAGAGATGAACGAGGCGGAAAATGTATTTATTAACAAAGTTGACATTTCAAACAGATTCAGACGGATGTTGAATTCAGTTCCGTTAAAAGCCAGTTAAAACGACAAGTTTAGTGTGACTTGGTGAGTCGCCTGCGTCGGAAACAGAGAGCAAAGTACTGAAACGAGTCGGTATTATTCTGCCAGATTATTGTCAGTTCAGTTTCCATGTGGCAAATGTCTCTGTTTTGCACTTGAGGACCCTCTGCTTTCGCACGAGCCACACCTTCCTCTTTGCTCCTGAACTCCGACCTCACCTGCACCTTTGCTCCTTTGCCCGTTGCTCAGCTCGTTCCCTCAGCATTTATCTTCTCGCCCTCCACCCACCTGAGAATAATCCACAGCGCTTATCAGAGACACGCAGGCCAACCAACGACTCCAGCAGCTTCAGTTAAGCAAACGGCGCCGCTGCTCCCTGCCCACGTTTTAGACTGGCACCTGCTGATGGGCTTTTGGTGGTCCGGCCGCCCACCACTATTACCCCCCCCCCCCTGCCCCCCCCACCCTTCTCCACCTCTCCCCCCAGTTTGTGCTGCTTGTAAAACTTAACTAATTTTGGATTTCTTTAAAGGTCCAGTGTGTAAATTCTTTAAGGAAGCCTGGTATTTAAGATTGACCACGTTTCAGATTTAGTGCCACTGCCAGGTGGGCTTCTTTAAAAAAAAAATGGTGGCGCAAGCTAGGCGAGACCCTTGACCTATGTATATCCTTATACGTGAACTGGTCTAAGGGTAGGAAAACCAAATGCTGAGAGTACAAGTATGCTTTTTCCCCCAACAAAACAAAAACGTAAAGAAATCTCTTGTTTTGCACTCATTCAAAGACGCAAGTTTATTATTCAGATGATAGAGAATGAAAGATTCCAGTGCATTTGTAGAGGTCTGCCAGTGAGCTGCAGTAGCGCAGCTTGCACTTATTGTGTTTGTCTGTAGTCACTCACCAATAGAATATTAGGCTGTTACATTTACTCTGAAATGATTTAATCATCATTTAACACAGTCACTGAATCTAAATATACGGTGTATTGTGGAATAATGCACAATATAATTGATTTCGCTGGACATGTGAAGGTTCTTTTTTCCCACATAAAAAACCCCCAAAGAAGTCAATACAATTCTAATCAAAACATTAAAGCAAATTTAAACAAATCACTTTAAAAACACGTTTTGTATTCAGTAATGATAATAAACAATACTAAACAGATGACTTTAGATACCCTGTCAAAATACTTTAGAAACCATATAAAACACACATCTTTAAAAGAAATCTTGAAACAATTAAAATTCAGATTCAGCTACACTTGAAAGGAAGAAAAAAAGCAGTTTAGGCAGTATAATTGATTCTTTATGTACGTCACGCACACAAATAGAAGCAAAGAACTCAGCAGTTTGAAAGCATTTGTGAAACTTAATACCACGAGTCAGGACTTCCAGGTGTGGGAGAGCATCTTTAAATTTAACTGGCACAGAAACCTGATGCCCTGCCAGCACAAATTCACATCACTGAAAACCTGAAAGTAAAAATTTCATATCGGTTTTTGTTTTTGATAAACAAAATATCACAATACGATATCAGTATCGATACTTGGGACCAATAAGCACACTGCGGCTGCGTCGCGGAAGGTGTTTGCACTTTCCTGCGCGTGATTGTGCGCATTTGCCGTCGTGCGCACGTGCAGCGTTGCATTGCTGAAACTATGGCGTCGGCCTCGGAGACACCGAGAGGCAAATTACTGCTGGACAGAAATACATGCCTAGGTGAAGTGCTGGCTTAAAGAGTTAAAGGACACTGCTAGCATACCAGCAGCAGCAGCAGCAGCAGCAGTAGCAGAGCGCCACCACCACCACCACCAGCAGCGGCAGCAGCAGGCGCCCGTATCTGCGTACAGTAACGACACCCTGAAAACCAACACCACCTGTCAAATTCTCATCTCACAGACGGCATGTCCTCTCCTTTTTGGTCCAGGGTGGTGGTGGAGGAGGAGGGCAGGGAAGGAAGCTGGGTGGAGGTTTCGATGGTTGGCTGGGCGGGCAGGTGGCTCGACGGCAAAGCCTCCACACTTGTGAGTCTGACTGGAGCTCGAAAGTTGGGAGTCGTTCCGGAGCCTTAAAGGCTGCAGGACACCGATAATTCTGGATCGTAAGGCCCAACGTCTCGCCAAATGTCAACAGCTTGCAGCCCAGCGCTGAGACTCCAGCTGCAGCGAAGCTGAAATAGCAAACAGCTTGTGCAGACGGAAGGAGGAGAAGAAGAAGAGGGAACTTTATTTTTTTTTTATCCTTGTTTTTCTGCAATGGAGAGCTTCTTCAGGGACAAAGATGTTTGGATCCTGGGCAGCGTGTGTCTCATGGCCACTTTTCTCTGGCGACACTGGCGGAAGTTGTTCTCCGTCCGGAGGAAAGGAGAGACCTCGTTGTCTGCTGCGGACAAACAGGTAATAAAGTTTCGCGGTGGGATTTTTGGGGCCCGCAGCACCTGTGCACCTGTGTGAACAGGTGAACCTGGGAACTCCTCGCTTGGCTCGTAAATGTCTTTGTTCGCGCTTACGCCTCACACGCTGCGGGGCTTGAGGCGAACGAGCCGCAGGCCTGCTTGAACCGGAAGCAACGCGTCTTATCGCATTAGCACCTGCACTAATGTCGCCTTACTGCCAATGAGGTTGCAGTCTTTGTTTTGCAGTCATTGTTCCATCGCTAGATTTACTGGGATAGTTTTCCCCAATGATATCTGATAATATCAGGAAGAAACCTGGAAGTCCACTCAACATATCGCATTGAAATTAAGTAGAGATGCCATTAAATATTGAGGTATAATCTGCAGGTGTGATAGTTCCAGTGATTTTTTTTTTTTTTGTCATTGTGCAGTGAACTGTGGAATATTTGCGGAATATTAACATGGGACAGAGGTAAATAGCAGAGGAATATATTAGCCAATAAAACTCTGGGACCAAACAGCTTTTTTGTGGGGGAGTGTTAAGGAACTTAAAATAAGATCTTTGTTTGGAAGTGAACATTAGTGGCAGATATTTCATGCACTTTCTATCAGATTTTGAAATTCTAAGGTGCCCGTGATATTTCACAATAGTCCGACTTTTGCTGGTTTGCTTAAAGCCTTCTGCTTGTTTCAGGTTCAGAAAAAAAAAAAATTTACTTATCCCTGAGGATTCGCAAGAAAAAAACAAACAAATGAAAAAAGCATATACATGTCGAGATGTCACCAGCAGGCATCAGAAATATGCCCACCCCCCTGCCCCCCACCACCACCAGTAAAACTTAACTGGGAGCAAATTGGAGAGAGTGAGTGAGGATTTTACACGGGAATGCCGTCTGTGTTTGGGGTTTTTCCTCATCAAACAACCCATGCAACTGCTGCTTTCAAGCCGGGGCAATATTTCATGCGTCTGCACTGCAGCCTGTGTGTGAGCAACAAGGCAAAGCAGTGGAAAACATCGCGTCACCTCGTCTGCGTCACTCGCTTGTCACCGGTCGGTGATGACTGAATTCCATCTGGGCTTCTCTCTCTGCACGGCGTAGATCATATCCAGTCCCAAGTGGTTCCTTATGTCAACTTTATCCGCTGCGAAGCCGGCGCGGTCCGCTGCTCGTAAAGTGGGAGGGCGGCGCTGCGATGAGCAGTAAATGTCAGCTCAACTTCTTTTATTATCCTCTGCTTCGACGTCTTAACTCTGGTGTCACGCTGACGAACTCCAGCGTGATTGGGATTTTACTTCTGTCTCTCCAACAGTTGAGCCCAAAATTGTCTATATATTTTTTTTTTTCAGTGATAAGTGAATAAATATAAATGGTCTCATAAAATTCAGTGAAAAACAAATGTCCAAAGGTCCCCGTTGTAAAATATGGCTTGATTTATGATTTTTATATTGATTAAAGCTTAACAGACTGCCCATAAACACAACAACAGTAGCACCAGAGCCCATTCCGAATTGGGATCAACCGGGCCACACATAACACCCAAAGACAAATATTGAAAATATTGAAACTAATGTGAGCCGCTGGTTGATCGAGTGGGATCAGATCCCGACGCTCACAGTGATGAGCCGACATCCACCCAGTAGTCCCTCCATTCCCTCACTCAGGTGTATCCTGCATTCACCGTATCTACAAAACGATGCTTGTGAGGCTTCAGGAAAAACAAATTTTGAAATGTAAACAGCGAATGGCATGTCGGGTGACTTGTCCTTGTTTACTGGCTGCGCCGGTTGCACGTCCTTACTCCCTTCAGAACTGTGGCAATGACCTCAAATAGTGGCACAGCCACAACAACATAGCCCATTGAAACGGTTGGATACGTTGGACGACACAGAAGGTCGATCTTCACTACTGCAACAATATCGACCTTGTCCACATAACAGTGATGGCCCAGTTGTGTCCATAAAAATATTTGTTTGCTCAATGGACGTAGTGTTTGTGTGTGTGTGAATGCTTGCCACACAGAGGTCTGCAGAGGAAGTGCAGGGGGTCGGTTTGTTTTGGTGGTAGAACATCGAACGAATTGAATGACGGATGGGCTGCGATCACCAACGCTAAAAGGTTCCCATCACTGCCAACGCACCAACGTGCAACCTAGAGTTGCCATTTACGATGACAGCTACTGTATATCTCTGAACTGTGTTTGGGCATAATAGGTGTTCCACCGTCGGAGCTATCATTAGGTTACAGTAAGCGAGCCATTTAGACCAGGGGTCACTAATGTGTTGCCTGCAGGTAGCCCCCAAGGACCACATGGACCACATGGTCCTTGGGGGCCCGCAGGCCTGTTCGAAAAATAGCACAACTGTGTCCAAAATTCATTTTCATCCAACCTTGTCGAGTCATTGTTGATATTTATTGCGAATTGTGATTGGTGTCTTCACCTAGATCAGTATCATTAATACTAATATGTGACTGAGAAAGTTTGTTATCTCAGGAGAGGTGTTTGCCCTTCATATGACTTGGAACCAATGAAGTAGCCCACAGGTTCAAAAAGGTTGGTGACTCCTGATTTAGACGTTCAACACATTAGATCATTTTTAAATAAAATACATTTCTGTGTGGCTAGCTTGTCGGCTAAAGTTTACTTTAGCAAACGTTCACTAGCAAAATTAAAGCTAATCAAGCTGCATGCTAAATAATTGCAAATATTAGCCTAACATGGATTCCGTTCCTACTATTGCTCTACTTTGACCTCTTCCCAAGCGATCACTTAAGCTCACTGACAGACCACCTTCATCGGGAGCCGGAGGCCACTGTCTAACATCAGCCCGACTAACCACGATGCCGCTTGCGTTGGTTGTCACCGACGTTTATGAGACGTCCCAAGTGTAAACACAGCAGTCATGGCGGTGCCACAGGATGGCGGCATACGCAAAATACTCAGATATATAATACTTCAGATTTGTCTATTTAGAAAAAACGAGCCCGACACCTTCTCGCTTTGAGTTGACGGTGCAAACCACAGCAGAACTCAGGGCCGACGCTCTACCTCTCAATCAGCTTCTTGTAACTGTAAACTTGCATTTACGGCGGCATTTCATTCATACCACTGTCAACTTAAGTAAATGAGGAAAACTCTGTTGGGTTTACTAAAGGCTAACAACAACCAACAGTGTGAACACAAGCCATATTTAGCCGCCTGTTGACGTGTCTTGATGATACGTATTCTGCGTGCGTATGCTTTACTGCGTCCTCACTGTGACACCTTTAACCTTTGAGACTTTATTGTTGAGAGCCCTGATCATTTCTTGACCAGGTACAGATCGTATAGTAGACAAACAAATGGTTTTGTGAGAGGCTTACACAGAGTTAGGCGGGAGCTTGTGCTAATGCATGTGAACATGGCTAATGTGTGAAGAGCTTGTCCTGCCTCAGATTCTCGCACTCGCATAGCTCAGACGAAATTAGCACACAAACAAATAGAGACGAGACGCGGGAGCGGGGCCAGCAAGGGGTTCAAGTTATAGATTTAAACCTTGAAGAAAAAAAAAACAAAAAAAAAGTGGCACCTCGTAACTCTATCTTTATGCGTGTCGTCTTTATACGATCTTTCGTCTGATGTGAGTTCATGGGGACCTTTAGTTGGAGTGGTTGAGTCCACATCTTGTGAGATGGAATTCAATAATGTTCACTTTAAAAATGTCTGCGATTTGGAGAATATTTTAGATTTAATGTCAGCGAGTGAGAATGTAGGCGTGCAATGAGTTTGTTTAGTTTTGTTTGTTACTGTAAACAACAACAGAAAAAGGTCATCTTCACATCCGTCATTGAGCGCAGTGGTTTTCTCCTGCACACAAATTCACTGGCGCAACACACAGTGCCAGCGCTTTAAATTGCACCTACAGTATATTTCCCACAGGGCTTTGCCACTGGGGTTAATGTTGCTGCCTCTGCTTTTCTGGCTCCCTCTGGTATGAGGGCTCCAGAGGAATGTGCTGTTTTCGCCCGGACTCACTGGGCCTCTCAGCTGGTGTCCACTTTCAGTCGTTTGTGTAACTCATTAGCAGGCTAGCGCTGATGCATAGCGATCGGGCTAATACCGTCTTACGCTCTCTCACACACACACAGATGTACTGACACACACGACAGTATACGAGCACACACACACACACACACACACACACACACACCGTTCACACCATATCTATTGCGTGTTGGTCATCTCACTTTGTGTGATACATTGCAGAAGATTGTCAAGTTATGATTTATGATTGAAAGGCTGCGACTGCTGGGCCGCCTCCCAGGTTTCCCTCCTTCCAAGACTTATCAGTCGCTAACTGGCGTCAATAAAACCAATTGAATAATTTATGTGTGTGACAGTGCAAGTGTGGCTAGGGAGAGGAAATCAGAAACATATCGTACGATGTGAAGCACTTTGGGTTGCTTTTTTTTTTTGTTGCATGAAAAGTGCTATATAAATAAAGTTTGAATGAAAAAAAGTTTGAATACGTATAAACACAGCATCCGGCTGATTTATCTGTCCTGAAAACAAACAAACAAACAAACAAACAAAATATATATTAAAAAAATTGTAAATATAACTGCTTAATGGCTTTAAAAAAAGATATACATTTTTTGGACAATATGCACTTAATTGCTATCGAATAGGGTGGCACAGTGGGTGGCGCTGCTGCGCCTCACAGCAAGAAGGTCCTGGGTTCGATTCCGGGCCTGGGGCCTTTCTGTGTGGACACAGAACAACAATAAATTGAGATATATGTATCCTGCACATCAAGATGAATCACAAAGCACTACAAGCTCTGTCCTACTTTCCCCTCACAGCAAGAAGGGTTCCATCTGGGCCTTGCTGTGTCCAGTCTGAATGTTCTTCCTGTGTCTGCGTGGGTTCTCCATCGGTCCAAAGACACGTTTCACCAAACCCCAAACCAATCAGTGCCCTGCTCTCCGCTGACGTCACATTTCGGTCCCTGCTCAGCTCGTTTGGAAGCCCTGCCGAGCAGGTGCTAAAACAGTACCTGTTTGCAGTGACTAGTGTTGGTCAGTACCCAGCGGAAGTGCGCACAAAATGACCCGACCCGACCCTGAGACCAGTAGGCCCTAGTGGAAACAGGCCCTATGTGGCCCTGTTATAAACTGGGGACTTGTTCAGGGCGTAACCCCAAGACAGCCGGGATTGGCTGAGGCATCACCCGGTGACCCAGAGGGCAGCAGAAGTGGTGACAGGAGTGGATGAGCACCGTCTGAATGTAAATTCTCACTATCTGCGTTTCCATTACAGTTTTTCACAAAATAAAAGTGATTTTTCTAACATTTTCTAAAATGTGAACTGGTCACACGACCCCATTTACATGTTGTGACGGGTGACGCATGGCACTTTTGCGTCTGAAAAACCACCTCACGAGAGAGTAAAAACCTTTTAAAACTTTTTCCAAGTTTAGTGAAACTCTTAATTTGTTAAATTATACTTTGTGTTTTACAAAAAGAAAGACGTCATTTGAATGCAAACCAAAATGTTTTAGCTGAACTGAAGTGATGTATCTCAGTTGTCAGCACACTGACTGTTTATTGTACAGTACTTACAGAAGCAGCAGTACACTGTCGGTAAATTGCTTTCACTGCCAGCTTGAATTAACACTGAGAACGTTGAACACTCTGGGAACTGTCTGTTCATTTTGTGATCGCTACGCTTTTACCTTTAGGCGAAAACTAGCGAGTGCACTAACTGCAAGTTAGCAGAACTCAAGGCTGCAGGATCTGAAGAAAACAAACCAAAGACATTTTGAAGAAAAAAACTCTGAATGCTGCGACATGATAGTAGCATTAAGACAAAGAAAAACACAATGGTGCAAATGTTATATTCGCACCACTAGAGGGTGAAGTGGAACTTGGACTTAACGTGGCAGTAAAACCGATTGGGTAGTTTATACAGGAGACGTTTGTGTAGTTGGTAAATAGAATGTGCTCAGGGTGCTTTGCATGGTTGGCATTCAAGGTCACCAGAGTAGAGCAGGGTGAGCCCCCCCCTCCCCACCCCATATCTCTTTCCCAGTTCCCTGCGGAGAAGCTTTCTCTGTGGATCTCTGCTGCCACCGAGTGACAGTAAAACAGAAAAGCAACGCTTTGTTTTTTTTTTTAATGCCACATTACTTCTACAGACGGTATTGCGGATGAGATTTTTGCGTCACACTTATTTCTCAAGTAGTTATTGTCTTGCTTGGCTCACTCACTTGTTGATGTCGTTGATTTGCATCATGTAACTTTAGCAGTGCGCAGTTTCTCACTCAGACAGCGTGATAGTGCGTGCGTCCATGCATTTATATCAAAGGATACCTCTTAAGAGAAGTGACAACAAGTCAACGTCTTCAATCAATTTATATTAAATAAAAGGACAAGCTGTGATTAAATGCATTCCAACCAATATTGCCGACGCTTTTGTCGAAACCCATGAATCAATAAATACACTTTAAGTCGCAGTGAGACATATGATCCACGCCTTGGAGTCAGTCGCCTTTAAACTCCACTCTGGGCGTGTGTGTGTGTGTGTGTGTGTGTGTGTGTGTGTGTCTGTGCGTACGTTTTTGCGTAAGGCTGTGGGATTTACAGCCATTCCCTGAGGTCAGAGGTTAAAATGCATCCTAAACGCCATTAGTCCCGCCACGCCCAGTTGTCTACGTGTTATGTAACGACAGTGGGCGGCAACAAACTCTTGATGTTTGTGGGAAGTCAGTTTCTGTGCATGGCTTACAGTATGTAACGTATTTACAGGACAGGACAAAGTGGGTTTCCATTCTCCAACACATATACAGTAAACACTTTATTTCCAACAATGTTAAGGGATTGTATTGTGGTTGCCTCACTGTCCAAACTGAGAGACCTCAATGAATATTATCAGTGCATTGTGTGTGTGAAAACACACACATGCTGTCATCAGCTGCTGTTGACACAAGTTGAGACGCAAAAAGCCACCAGGTAATGTTGTTACCACATCCTTCTTCCTGGTCAGTGGCCGGACACAGGTCCTGAATGAGCGTTGAAAATAAATAAACACATTGGAATCACTAAGCATCGTAATCTTATCTGCAAATGTGAAAAAAAAAAAAAAAAACCTCAGATAAAACTTTGCAAATATTACTATGTGATTCAAATGTGCACATCTGAATTTGTTAATTCAGTTTAGAAGAGCACAAAAAAAAAAAATCCACGGAATTTCACGAGTGCAATTCAGTGAATCACTTTCAAATCGCCTTATTTCTAAAGAAGCTGGTGTGGACAATCCATAATCCTAATTTCATAATTAGGGTGAACACTCAAATACTCAAATAAACCAACGAAGAAGAAGGTGGACGAGGTATCCAGGCTGGTGTATGCAGGCCACCGTAGTCCACTGGCAAGCTTGGGAGAGGGATGGTAGAGTTCTTCAGGGCTAATCAGTAAGTGAGCGCTGTAATCTAAAATGTAACCACTTGATCTCGCTGTTTCTTCTCAAGATTTCCAAACACTTAACACTTAACCTTTAAAGTTAAAGTCTCAATTTTCATTTCGCATTTTCACGGTGAGCTCCAAAGTCCCAAGACATTTTGCTGCGTGCCTGGCGTTGAACAAAATCACAAGTCCTCATTCCAAGCTTGCTGTAATGGTAGTGGTTTATTGGTACTCCGGAGTACGGTCAGTCTTACCGTCTCAGACCCACTCTGTCTCAGTAGAACTCAACGTACTCCGGAGTACCAAGAAACGACTGCCATTACAAGGCAAGGCAATGTCTGCCATCTTTGTAGTCCCTGTCTGGTATGATTTGGGGATTGAAGCCACACCCTCCCAGTCTCTGGGCGGACACTCTACCCTGGAACCCCCTGTGACACACCTGGGGTCCCTTATACAGATACATGTCAAGTTGACAGGACATGAATCAAGCCCGTGTCGTGTTATTATTATGTTACTGTTGTTTTCACAAGACTGCACAAGTCATAAAAATGATTTGTAGGCAGGGTTTCAATGTCAGGGAAACCCTGAATGGTTGAGGGGCTCCTACGCTGGACTGAGCCCCAGCTGGGGATCAGGCTGCAGTCTGTCACTGAGGTGGACCAAAATGACTGTTACCAGGCACCGGCGGAGCTGGTCTTGTTTCAATGTGGAGTCGGTTCAACACGGCAGCCGTTCACCTGCGTCAAGCCTTCCTTGAATGTCACACCGTCTAAACATAGAAAGGAGCTAAGTAATAACGATATGTAAAGAAAAGTGTGAGCTGGCTAAAGTCCGTGGAGGTCATCGCATCATCAACTCTGCAGGGTACAATTTGTCCCATATCGTTTGACCAAACTGGCAAAAGCCAAAGGCCTAGTTTTTAAATTGCAAGCCCTGCTGAATTCCTGCAGTAGAAGCCAACCGAAAACTGCAGCATTCCAAAAAGGAACGTGGGAATGAGAGAGAGAGTGGGAAATCACCTGATCAGCAAAATGACAGACGCTCGCACTTTACGTCATGTTTCAGATTTGGGGTCTCTTTCAATGTGGGATTTGGAAATTAGATTCACGCAGTGATGTGTGGTACGACAAGATTTCCGAAACAAAGGCAATAGCAATACTAACATTGGTATCAATATTTGGATCACCACTGACAAGTGGTGTTGTGCTGTAGTCTGTGCCTTCTTGTCTAGTAACTCTATAGGTGGTGTGGAGCTGCAGCGCTGCATCAGGCTAATGCCTCCTACACCACACTGGGTCTCATCTTACTACATAGCTTTTACTGAGAGGGAATTTACAGATTGCCCTGCAGGGTACAGTTAAACCTCACACTGCCCTCAACAGCAGACCCCACACTGATCACGCACCACCCTGTTAATTTCTTTCTACCACTGCTACCCTGTCTGAACTTTTGAATTATTTTACATCATGCACACACATTTGATTTTTTAACCACTGTTTTTTTTTTTTTTTTTTTTTGTACTTCCCATTGGTCCTATTGGAAGCAGCTTGGACATCACTGTCCAAACTTCCCACTGTCACTCTTCGAGCCCTGTTCTGGGCATCCTGGCTCTTAAACAATTTTCTACCCATAGAGTAGGCGCACTTTCAATATACAGGTACTACCCGGAAAATTAGAATGTCAAGTAAAAGTTGTTTTATTTTGGCAATTTAACATAAAAGATGAAAGCAACACATTTTATTGAGCCATTCCACGCATAATTGACATCTCAAGCAGTTCCTTGTTGTAACTTTGCTGATGAAGATTTTCAGCTTATTAAAACCACAAACCCACAAACTCAGAAAATTAGAATACTGTGAAAAGCTTCAGTTTTGTAGCTTCAAAAAGCGTCCAAAGAATCCAAAACACCTGCAAAAGGGTCCTGAGCCTTTCAAAAAGTCTGTCTTGGGTTGTTGGCTCAGAAGAGTTCACACATGGGGGAAACACAACAACCTTCTCAGGAGATTCTAATGTTCTGGGTAGTGCTGCATATTGAAATCTTTGCGTCACCTTTGTCCAAACTTTATTGTTGGGTGATCTTCTTGCTGATGCCAGGGGCAAACAATCGCCATACCTTTGGACGTGCTGTCTTGACTTGCATAGTGTCTCCTTACATTCTCTCACCTTAGCAAGCAAGTTGGCACAAGGCCTGTGAGTGTTAGACTTGACAGCTGGCCCGGGCGGCTGCGTTGGAAACACAGTGCGGGTGGTGCGGGGGGGGGGGACAGTATGGGTCGACTTTTTCCGGTGTTGTCAGACGGCTGCCGGGATATAGGCGCCGGCGCTCTGTCACCCCTGGCTACTCCAGATACCGCCGCGCTGAGACGTGGAAAAGTTTGAGGTCAATGTGTGCCGGCGGGCTCGTCTCAGGAAGCGTCAGTTGTTTTGTTCCCAACTTTTGCCTCCCCCCCCCCCCCCCCTCTCCCCCCCGCCGGTCACTTCATTGCTCTCCAGTCTCGGCCACAGCTCACGTGCAGTGTTTCCTTTTCCCACTGTCATTTGCTCCGCAGCTACTCAGGTGTCTCTGCGTTTCTCCGCTGTTGGCTCCGTCGTCACATTAGGCTGACGGCAAACGGTGGTGGAAAAAAAAACTCTGTCCATATGCAAATGCATACAAATGCAATGCGTCCTGGTCAGAGCAGATGACTGATCTCCAGAGTCAGGGTGTGCTCAAGGTTTCCTGACCGCTGTGGTGTCATGTTTCCTCTAGAGGGATCGACTGCTTTCCCTTTCAACTGCGCAAAGTGCGTTGAGACACATCCGACTGATGGATTGATTGACCGATTGATTGACTGTTGAGATTTCTACGCTACATTGTGGCAAATGTTAAATTCTGACCAAGTTGACAAAGTTTTAAACTTCTCGTTCCAATCGGTGGGACTTTAATTTCAAAGATTTGTGTGAATTTTAAACTACTCTGGAGATTTAAAGATGGGGGAAAACATGATTATATAAACTGCTAACATTTTATCTTGGTGTTTTGCATGACTCACATTACATTACTAGTATTTTGTGATGTTTCTTGGTGGTCATTTTTAAATTTGTTTTTTTCCCCTTCCCAAATATGATTGTTTTATCTTGTTTTGAAACATACAAATAGTCACTATAAGAACAAAAAATATCAGCTGATGTTACTCCCACTTTTTTTTTAATCCACTTTTAACTTTGACTTGACCACTTAACATCCGTTTAACTGGCATCACAACTGATCATGATTGCACAGTCGTATGACTTCTTCTGTGAAAGGACTTGATTGTGTGACAATGAAATAATCATTTCATCCATCTTCTATACTTGCTTCCTCTTGCACTCAGGCTTGCGGAGGTCTGTTGGAGCCTAAACAAAATAATCCTCGCTTGGCAAGTTTTTTTGTGTTGTTTTTAAGGAAAATAACAAAAAGCAAAACCAAATAAAAGTTTTGTTGTAATATCGACCTTCACTCTGGGTATAAGAAATAATTTTCCTTATGCTCTTTGTAACAAAATAGTATTTATTGTGTTTGACAAAATCTAAATGTTGGGGCTTGCTCTTTGGCTCTATTTTAAAGGACGAGTTGTAAAGCCGGGCTGACTGATGAAATAAAAAAAGAAGTGTTTTGGGGAGGAAGTGTTGAGCCTAGAAATCTGCGGCAATTATGCAACACCCTGCTGACACATCCTCTGGGTAAAAACAAATCAGTTATGAGACCCCCGTGGCATTTAACGAGGTTCGGAAATACCCACAATGCTTCTGTGTTTAACAGTGGGCCCAAGTGGTCAATGCAGTTTTTGTTGGCCTTGGGGCAGAGTTGCACCTGTCAGCCCTGTTCCTCTTACGGAACAAAGCAGAGTCACTGGATCGACATTCAGATCTCTAAACTCACTGCTTTGCCCTGCAATATTATCGATGCTGACGCTTTGGATGATTCATATCAATGTTCTTAGGTTCTCTTTTGTCGGCCGTGTGTTTGTTTGTCAATCTATTTTATTTTTTTGTTTTTTTCCACGGCGACATATTTCAGTCCCAGATTCCTGGGATTCTGACACCTGACTGAAGGGGCTTTTGAAGTGGCTCAAATGTCACATAGCGTTCCCTCTCCAGCATCTCCCCCTAACTCACATCAATCCCCAGCTGTACACCCGACCCCCGCCTCCTGCTCTTATCAGTGGCCACTCAATCCCTGACGTCCACGACGGGGATGGCGGAGGAGGGGCTGCACTTTAATTTGGAGAACAGCCATTTGCTATTCTTAAAACTCAACAGTGCTCAGCAGCACTGAGGGAGAGACCTCTGTTCTCCCTGCACATCTTCCCCCTCCGGCTCCTTCGTCTTTGCATTTTCGAACCTCTGGGCCTCTGCGAGAGTCCATGGGCTTCGCCCGACGTTTGAACTTTCTCTGCTGCTAGCGAGGACAGACAAACCCTCTTTCAGCCATGAGCTCCAGCCTGGTCAACTCTCTGGCCAAGGTCTACGACCCGAACCCCCTTCACGGCCAGAAGTCTGGCGGGAGGAAGCTCTCCCTGAACGGACTGGACAAGTCCCAGGCTGCCTCGTCCTCTCTTGCGGCGCTCCCCTCCTTCCAGCACGACGCCGCCCTGCTGCGCTCCATGGAGATCCGCATGGACTCTCTGACGTCTCAGATGGAGCACCTGCTGAGCATGCAGCAGAGCGTCCTGATCCGGCTGGACGGCCTGTCCAGGGATGTGCAGGTCATGGGCCGGGATCTGTCGGCGATGCGCGAGGGCGGTCAGGGACCGGGTCGACGGGACTCGGGCGTGGCGCCGGCGGCGGCGGAGCTGTGCCGGGAGCTGCGCTGCGCTGTGGACAAAGCCAACGAGCGAGTGGACGGTCAGGGGCGCAGGCTGGACGGGGTGGAGAAGCTGGTGGAGGGCACCCAGCAGGTGATCAGCTTCATCGGGGAGGTGGTGAAGAGCTCCAGGCTGGTGGAGCTGCTCTTCAAACACCCTGGGAGCAAGAGGAAGGTGAGGCGCGGGCGCAGAGAGAGTGTTCTGCTGCAGGAATGAAATGTTCTCACCCTCGGGGATTGTAGTGTTGGTGCACTCGAGATTGGTCTTGGTCTCCAGACCACTTTCTAAGGGTCTCGGTCTCGTTTCGGACTCTGAGGCATTTTTACTGGGTCTTGTCTCGGTCTTGGACTGGACGGACTGGGGATATTTGATCCTGACCAGTGGAAACTCAGCCAACACTGTAGTGACACGATAGTAACAGAAAACAATCCAGCTGCTGCCTTTTTACGCTCTGTTGGTGACACCCAGAGTGACACCCTGCCCCCTTATTCCAAGTTGATTTATGTAATAATTTTATAAAGCCAAGTTGCTGTAAGAAAATGGTTCAAAATAGTTGGCAAAGCAGCAAAATGAAGAAAAGTATTAAAAGACACCTTGCTAAAAAAGAGATGTTGCTGTTCCATTTAGAAGCAAATTTGAATTTCTTTTTTATTGTTATTTATTTATTTATTTTATCTTGGTTTTGTGTTGGTGTTGAACCCCAAATGTCTTGGTCCTGTCTCAATCTCGATTCTCTGCAGTCTTGGTAAGGTCTTGGTCTCGGTTGGTGCGGTCTTGACTATACAACATTAAGTGATTGTGAACACTGTGCTTCTGGCTGCATAGTGAAAGGTCCGATTGCGTTGCGATGGAATCGGACGGGCGATGCGGGTGACACAGGTCGCAGCGTCACCCTCTTGTTGGCTCCGCCGTTATAAATAGCTGGCTCATAATTGAGATGTCTATTGGTCATAACATGCACAATACATATTCCCACTGCTCCTAACAGGCTATTAAACGGGCTCTTGGCATTTAAAACCCGCTGCTCTGATAGGGCTCCTTGTAAATCTATTATTGGCTGCACTGTACTGTCGTCTGTTATGTCAAGTAATTTTCCTCCGGGCAGAGATTGCCACCGAGGGCCAGAGTGAGGGACCGGCGTTGCGCTGGTTATCTTATCCAAAGCACGTCCATATCAGCAGCAGCAGCAGCAGCAGCAGCAGCAGCGAGCCAGGCCGCAGCTGCAGAGCGTCAGTGTCGCACTTGTCGGACCTGTTGTTCTTGCATGAAAGCACACACAGTCTGTGGGTTTTTTTCACCGCCGACACGTGAAGACGACGACGGGGCCGTTCTGGCCTTCTGTTGCACAACCCTGGCCCGGCCCCGTCCTCGCAGCGCGTTTGCGTGCGAGGCGGTCGGAACGTTTGAGTTACTGGATCGGACGGAGGCTGTTTATAGAGACGGTTGGGAGGTTGAGCGCGGCGCATTAGACGCTTCCTGACAGACGCGCTAAATCACAACCCCGAAAGGAATCGTTTGGACTTGTTTTCTCGCGGGGCCACGAAGATGGCAGACACCGCTGTCATTGGCCACCGCCTTAGGTTCTTCACGCGGTTCCTGCTGGAAATATTCTACTGCACCTGACCTTTGACATTTGGTTTCTTTTGAGGTATCCAACCAAAACGTCGCCCCTTGATTCTTTGCTTGAACTACACAAACACGGATAACCTGTTCATCAACCTTATTATCAAGTCCCATTGAAAAGATCTCCCAAGCACACCGAGTCATCTGGAGTGTGCTATATAAATAAACGCGCCTTGTCTTGATCCACTACATATTTTAGGAAGTCATTGGAAGTGACACTTGCACTGTACATAAGTCTGATGCTTGTCCCCTCTCTTTACAATAAGGCCAAGGATGAGAAGGACAAAGCCAAACTGAACCTGAAAGGCCTGAAGTCCCAGAAGAAGAAGAGACATCAGGACACAACAGGTACAATGACGAACACAAAGTGTTTTGTGTTGCCTTTTTTTTTTTTTAGAGTTTAGTGTTTTTCTGGGTACTTGGCTGAAAGAGTGATATCTTGTTGAGTGGCTTTTCACTTCAGCCATCTCAAAGTTATCGAATCTAACAGTCCTGCTGCAAGACAACTTATTATTAGTAAATATACATATATATATATATTACAGTATAATTACTACACTATGTTATTACTGCTGTTTATTGTTGTTGGTACAGGTTGATACTCACCAAAATATCAACATTTTCGACCTGTTGATGATGCTACAAAAAAAATCATAAACGGGAGGAAAAAAATATTTAAAAATTAAAATCACTAAATTTTATTGCTATTGACCAAATCAAAGAATGAGATTTGGTTCGATAGAAGGCTCTCTAAAACCACTAGATGTTTGGAAGAGTTGAAATATGCATCCACGAAAGACTGTTTCTCTCTCTGTGTTGGCCTTGTGATAAACTGGCAACTTGTCCAGGGTGTAACCACGACTTTTTGGCCCGAGACAACAAGGATAGGCTCTTATGGTTGCCACCAGTTACTTATTCATCCAAAACGATGACAATGATAAATGCTCATCCTCTGGTTTTCCTGCACCAGACACCGCCTCCATCAATGAGCCTGCGCTGCAAGGACAGGTGGAGAAGCTCAACAGGCAGAACACAGAGCATTCCCACGGAAAGGCGGAGGCCGGCAGTCAGACCAGCGAAAGCAGAAGTGGGCCGAGAATAGAGGAGCAAGCGGCAGAGCTGATCCCCGACGGACCACATGCCTCCAACGCCGTCCAATCAGCAGATAAGGAGTCGAGGGAGACGGAGCAGGAGGACGGGGATATCTTCGAGGACTCCGAGTCAGAGGAGGAGACGGAAGACGGGAAAGTTCTTGACGATGTGAAGAAAAAGAACAAAGAAGACGGAGAGGAGGCTTCAAAATCAGAGACGTCCCAAAGTGTCGCTACGGAGGTCTGCCCGACCTCCTCTCTGCTCGTGGAGAGGTACTATTAGCTGCTTATTGTCATTTGTCTTTGACCTCTGTAGAGCAAATCACAGATGATGTGTATTCATCAAACGTGTTTTCTTTGTCCACCTCTTCCAACCTCTCAAAGCAACGATGAGGTTGGAGACATGGCTGCCTGCAGTAAACGTCGCGTCACGTCTGAGGAAGACCTGCTGAAGGATGACCTCAAAAAGAGCCGAGTGGAGGAAAGCGACGCAGAGAAGACTGACGGCAAACCGGTGGTGGAGGCCGAGTCGCAGGCTCCAGAGTCTGAAGAAGTGAAGGTGGAGGCGGAGGAGACGGCGGCGGATTCAGCAGTGAAGGAATTTGCTATTGGTGAGACACGGCCGACTCCCGTTGCAGGAAAACAGAAACCATGTCTACCGCCCCGTAAAACTTGATTGCAGAATATGTATCTGCGTTATCTTTTGGGTTGGGTTTGAGTTTTCAAATGAGGAAAATAAATCATTTTAATGATTTATAAAGATTTGGAAACATTCAGAGTCAACATATTAAAGCATTTATGGAAGCATTACTTAACCTGAACTCTTAAAGGGTAAGTACGGAAGCATATTGCATGCAAATTTAAAAAAATCTCTGTTTTTCAGTGTAATTATTTCTGTTTTTCGCGCTAATTCTTTTCCGCCCTATTTCCCGAGTTTAGAGAGCATCGGACGCAATCGCGTCCATTCTTTCAGAGCTAGATATTATGGAAGCAAACATGGCCAACTCGGGAAAATAGGGCAGAAAAGAATTAGCAGGAAAAACAGGGCAGAAAAGAATTTGCACGAAAAACAGAAATAATTACACTGAAAAACAGAGTTTTTTTTTATTTGCCAAGTGAATGCAATATGCTTCCGCAGATAAGTGAGTAATATTTGGAGATTTTGAGAAGAAACAGCGACATTGTGTGGTTACATTTTACATTGCAGCATTCGCAGCATCGCATCTCGACAAACATAACCGATGACCTCCAAATTTTTCATAGCCCTTAAAATCCAATTCAGTGCAATTCCTGTTGGAGGCAGCTGGTGCTGGCAGTCCTACACACTGAGCCCACGTCAGTGTCCATCCATGTCCAAGCGTCCATGGGAAACGGCTTGTTTGTTTGTTGGTGACATTTGGCTTTTTGTCCTGCGGCCTCTGAGATCAGATCCAGTGTCATAACACGCCCGGTCAAACGTCGCTAACTAAGTCAGTCAACACAGCTGGCAGTGGAGATAATGAGACACAAGCGCGCTGCTATTTTCATCCACATTGGTTTCCGGGTGCAGAAAAGTCTTCCTGTGTGACTTCATTGATGTATTTATTGATTTCAAATATGCTTGATTGTCTCCTCAGACTTCAGCCCTCCACCATCAGCACCATTTGAACACCGCATAGTGACACCGAAGCCCCATCAGATCGCCACTTATTACACCATCAACAGGGACGAGGTCTTAGGAGGGTAAGTCAGAGAACCACTAGATGGCCGCGTTTATTTATTTATTGAGTGCATCACATTGGTGCTGCTCCCAGTGGATTTCGCACCTTGTGAGGGGACACCTAATTATCCCCCCCCCCCCAAAGACGTTTTCATCAGCCACTAAAGGGCAGATGACTTTGAGCCTCCGCGGGCACTTACAAAATAGCCCCTCTGATGTCATAGGCCAGTGTAAGACCCAGCCTCTCAAACTGGAGATTACCTCCAAACATGCCGGCACATTTCCCACATCTCTGACACGTTGGCACAAAACTCCAATAGGACGTGAGAGAATAAAGAATGTCATTCATGCGTGAGTCAGTCTAATAACGTGATTTTCACTTCAGTTGTTTAAATCTGCTTCATCCAATGGTCTCTTCATTCCAACTTTATTTGAAAAGTGCCCTGTTAAAAAAAACTTCATCAAGCAGAAACCTCGAGATGGTTCGTGACTCTTACTCATGACTCTGAATCTAGTGTCTACTGACACCAGATTGAATTAGAACTTAAATGGCAACATTTGACAGGTGCTTAGATTATGATTTATGAATATTTTATATATTTCTTTATTATTATAATTAAAAAAAAAAAAGAAAAGAAAAAAAAACACTGACCCATTTTCTTGTTTGCTTTTCTTTCATTAGCGGACGTTTTGGACAAGTACACAAGTGCATGGAGAACTCGTCTGGTTTGACGTTGGCTGCCAAGATCATCAAAGCCAGGAGCCAGAAAGAAAAGGTGCGCACGACCAGCCGGCCAGTTTAAAAGTCTGAACCAAGCATTTTGTATCTTCCACCTGCGCGTCATCAGCTGACCTATAGAACCACCTGACGCGCACAACAAAAATAATGCTAGCAATACAATAAGCAGAATACACAAGTCCACTATGAACTCAGGTACCAGGCATCCAAAAGTCACGACTTTAATTTAACGACTGCAACACCTCTCTCAAGAACAATATTGGAACTTCCATTCTTTCTCTCTTTTCATTTCGACCATCAGCAGGACATCATCATCACTCGTGGGTGTAGCCGACTCCATTGTTCCTCCTTTGGCGCTAAAGAAAGAGCCCCAAAACAAAACTGTGTGTACAGGAAAAATTGGCCGGCGCGGCTTTGCCTGTTGCCCGGTGCGTTAAGGACCTTAAAGAAAGCACGTGCAGCAATGACGCGAGAATGAATCGGAGGATGACAGCTTACTCATTTATTTATAGCGCCGCACCACTTTTAAAGCAATACGTGGCTGTAGACGAGATGGTGAGGATGCGTGGCATATTGGTGGGCGTACTGTCAACCCTATTGACAACCCTGAACACGACAGAGCTCAGCTGTCCAAATGCAGCCCAGAGTGTAAAGTGATCGTGTGAGATATTCAGAAAGCTCAAAGCCTCCCAAACACACAGCCAGACCTCGCACTGGCTCGTCTGTCTGTCTGTGATGGCCCGTGACGAGGCTCACCGCATTGCCCAGGCCTGCCTGCCTGCCTGCCTGCCTGCCTGTGCTTCCAGAACCCATTTGCATATAATGGACACGACAAGTGCACGGATTAGAGCCTGTGTCGTGTGGCCGGCCCAAAATGTATTGTCATATGAAGCGGATGCCAGCAGTACCTGATTTAAAACCATGACTGCATTCTTTTATTTCAGTCCATGAGGATGAAACGCGAGGGTCCCTTGTTGCTATAAAAAGGCCCAAATCTCTGTACAACTCCTCTGAAGCACGTCCAGACACAAGTGGTTTCCTTGAACTGATGTACTTATTTATATACAACGCCGTGAAAACTAAAAAAAAACACATGGACAAAATAATAATTAGCATCATAAAACAAAATTTAACAATAAAACAAAAACATACTGTACTTCGTTGGCTGTGTGCTACAACAAGGAATTAGGCTTTTTCTTTTTCTTCTTGACTTTTATCTCCTTGCTCTTGCTGAATCGTCAGCAATCTTCTTCTTCTGCACATTTTGCACACGCGGACCTATAGCGACACCTACATGTGACAAGTGGAATTACACCTAACAAAAATAAAATGTGGCAGTTGCACTCTGAATGAAGCCGCAGATCCTTTTTCTACAAGCGCTCGTCCAGCACTCAGGGTCGCGGTTTGCTGGAGCCTCTCCCAGCTGTCCTGTGCTGAACATGGGGTGAACGCTGGACAGTCTGCCGAAGAACCAGCCCGACCCAATCACATCCACTTGCATTCATTTAATTTTATTCATTCATTTAGCCAGCGTTGGGAAGGTTACTTTGCAAATGTAATAATAGGTTACAATTACAAGTTACAGTAGTGTAACTATTTCAATTACATTATCAAAGTAATGTAACTTATTGCATTTTGATTACTTTTGTAAATGTTTAATACATCTTGTCACCTGTTTACACCTGACAGTGTCACAAAAAAATTACTTCTGTATCTATTTTTACTGGGAGATCATTGTGAGATACAAAATCAGTGCAGCATGACCTACTACAGTTTAAATCAGCAAAATCAATCACATTTTTCCACAGATTTGATGTTTCACGAATCTCCTGCTCAGCGTATCATCGTCATCGCTTGTGTTTTGCCTCACAGGAAGTGGTGAGGAATGAGATTCAGGTGATGAACCAGCTCAACCATGTCAACCTCATTCAGCTTTACGCCGCCTTCGAGTCACGCTATGACATCATCCTGGTGATGGAGTAGTAAGCGCCCGCACACATGTTGCTCTGCACAACTTTGAACGCTCATCTGTGCAGCAGAACTCACGATGCGCTCGTTGCAGTGTGGAGGGCGGGGAGCTGTTTGACCGCATCATCGACGAGAACTACAACCTGACAGAGCTGGACACGGTGCTGTTCATCCGCCAGATCTGTGAGGGCCTGCAGTACATGCACAAGATGTACATCCTGCACCTGGACCTCAAGGTAAAGCACTCCTGTCGGTGTAAACACACCACACCGTCATACCTGAGCCCCAAAGCCACTTGCAAACTCACTGCTCGTGTTTAATAGACTCGCACAATGAGATCATTGTGATAACACCGCACCTATCAAATAGGTCAGAATGCAAGAGCTGTGTAGTAGTGTAGTACTTTTTTTTTTTTAATTATTTTTAAATACACTGCAGAGATAAATCACCAGTGAGCAGAATACACAGCCAAGAGGAACCTCACAAAACAAACTACATGCGATCATTGATGCAATCCTACAACTGTAGTGTATAAATATAAACTATTTTTGGTGCTTTTTTAGTTGAGTCTCAGGCCTTTGTTTGTTTTATTTTAAGAGGCCAATGTCAACTTCAAAGGTGCCTCACCTTGCCATATGCTTTATTATGTTGAAGAACTCGCAAGTTTACTCTGTTTCATCTCTTGCTTGAGTCACATCATCTATAGTTATCTAATAACATCTTTGTTTGTATGTTTTTCCAGCCAGAAAACATATTATGTGTCAGCAGAGCTACAAACAAGATTAAAATAATTGACTTTGGCCTGGCAAGGAGGTAAACTCAATGTTCTCATTTTTATTATTCCTTCCGTATTATTATTTTCCGTATTCCTCAAAATAATTCCAAGACAAAACCAAAGCATGGTTGTAAAGCCTTTCATCTGCACCCTGGTGTCTCCTCCAGGTACAAACCCAGGGAGAAGCTGAGGGTCAACTTTGGAACGCCTGAATTTTTGGCCCCCGAGGTCATCAACTACGAGTTTGTTTCATTCCCCACAGACATGTGGAGCCTCGGCGTCATCACGTACATGCTGTGAGTTGAAGATGCTCTCGCACCAACAGGACGCGCTGGAGCGGCTGTCTCCAACCTGCGTTTCTTCTCCGTGCTCCAGGCTCAGCGGCCTCTCCCCGTTCTTGGGCGACGACGACAACGAGACGCTGAACAACATCCTGGCCTGCCAGTGGAACTTTGAGGTGGACGAGTTCACCGACGTCTCGGACGAGGCCAAAGACTTCATCACCCGTCTGCTGGTGAAGAGCAAGAGCTGGAGGATGAGCGCCACAGAGTCGCTCAAACACCCCTGGCTCTCCGACCAGAGTCTCCACTATCGGCTCAGTCAAAAGGTTGCGTTCAAAAACCTCAGTAATCTACAGTTTTGCCCGCCGCTCCTTCTAGATGAGCCCCGTCTGCTGTTTACTTTTTTTTGCTCACATAGAAATAAGTATGATTGACAGTTGACCCCAAACTGTTTTCTGATGAAATGGAGAGAAAAATTTGAATCCAAATTCCATTATGAAAAGTAAGTAACTATTTAAAGACCAGGGGTTCTGGGTTTGAATCCCAGTCAGGTCGCAGCGAATAATCTTATAATGTATACAAACATGATCCAGTCTCTGTGACAGACTATTTGCATCCTTCAAAGATCCTTGACTTCATCTCCGTAGGTTCTCCCAACCAAAAACTTCTCTCCAGTTTTTGGTTCGGTTGACTTGTGGCTTTTTTAAAAAAAAAGAAAAAAAAATAGTTTTGTTGCCTGTACGGCGGCGGAAACAATGTAACAATCAAAGGCAACTTTATTCTTTACATTTTGGGAGAGTTATCTAACCTGTCAACTCTCAGTTGATCACAGCCCTCATCGATCTTTATGCTTGACTCGCAAAAAAAAAAAAGAATCAGCATGGAAATTCAAGTCTGTACTGCAGGAATGTGTGTGATTGCGTGAAGTGTTGATGCTCCGGTCGCACTGATGAATCTCTCTCATTGCAGAAGAACAAGTGCCACTCCACAAACACCTCTCCTCCAGAGAGCTAGACAGGTACTCTGACCCCGTCTGAAGTGATCTGAAACACACACAGCACAGCGGCCTTCACACAGTCACCGTCATCTTTCCTCTTTACCCCTCCCCCCCAACCCACAGCACGCCGTTCGACATTGTAGGGCTCTGGAGCCTAACGCTGGACCAATGCTGCTGTAGCCGTACAGCTACTGGAAAACTCCTCTCCGCTTCGCGTCCTCATGTTGGCTTCGTTCGCTGCTCTGAAGCCCGATCAGTACCAGAAAAAGACTTTGTGGCGCAGGAATGAATCACTCCCCCCCCCCTTCCCCCTGAGAGCACAACAAAACGTCAGACTGAGGACTCACCCGCTCAAAGAAACACCAGCGTCGCCGCAAGCCGATGAATTCAGAGACTTTTAATGATGAGTCACACGGCGCCCATGAAGACGAGCAGCGAGTCGGCGGCGGCGGTGGCGCTGAAGACCGACGCTGCCCCGCCGTGATCCCCGTTGCCATGTTGCCCTGGTTTGTTGCATGCTTTGCACCTTTTTGGCCTCCTTCATCAGGATGTAGAAAACATTTTTCAAGAGAAATAATAAAGACGGAATGTCATAGTGTATTTTATCAACACAATTCTTTTCTTTCTTTAATGTAAAAGTCTTATGAAAACAATTGTTATCCTTTCTTGAATGTACCGACAAAGAGTTGAGTAGGACGAAGCTTTGAACTCACCACGTGTCTTTATTTTCTATGCGACACCGTAATGCATGCTGTCATTCCCCTGGAAACCAGACTGATGCTGGAGTTTAAATCATGACATTTTCACCGTAGCCCCGATTTACACCTTACCGCGCACGCCACTAGTTTGCCTTTGCTTTAGCAGTTTCGGAGTAGCCCTCTCACCTTCCATGAAGGCATAACAGACCACCCAACAGTACCTATGAATGATTCATGTTTATGACCGTAGTGCATTTCAATGCTCCTTTTATCACCTGACTTGAAAGTGCAAAACTTTTCTCGGGTCGCTTTTATGGTAACGCAAACAGGACTTCAGCCAGTCACGTGGGTGTTGAACACAACTCAAACCCCAATGAGCGACAACAGACGAATGTCAGCCGGTGCTTTTATTGTCCCGCGTTCTTGCAGTTACGGGAAGTTGGACGAATGTTTGTCACTCATTTGTTGGCTTTTTAGTTTGGAAATGGGAAAGCTTTGTTATTTTCATTTCTTGAATCTGTTGTACCTTTTTAAAGTTTTCATGTGTACTATACAAAAATACATATATGTATATATATATATGTGTGTCCAAGAAATACTGTAACAAGTGGCAAAGTCTCAGTCTGGTTCTTTTCATTTCAGTGCAACTCAGACAAAGTTCCGACACGGCCAAGGCGAGGTTGTTTTGACCCTAAGAGGCTCGTAGGGGCAGGCTGGGAGCCTGGCTGAGGGCTGGATAACAGCAGACCCAGTAACCAATGTGTGCAATGCAGGGGGGTCTGGCTGGGTCGAAGCTCTCCTCGGCCCCCACCCCCCTTTTTATACCCATGACACACTGTGAAAGCCTCAAACAAAAACAAGCAAAATTTTAGGGTTCTCGTATTAATTCAAAAACAATATATCCAATATGTGTGTATATGTATATATAATATATATATATATATATATATATATATATATATATATACATATACGTATATGTATATATAATATATATGTATATATATATATACATATACGTATATGTGTATATATACGTATATGTGTATATATACATATATATATACATATATATATATATATATATATATACATATATATATGTATATATATATATATATATATATATATATGTATATATATATATATATATATATATATAAATATATATATATATATACATATATATACATATATATATATATATATATATACATATATATATATATATATATATATATATGTATATATACATATATAAATATATATATACATATATATATATACATATATATATATATATATATATATATATATATATATATATACATATGTACATATATATGTGTATACAATGTTAGGGCAGAAGGATCTCCACTTAAGGAACTTGCATGCATATTTATATATATTAGTATTCATACCTGAAACTCAAACATATTTCTGCACCATCTGCACTAAACATTCTAACCTGCTTCTTTTCCTTCATGCTGTTCCCTTCAGAGGTCGCCACAGCCAATCCGCTGCCTGCATCTAAAGCTAACTTCTGTGCCCTCACCTACTCGTTGTTCTGACGACCCAGATATTTCACCTCAGTTTTCCACTGTGGTTGCACTTACTGACTTTGATGTCCAAAGATAGACTGTAAAGCATCCGGTTCACAGTGTGCCTGTGTGTCAAAAACACAATCAGTATGTTGTCTACGTCATACACTATCACACTTTTGTTGGGTGAACTGAACATTGGTGTAGACACAGCACTGGAGTGGAGAAGACCGTGGGACTCTGGGCGCAGACAGTGCTGTTAATCTGAAACATTTTGTACCAAAATCTCAACCCGTGTATAAAGTTCAAGTTCAGAATCTCCTCAGCATAATCATCCTCAAATTGGATTCTTCTTTTA
Organism: Nelusetta ayraudi; assembly: GCF_046127955.1. Lineage (NCBI taxonomy): Eukaryota > Metazoa > Chordata > Actinopteri > Tetraodontiformes > Monacanthidae > Nelusetta > Nelusetta ayraudi. The sequence continues at coordinate 4,007,807 of NW_027466134.1, forward strand.
CATTATCTGGTCTAAGTCTGAGCATTTGCTTCCCAGTGGGCCTGGAACCCGCATTTATTTTATTGTTAACTCAAGTGTCAACCTCCAAACTCCATTTTGAGTCGAGGCACCTGCAGTCGAGCACTTTTTGTTTCGTAATCTACAAAAATGAAATTTTACAATACTATGGTTATAGGACATTTCCTCAATTGATGTATATGATACTGGAGAGAATCCATGCAGACACACTCACAGAATACGCAGACTACACAGAAAGGCCTTGGGCCCTGGAATGGAACCACGCCCTTGTTGTTTTGAGACAACAGGGATTTTTGTCCCCCTGCCCTATTCTGATACTCCATTATTGAATGCTTATCATATGGCAGCAAACATAATGAACGGCGCTCTATCATCAGAAGTAGGATTTTAAAGTGTGTGTGTGTTTTTTCAATTTGCTTATGTAAAAATAGACACGATTAAAAGAAAAATGGCTTTAAAACATTTTTTTTTTTCGTCAAGTGAGTTAGTGCTGTAACAGAGCCATGTGTTGTCTGTCTTTTGTTCACGCAGACGGGGTGAATGGATACGCCTCTGTGCTGCTCCCAATCTTTACAAGTATTATGTTACCACTTAAGCGTCACAGTTTAAAAGGTATCCAATCATTTTTTATTTTATATGTTTTTATGTTCCGCCATTATTCCAACCAGTAGTCCTGCCTCTTTTTCTAGTTGTAAGACTGTAGAACTAGCAGCGAAAAAACAAGAAAGTATGTGACTGATGGGAAGCCGTACACACTGTCTGACCTATCCAGAGGTCAACAGAAATCTGAGGTCTGAGATCTGATTCTTTATTGATACCTGGATTTTCAAACAAAATAAATATTTATTCTTAACAGTTTATAATGCAACTTTGTCATCTTTGGGTATGTTCAGTTTTTTTGTTGGTGTCTATCTCCAAAAGATTCTTCTTCTTCTCTTTGGCTCTTCAGAATATGGCCACCCTACTCTGACCTCTTTATTCACCAGATTGAGGTTTATGCAAACACAACCAAATGTCACTTGATGCTTCGCTCAGGATGTTTGTTCTGAAGCTTATTTGTCCACCGTCTTCCACAGTCGACTGGCAAGTCCACACCCAGCTGCGGATATAAAGGCTTTGTTGTTCAGCAATGACAAAGCTGATGGTGTCCCTGCCATGTATATAGGAATTCAAGTTTGGTATCTGTATCTTGCTTCTTTTTTTTTTTTTATGTTACTGTTATCACTATAGTACATATACACCTTACTTCAAGATAACATGCTAGAGAGTCTGCTTACCCATATTTTCTGGAGTGAATCATTTATCCACTGTAGCTGAACTCAAGACTTGATGATTGTCCCCTTCCTCCTCTCATATCTAACCATGTGTTTATGTGTCAAACTTCTAATGATTACTTTGTGCTCTCGTCAAAATTTCTACATCCACACAAGGTGTATTCAATGACTGCTTGTTACGTCTACATCTTCAATTCTTAACCTCCATGAGCAGGGGCCCAAGCAAAGCTGACAGACAGATACCTGAAATCTATTGAGCCACTGACGTATCAATACGATATAAAGATCTTCTTCGCTTAACCCGAGTGAGTGCAGGTGATTATTTGGTAAGTTTAATATATATTAAATATATTATTATTATTATTATTATTATTATTATTATTATTATTATTATTATTATTATTATTATTATTCAAAATTGTTGTATGCCTGTATTTCTTTTCTTAAAATCTATTTTGTATTGATGAGTAGGAATTGCAGCTCAAGTGTGTCCGGTCTCAGGGTCTTATGAACCACCTGTGAATGTCATTATTTTGTCTAAGAAGTGTTGTTCCAATGTTTTTGTGCTACCCTCCTGGCATAGACATGCTTACATTTTTCCTGTATCTGTTTCAGCGTGTGGAAGTTAACTGGCGGCCTAGAGTGGAGTAACTGAGGATAGGTTTGTTGAAGTCTACGCAAGATTTAATAACCCTGCTTGAACTGCTTTTGCATTTCCAAAACTCCTACAGGCTGATTTGTGTGTATTTGTACCGTTAAAAAACACAAATCAGCCCCGCAAAAACAATTCCGCCAGTCCTCCTAATGGCGCTGTGGTTTCCCCAATGACCGTTTATATGAAGGCTCCGGTCTCTTTAAAAACCCGTCCCCCACTTCCGCAACACGGCTTCCGCCGGCCGGAGGCGGGGCAACTGCTCTCTTCTCATTGGCTGAGCTCTTCGCTGCTTCCTGTTACGCTCGCAGCGGCGCAGCCCCTCAGTGCTCGCGCTGTAAATACACCGGCGGCTTCAATATTGAACACTGTTGCCCGGCTTGTTTAGCGCACTTTAAAAAACAAACAAACAGGGAATACGATAGAAACGAAAGGCTGTCAAACATGGCACAGTGCTCAAGCCCCGCAGACCTTTCCGAAGCGACGAAGACGAAGAAGGTGGCTATTATAACCGGCATCACTGGGCAGGTAACCAGCACCAACATCCGGTTTCCTTGTAACGATGCTCCTGTTAACTCCTCGGGTTATTTCCACCTCCCCACCACCACTGTGGATTTTATGGTGTCATAAATGGAGACCCTTGCATATTGTATAGATGACGTTTAAACGTCATCAGTGCTGCGTTTTCTCTGTGGGGGATTTCCACTATTTTGTCACCTTTAACCTTCTGTTTCGAGCACACAAACCGGTGCTTTCGACTCAACAATGGCTTATTGTCCCTGTTGAGATGATCTTGGTATCATTGACCCACACACTCAACGCCTGTGTGTGTGTGTGTGTGTGTGTGTGTGTGTGTGTGTGTGTGTGTGTGTGTGTGTGTGTGTGTGTGTGTGTGTGTTGTTGTTGTTGTTGTTGTTGTTGTTTTAAAGGCGTCGCCACGCTCGAGTGTAGTGATTAGCGTGTGAAGTGAGAGTCCACTAGCAGTGACAAGTCGAGCTGGCAGGTGTCGAGGAGTTTGACTGAAAGGCGGAAAAAACGACCCCGGCAACCTGAGTGGAGTCGGGAGGAAGTTGTGCTGTATATATATATATATATATATATATATATATATATATATATATATATATATATATATATATATATATATATATATATATATATATATATATATAACTGAATGCCAGATTTATCCTCAGGTGCTTCTGTGACCGTGGTGATTTTGTGAATACTTTTGTTTTTATGACAGGTGTAATAGAAAAAAAAAACAAAACTGTGACGTTTCTGTGTTCACTCCCTATCCGCTTTTACTCCAATGTAAACCGTAGTGCTTTTTCCCGTGTCATGTTTTAAGATGCTCGTCATATCTCCAACGTCAACGTGGCTCGAGCTCCTTCTTGTCACAGCAGTTCCTGCTTGAAGCGACAGTACTAGGAGCGGCCATGTGATGGCGTAACAATAAGTACAGACTGTGAGTGCGGAGCAGCAAAAAAAGTAATAGCAAAAAGAGAGCATTCTATATAGTAGCTTTAGCAAAGCCAGTCACCTCACAGGGATGAGTACAAGTGCGTGGGAAAACACTGTGTACGACCAGTCCAATAAAGAAAGCGAGCATCAAAAGAGAAACAAAGTGATTCCATGATGGTCTATGTCATGTAAATTCTTTTAAATCGTTTTTTTTTCCTCGCAATATAATCTCTCTGTGTAGCTCAGGGGTGGGCAAACGTTTTGACTGGTGGGCCCGCAATGGGTTCTAAAGTTTGACAAGCGACATTATTGTCAACATGTGCTTTAATTTCTATTCGAAAATGAACAAAAGCGTTCCACCAAAATCCAAATTTCTTCAAGTTCGGCAGGCCGGATTAAAAAGGCCAACATGCTGCATGTGCCCCCCCCCGGGCCTGGTGTGGAGTCATACGTGTCTTTCCGTCCCAGTGTTCAACAACGGCACTCACGGTGATACACCTTCACGATCCAATCAAATTGCTGGGCTGGAAATCAGTTCACTGCTGCGTGTTGCTCTGTGTACATCAAGTCAAGTCAATACGCAACCGAAGACGTGACGGAGCTCAATTTAAAGTGCAGTTTGTTTCACGCGTTGTTGTTGGGTGTTTGCCGTTGCTTCACGCGCTGGTTTGCTCTTGAAAAGCAGTTTGATAACCACGGTTGCGTGGCCTGTCTTGTGTGAGTGACTCTCCACGGAAAGTCATCGAGCCAGTTTGTGAAGACAGGGTGAGCACGTCATACTAAGCCAAACAGGTTTAGTGTGTTTTTTTTTTTTTGGGCCACGGTGTATTTGTTTTACACTGAAAAATCCAATGGCACAACACCAACCGAAATATTATGAAAGGAACAATAATTACGAGACTCAGTGTGAAAGCTGGGCCTGTTTAGATGCACACAGAGCTGATATTCCTGGAGGAAAAGAGGCTCAAGTTCCATTTAACGCACAGTCACACGACAATGGATCTTTTCAGGCCGGTTCAGTTAAATTAGGTCATTTTTCAGCTTCATGGAAAATGATCCATTCAGCGGACACACCTGACATCGTGAGACGGTGCGCTGGTGTGCAGCGGCACAGACTGGCTTATACAGCCCTTAAACCAGTGAATCCACATTCCCTTCTCTCGTTTGTCTTTATGTTGTCCAACCAAACTTGTTTGCCCCCACGCTGTTGTTGGACCCGTTTTCTTCGCTTCAATTGCGCCTCTCTTTTTAAAATTTTTTTATTACATCAAATCTCCGCCTACGCCTCAGTACAGGGGCCGTCAAACTCTCATCCACAATGGGGCCAAAATGTGAACTTGGACAAAGTCGCGGGCCGACATTGATATTTATTGAAAAACATTTTCCTCCAGATGTACAGGTTCTACCCAGAAAATGAGAATATCCCGAAAAGGTTGTTGTATTTCTGCAATTCAACTTAAAAGGTGAATGTGACATATTATATAAAGGAATAATACGCAAATCAATATATTTCAAGTTTTTATTTCTTTGGATTTTGCTGATCAGGTCTTGCAGCTTAAATTTTGTAATAATTTTCTGAGTTTGTGGTTTTAATAAGCTGGAAATCTTCATCAGCAAAGTTACAACAAGGAACTGCTTGAGATGTCAATTTGCGTGGAATGGCTCAATAAAATGTGTTGCTTTCATCTTTTACGTTAAATCGCCAAAATAAAACAGCTTTTACCCGATATTCTCATTTTTCGGGTACTACCTGTACAGTAACAGTGAACCTTTTTAGATGGACCCGAACATCATTGTGTTGCTTCAACCTGAATATGGAGCAACGACAAGCAAAGGCTTAACACTTTGTATCGAAAAACTTCCTCTTGCAGACGTGCAACATTGAATCTAAAGGTCTAAGATAAAAGCTCAAAGCTCCTCTGTCTGGTTTTTATTTGCAGCCTTCTGATTTAAATGTCAACATTAACCTTTTTCCGCGGGCTCATCGTACATCAATCACAGTGGCAGATGAAAAATTTGTCCGTTTGCCCGTCACAACCAGAGGAGCGTTAAAGGTCTTGAAAAGACATTTTCAGAGCCTCCTGTGTTTCTCTTTGACAGGCGGTCTGTTCTGAAGCGTCTCCGCCCTCCCCCTCCGTCACGGCAAAACAGCCTTAACTCATTTTTATTTCGCTGGACGTTTGCATAGAGCTGCTCTGAAGTCACCAGACAGGCCGTCGGGTCACAGCGATGTCGTAAATCCGGGGAATAACTACCGTTCGTAAATTCTCCGGCATCACGCTGACTCCGTTCCCGACTGCCGCCTCGCTCAGTGCGGAGCGTCGGGGGGGTGGGGGAGAGGGAGGGGGAGGGGCCGAGGCGGCCTAAGTTACGGGAGACCACCTGAGTGCCAGAGCCAAGGCGCAGAGGCAGACGGGGGGCTTTGGCTGATGGTGCTGTTTTTACAGGGTTATGGAGAGGACAGGTTCCACCACCTCCACCCCCCCACACCCCCCGACATTAAACCTTGTGTGTTGACTCTGCGGCTGCGCTCCTCCTCCTCCTCCTGCGCTTTGCCCTGACGCCGTGACCGCCGTGACCTTCTCCTTCGACACTAGCGGTCTCAAAAGTTTGGACACACCTGTTCCTTCTTTATCTTGACTACTCTCTACACTGTAGATATACACACTGAAGACATCAAATATAGATGACCAAGACACAAGTACGTGTCCAAACCTTTGACTGGTCGCGTACGTCCGCTTTTTTCGCTCTTCATGTTGTCGCGCTTCTTCTCTGAGTCCAGCAGCTGCAGCCTGGGCCTGGATCAGAGCAAAGGGCCAGCAATGAGAGTCATTGGGCTGAGATTGTTGGTCAATGTGGCAGCTGAAGTCACCTTCAGGTGACGTCTCCTGGTCCGTATAAAGCAGCTCATGGTAGGACGACAATAGAAAGAAACACCCCTGATTTGAGGAGTCATTTTCTAGTCTGTTTGTACAGCGGTGGGAAAAAGTTTTTTTTAAACCTCATGGCTTTGTGATGTCCTGTAATTGCGCGGACAATCACTCTCAAGTCTCCCAAGTGCGATTTATTTCACTTGGCTTCAGAAGGACAGCAATTGATACAGGGTTGACATCTTTCAATGGTTAAATGAACTCAAAATATATTTCAATGTCCTAATCTTAAAATTGTAATTCATCATTCACCGGCAACAGACGTGAATATTCGTTATTTCATCCATCCCTGTTTCTGTGCTCATGGTTAATGATAGCGTCATACGTAATTCATTTTACCGCCAGCAGGGGGTAGCAAAGTAAAGCCTTTTTATAAAACCACCTTCTTGCTTTCTACTTTCACTTTTGTCAAGGTTTGATTTAAGTGGGCAGATTTGTTTCTTTCGTCAGCTTGAATGTTACCAACTACGTTTTGGTAATAAAATGGACCAATTCAATTTGTTGTGATGGCAAATGATTGTGCACCTTTGACTAAAGTAAATAAATAGGTCCCTCTGTAGATAGATAAATAGATAGATACATAGATAGATAGATAGATAGATAGATAGATAGATGAATATATGTGCTTTATTGATCCCGAATTGGCAAACAACACTGCAGCACTAAAAAACTGTCCAAAAATAAACTGTACAGTAGTTACAAAAACATTCAAATCAATCTATGTGCAACAAACAACCCATGCAGATGTGCAAAAGAGTCAAATTGTGCAGAGGCAGCGATAAGCAAGCTTTTCTCAAGCATTCGTGCATCATTTGCCATGAAGTCCAGGAGCAGAACGTCCAGAATGCTCTCTGCCTGTCACACAGTGGGGGGGAAGGAAGGAGGAATAAGTTGTGATCAGGCAGGTGAGCTTGGTGTCTGCATGCGCACACATGTGCACGCTCCCACCACGTGGCCATAACAGGAAGCAGCGAGGTGAGGCCAGGGTTTATGGGCCAGTGGAGTCTCAATGGAGCCTCTTGTTGTGAAACAGAAGTGCAGCTCTTCAGGCTCGTTTTCCGCGCTGGCCTGGCGTGGTGCACTTTGACCCTGGCACATCAGCAGGAAAACATGACAGCAGATGGAGATTTGTTTTATTTGTTTTATTTTTTTTTTTCTGGAGCGGTGCAGGGACAGGACGGGCAGAAGGTGGTTTGGCGTCGGTGTCAGCTGGACGCGCAAGAGTTTTATTGAAAGTTAAAAAGCAAGCTCAGAAAGGTCCAGTTAATCATCTTTGGTAGACTATCATGTAGAATTTAAATTCTGTACATTAATATTATGTATGTAGTATGTTCTTTTCATTTCATTATATTAAAGTAGTCAAGTTCACGATTCAGCAATTTTATCAATACAAAGTTTTACTCTGATTAGCGATCGATGTATCGCTAAAAATACCGATATCACTAGAAATCAAACTGCATGGTGGCGCTGGAGGAGACGACCAGCAGCCCCCGAGGCGGCTTGAACTTCCTCAGTACAGCCTCCTCCTCACTGGGTCTGTGTGTGAGGTCCACTTCAGGTCCTGGGACACTGCGCTTCTCAGGAACTCCACCACCAAGGTGTCAAGTCCCACACGTTTGTTGAATCTTCAGTTGCGGTGAAATTTGTGGGAAGCCTTGCTTGCCGGCAAATTTCCAAATCCAAACTCCCGCAACACTGCAGATTAATCCTGATAAGAGATGAATGATTTACCAAGAGGATTCTCCGCATCTTGCGGAGTCTTAATATTAATGTGTGCGAGTCCGACCAGGCACCCGGACAAAACAAACACCCGGCGATGTCTCCTCGCCCCCCCCCCACCCCGAGTGGCCATTCATTTGACTCGACTGCCTCCAATCAATCTCCTTCTATCATGCAACCGTGTTGAGCTCCGCCTGCACCGTCTCAGCGCAGCGTGCAGGTTCTGGAGGAGAGCAGAGGTGTTTCTTCCACAACCTTTCCTCCTTCTGCTCTCTGCCCTTTGCCTCATTACCGCCGGAGAGAAGTCAGCTGGTGTGTGTGTGTGTGTGTGTGTGTGTGTGTGTGTGTGTGTGTGTGTGTGTGTGTGTGTGTGTGTGTGTGTGTGTGTGTGTGTGTGTGTGTGTATCTCTGTGCGCACATGTGTGAGAGGGTATTGAGGGACGAATGCCATTAGTAGTTTGGAATCTTTCGGCGGCCTCCAGAACGTGCGGTTGGAAAGTCTGAGCGGGGAAAAAAAAAAAGAAGGAACATGGGTGAGAGGAACAAGACCTCATTGACAGGGCCCGCACACACACACACACACACACACACACGCACACGCGGCGGCTCTTGTGGATATATGAGGCTCTTGTTCCAACACTATGCAAAAAGTTTTCTTTGACTTCTAATCTCTGTTATTTCACAGTGTAAATGCTGTCTTTAGAATCCATCTCGGGGCCTTTTCATCTAAATTATCTATTTATCCCCCCCAATTTGAACACCCGCTAAATTGTTCTCTGGTGGTAGTTTAAAGCATCTGACGTGTTGCCGCTCAAGGACTTCTCTTGGCACATTTCTGAAAAAGTCCGCTTTAGTTTCGTGACGACTTTTGTCCTTCTCACGACCTCCACAACACTGGTATCCTTTTTTGTTTGAAAAAATCTCAACTAGCCACCAATGAAAGGGAAATATTACCGAAGATATAATTCATGGCATTTAATCCCAAAGTGGGTTACCGAACAAAAGGGGCAAGAAAAGGTTTGGACTCCTGTACAATATGACAATTAAGTGTTTACCTGCGGAACATAATTTAGCCTAATAATTAATTAAGTATACAAATTGATTCGCCATATTCTCATTATGTCACTTTTTACTGTTTTATGTCGCTATTTTATCTTCTGATCATTATGTTTTTAAATTTGTCAAACACACACATTTGCAAATCCTCTTTTCCAATGAACACGTGCACTGTGACACGTGCGCCGTATCATATCGGCTGTCCCCAGCGGCTGCGTTTCCATGACCCGCCCGGCGCGTTTTGATTGGACGGAGGAGGAGACGGAATATTTTTGACAAGGAATCCAAGAGAAAAATACCACAGCCGCTCTTGACAGCGAACAAGCGTAAAGAAACTGAAGCGTTGAGAATTCTCAGAGTCATTTTCGCGGGGCGAGATTTTAATAGAAATTCCGGCTAATGCGCTTCATTCACACCATGCAATGGAAAACACCTGCGAATGGCAATTGCACTTTGTCGAAATTTCAGAAATATCGAATTTGTTTTTGCAATAAAAACTGTGACGGATGTGGAGGACGGAAGGATGAGCGAATGACTTTCTAAATGTTGTCGTCTCTCTCTGCAGGATGGATCCTACCTGGCCGAGTTCCTTCTTGCCAAAGGCTACGAGGTAAGGCAGAGTTCGAGGACCAAGTGCGCCCCCCCCCCGGGGGGAAAAAAATGCAGACACTTGTTAATAATAACGGCACGCATTCCCGCGATAAGCCGCATCCAACCGCCGCATGCTCGGGAGTCCCTGAGGGATCACCATGGCGTTCTAGCACTTGAGATCCGCTCTTGGTCTCAAGAACACTTATTAAGGGTCTCGGTGCGACGATCGAGACTGGTCAGCCAGCACTGCAGAAAACAATCCAGCTGCTGCCTCGTTACGCTCTGCTTGTGAGACCCCATGTTTGTTGAACCGTGCAGAACTTTGAGGCTGACCACTGTGAGTGAGACGAGCGGATTTTTAGTGTTGAGCTCCGACGTTAAAGGTTCTTACGCATCGTACAAAACGCTTCTTTTTTTAATTTATTTTATGAAGCAGTTTTTTTTTTTTTTTCAATAGCTGTCCAAGCAGCAAAATGTTAAAGAAAATGATTAATAGATACCTGACTGAAAATAATCATTGCTGTTCTATTTATATAGAAGCAGGCTTGCATTAAAGAGAAGATCCTGGTGATTTTTCTGTTTTGTTGGGATTCAGTCTTGGTCTGGTCTCGAGTTCAATGCTCTCTAGTCTTGATCATGTCTTGGCCTTGGTCTTGGCTACAACACGTCATTGTGACGTAGCTACAGAGCTACAGTCCATTTTCTACACACACACACACACACACACACACACACACACACACATACACACACACCACGTGACACTCGAGAAAACCCAATTATTGCCTTAGTCCGATTATAACCAACGAAAGAGGCTAACCGTAAATGAACTCGCTGAAAAGACTGATTTCGCCCCCTAGTGTTGGGGAGGAGGAAACGTTCCTGTCAATAATTTGTTTATCTCGGCTGCATGAACACTGGGGACAAGGAGAGAAGTCCCTTAAATGAGGACACTGAATTTTGAGCATAGCTCGATTAAGCTATGCGTGTCAACGTAGTCACACACACACACACACACACACACACACACACACACACAGCGACCCACTTCAAGCCTGTTGACCCTTGACCTTTTACCTCCAGGTCAGGCGATTAACAGGGAATTGGCTGTTTTTATACCCAGCCGTACGAGCGAGGTCACAAACTTGCGTCTGCGTTTGGAGAAGCAGAGAAAGTCAACACGGCGCTGGTGGCTGCACAGGTTAACAAGCTGGTTCTGACCGTTTGGACCGAGGCTGCGCCAGGCCCCGGCTGTTGTTTCACACTTAGGAAAGTGGCCCGTACACAGTTGTGTAAACAGGCTGCCCGGGTTGCGATTTCCTGACGGTAGCCGCATGACTCGACGGCAGGCTGCACACTACTGGCACCCTCACCACTCACCCCCCCCCCCCACAACCCCACCCCCGGCCTGGCCGAGCTGCGTCAGCTCCGCCATCAGCCGCCCCACTCCTCCGAGGCAGCAGAGAGAGAGCAGCAGCCTGGGGGCGGCAGGCAGGAAGTGCACAGTGAATACAGGAAGTGAGGTCAGGCCTCAGCATTCCTCCCGCTAATGGACTCCCCGCGGATCAGCTTGTTGTTATCTCACTACAGCAGAGCTTCCTCACGCGGTGCCCTTCAGAACATGGAGTACAAACCTGGGCAGCACTGAAAAACACGCTGAGCTGCATAGAAGAGACACTGTGTGTGTGTGTGTGTGTGTGTGTGTGTGTGTGTGTGTGTGTGTGTGTGCACGTGTGTTCAATCGTCTTGGCAATTGCGAAAACACCAAACAACAAAGTGTTCCAGGGATCCCCCCCCCCCCCCCCCGCATCAACCTGGATTGGATTTCGTATATTCAGTTGTTGTTGTGTCCAGTGCACAAATTTTTTAAACAATTTTTCAGTTTCTTTAAGGTCTGATTTATGATTTCTCATACTGCCCATAAAAACAGTAAAAAAATTATAATACTCACAGTCTGACAAAAAGGTAGTTTGGTTGTCCTACCCTTAGAATGATTCTAATAGACACCACCAGTCAAAGGTTTGGACTCGTACTTCTGATAATGGTTTTTCCTTCATTGTCATGACTATTGACATTAGTAGATTGTGACTCAAGGCATCAAAATGATGAATAAACACATATGGAATATGTATTCAACTCAAAAAGTGTGAAATAACTCAGACAAGTTTTATATTTTAGCTGATCTAGAAGAGCCTCCCTTCATATAAAATATACAGAACATCACATATTTAGCTATTGAACATTTTTTTTTTTCCCACATTAATTCACATATATTGCTCATATATTTGATGTCTTCAGTTTGTATCTGCAGTGGAGAAAGTAGTCAAGATAAAGAAGGTGCAGGTGCGTCCACACTGTTGACTGCTGGTGTGTATCAGAATATACAAAGAGCAATAAGAGTCCAGACCAGGGCTGGGTAAACCTGACAACCTGGTGGGGCCACAGTGGGTTCTAAAACTTTGACAGAGGGGCCGGAGCAGCAGCAGCAGATGCACTCCGTGTTCTGTTGACGCACCTTTTTTTACGTTGACTTTTTTTTTTCCCCCCCAGAAATGTTTACTTTATTCACAAAATTTCAACTGAACACTTAAAATGAAAACATAAATTAAAAATCTTCTTCCTGTAATGTTTTTTTCTCTTCTCTTTCTTTCTTCTCCTCTTTGGTCGTGTGGTGACATGGACATGTTGCTGACCTTTCTCTGTCTGTTTGGTTGGATAGGTCCACGGTGTTTTGCGCCGTTCAAGCTCCTTCAACACGGGTCGCATTGAGCATCTCTACCAGAACCCTCAGACACACACTGAAGGCAGTAAGTTCCCTGTTGGTTGACCGTGACTAAAACATCGCCGTTGGTCAGAAACCTGTGGAAAAACCTGTTCGTCCGTCTCTCTGTCAAGACATGAAGCTGCACTACGGCGATCTGACAGACAGCACGTGTCTGGTGAAGATCATCAACCAGGTGAAGCCCACGGAGATCTACAACCTGGGCGCCCAGAGTCACGTCAAGGTACCGTCAATCTGCCACTCTTAGCGTTTCTCTCCGTCGCCCGACGTGTCTTGATTGTGCAAATGAAAGAAAAACGGGGATTTTGTTTTTTTTGTGCTCAGTGCTGTTTGACTTCCCTCCTGTTCCCTGAAATCCAAAATAATGGGAAGGGCAAATAGTTAGCTGAAACGCCGCCAAAGCGCATTCCAGGAATTTTGAAACTGAAAAAATACAAACAGATTGGTGGAAAGGAAGAAAGGTGCTAGTTTGAACAAATTCCCTGCCAAACGTGTCTTCCCTGCTGTGTGATGATCTGCTGTAACTGCTGTAACTGCTTGGAAACAACCACATAAAACTATTTCCCTTAAATACAGGCCTTATTTTTATGTTATGATTAAGAAAATTGATAATAAAATGAAAGAATCTAAATTTTATGGTACAGCAACTTCCAAGAAGTTTCCATTTTCACATCTTTATTTTTCATCCTAGACTTGAGTGGAGCTTGTTGAGTCTCCAGACCACTTTCTAAGGCTCTCGGTCTCGGACTCGAACTCGGGGTTACGGGGGGGCATTTTTACTGGGTCTTGTCTCGGTCTCGGACTGGGAGGACTGGGGATTTTTGATCAGGATCAGTTGAGATTCAGCCAACACTGTAATGACACGATAATAACGGGAAAGAATCCAGCAGTTTTTAACTGTGTGACGCTCCTTTTCGTTTCAGCAGCGAGTCTTTTGTCAATCGCGGCTGCCGAACGGGACGAACCCGAGTTGCTTTTTCCTCCATTGGAAAACCATTATTTTGCGTTAGAACTCGGCCTCGAGTGCATCTGCAAGCGCGTCCGCGTGCGCTGGCTTACAGTCCGTGATGTCGGAAAGGGGGGGGGGGATTCTGAGTTCTGGGAAGTGAGCCGCTGGCTGTGGCGGAGGATGCTGGACGTGGAGGGGAGGGGGCGAGCGGCTGGGAGGACAGGAAGTTGTGTTTTCTTGGATGGGTCAGTCAGTGCCACAAAGTCCCTTTTGTCTGTGAGCTCCGCGGAAGGATCCCAGGAGATCCCTCGGCACCGCTCCTCCTCCTCCGCCTCCTCCTCTTCTTCCTCTCGCTCCCCCTCGCTCCAGACTCGGGGGGCCGATCCTCCCTCACTGCGGCGGTCTGGCAGAGACGTGGAGCCAAGAGGTCGGTCAGATCGCCAGATAATAAGGCCGTTTGTAATGAGAATATGAGACGCCGCCTCCTCGCAGAGTTTCATCACCGGATCCGACCGCAATCTGGAGTCAGCTCACCACTGAGCTAAATTTAGTTTGTTACCAGCATTTGACTTAGTAAGTAGTATTGAGAAAGAGTGTGAAGCTGGGAGAGGGGGCTCTCTCAACACTTGTCTCCCTCACTTTTTCCCTCACAGTAATAATAGATAAATGAATTCATTGTTCCGTCTCCACCGAGAGGACACGAATCATTTACAATTGAATCGCTCTTGGCGGCTCCAGATAAGCTCAACCTTTTACACACAAACAATGACTTTCAAGCTCTTTCAGAATCCTTTGGCCCCGCCCCACTCCTCCTTTTTTTTTTTTTTACCCTTTTACTAGATATCTTTGTTGTTCTGGAGTTTGACTGTACTTGGCACAAACACAGACCTTTTCTAATAACTTCATAACTTGGGTACGGTACTGGCATTTCACTACTTACCAATACAGATACCGATTACTTAATAAGGCCATTACACACCATAGAATTACTTTGACGTTTTTTGTTTTTTTTTTAATTTATCCACAGATGTTTCAGTTATTTGGAACAACATTCCTCAGCACGTTCTTCTACAACATGGGGCGACCGCTCGCTGTTTCACTCCACAGTGCAAACGCAGATTCAGGGGCGACTGTGGCTCAGGAGGTAGAGCGGGTTGGCCAGTCACCTGAAAGGCTGGCGGCTCAAATCCTGCTCCATCCCAGTCTGTCCTAGTCCTTGGGCAAGACACATGTGAGTGGATGTTGGGTGGTTGATGGTTGGAGGAGCCACACTTCCCTCAGTCTGTCCCCCCTATTATTATTATTATTATTATTATTATTATTAATAATAATAATAATAATAATAATAATAATAATAATAATAATGATAAATTTAACAAAATTTCTCATATACTTGCATATAAAGCTGGTATCGGCCTCGTGGTATCGACACAAGTATAGTACTCAACCCCTGATACTGGTGTGGGCATTTGCGCCTCCCCATTCATCAGATGCAGCGTCACATAGCGACTGACAGCTTTCAGCTAGCTCTCCCCTGAACACGTGAATACTCTTCCGAAATGAAACTTTGGCAAAATGACAATAAAAAGCCCAGAAAAAAAGACGAGACGAAGGCGTTTGGCTTTGAACCTTTTTTCTTTTTTACGAAATCTTCGTCGTCATCGCCGCAACGATGAAGAAAAAAACCCCCCGCAAACTTGCGCGTCGCAAGGAAAAAACACACTCACACACACTCACACACAATGGCAGCAAGGAAAAAGCCAAAGAGTGACAGGGAGAGAGAGAGAGAGAGAGAGAGAGAGATGACGACTCCCCCTCCTCTCCACATCCTCTGCGGTCAGGGGGGGGGGGGGGTCGTGACTCTGCTCCCACCTCCCACTTTGAGCAGACCCTCTGCAGGCCACACACACACACACACAGTAATTCCCTCTACCTGTGCAGCTCTGGCCCGGGCCCGTCTGTTCCCACACCTATAAGCCCGCCTCCTCACCGCACCGCCGCCTCCTCCTTGCGAACAGCTGAGCCGCCCGTTTACTGGCAGCGACGGTCTGGAGAAATTTCCAGTCGGTCCCACCACAGAGGAAAAGAATACTCACACTAGTGGCTGCTCAGCATCAGCATCCATCACCCCGCCCCCACCCGCCCGCCCGCCACTGTTCTACTGGGAATCCCATCTGCGGGGCAGCTTGTTCAGCAGAAGGAACCGTCTTGTCGGGTGGAGATGGGACGTCTCTGTCTGTGTGTGTGTGTGTATGTGTGTGTGTGTGTGTGTGTGTGGGTGCTGGTTTCCTCTGTTGGAACCGGTGGCTGTGAACAGAGCGACGGTTCTGTCGTGAAGTTGAAGGGGCGTCGTTGGATGGAGGAGAGCCAGGACCGCGTGCTGTGTGTGGCCGTGTAAACCTGCAAATTCAACCTTTACACACACAGTGTTATTATCCAACTCATTCTTCCAGGCCTCCTGCGTTCAGTCGAACTTGGAAACTTGTTTTCGCAGGACGTCGCAGAACTTTGCTCCTCCTCAAAACTCGCTTTAGAATAAAATAAAATAGAATATCCCACATTCCCGCAGTCCACAACGTGGAGATTTAGATACGTGTATATATAGGTTTTGAGTGACCCACACACAGGAAGTGGATGCCGACGCACCGCATGGTCTGTAAGACCTAGCCTAAACAAACGGACATGTGGCTAGTTGTCCTCCATTAACCAATAGGTGAGCCAGGCTGCTTCCTCATTAGAGATGTGAATCTTTGGGTGTCTCACAATTCTGCAACGATTCCGATTCTTGAGGTCCCGATTCGATTAGAAAGTCACCTCTCAGTTCAAACGATTCTTGATTCAAAAATACAATTCTGTGGTTAGTGTGTTTAGGCAAATTGTGGTCTCAAAATGGTATACAGTTTGTAAAATGCGTGATTTTTAAATTTGAAATCTAAATTATTCCAATGACTTGAACAAAACTTACTGCAGCTAAACCTACAAGCTGGACAAAATAGAGCATTTACTCAAGCTCAGGTTGCACATGAAGTAATGTCACAATTGTTAATCGCAATTGTACTTTGTTGAAATTTTTTAGAAATATTGCTTTTATTTTGAAAACTGTGATTACAAAAACGCAGCGAGTGTGAAAGCAAACAGGGATACTGAGCAAAACGTTGAACGGAGTCCCATATTGCGCCGAGGTTACCTGGCTGTGAGTGGTGAAAACGCGCTAACTGTAAAAAATAAAATAAAAAAATCGCAGTTAGCAAAGAAATGCATCATTTGCGACTCCGACATCCGCTGCCGAGCCCCTCGGTGGGGAACCAGCGCGGCTCTCCCGCCTCGGCCTCGTCAGATGTCTCTCTCTCTGGAGCGACGCTCTGCATCGCAGCTTCTGGCACCGCGTCGTAAAAATTAAACGCCCGTCATTATGAAATCCTGCCGTATTTTCCTGTTTTCCGTGACCGGGGTCCTCGAACTGCACTGTGGCCTTTCAATGCGTGCCCAAGTGTCACTATGCATTTCCAGAGCAGAGATTCTTTCTGCCTTAACTTAAACAAACATTACCAATCCCATCCTAAGCCCAACCACATGGTCCGTGCACCAAGTCTGTTTTGTTGCCTCTGTAACCAAGGAAACCTTTCAAAGTGACGGCGCCGTGGCAGGGCATGTGACGGGGACCGCTAGAAACTGTCAAGACGAGATGACTTAACGGTCCAGTGTGTAATATTTGGCTTGATTTATGATTTTTATATTGGTGAAAAACATCTTTATTGCTTGTGAATACGTAAGTTTCGTAAAAAAAAAGATCAGAAACGATCACGTCTTCAAATGAACCGAAGAAGAAGAAGATAGACAGGGCGTACAGGTTTGGGTGCGCAGGCCGCCGTAGCTCACTGGCAAGCTCAGGAGGGGGAGGGGCAGTGAAAGACGCTGCAATCTAAATTGTAACCACTCGACGTCGCCGTTTCTTCTTTAAAATCTCCAAATGTTCCACACTGAACCGTTACGATGGAGCTGCGCTGGGATCCAAACGTTTCGCTTTTATGTACTCTTTGATTCCAAATGCCTTCATTCAAGATCCACACCCACAGTACAGTTAGACTTGTGTCACCCGTCGACCTGCTGCAGGGTCGGCACGCAGTCTCTGCGAAAAGGCACGCACGCGATTTCACGGGCCTGTTTGCCGATCAGTCCCTGCACTTGTTTTTGCTCGCTTGGTTCGTCTGTTTATGGGTCTCGCATTGTTATTGTTGATCCTGCCAGCAGTTTGCCCTCATACACGGGTTGGATTACCAGTTTGTGGCTGATGTGGGTTAAGTTACTCACTCCCTGTGACTTGTTTGGATTACGATTTAGTTGTTTTTAACTTCTGTTTTTGCGATCCAGTGGGCAACGGCACATGTTTAATACGACAATTGCCTGTCTTCTCACCCCTCATGTGGGTGAAAATCACTTTGTGAGCAATGTGCTGAGCTTTGAAGGCGTTTTGTCCTGAACGGTGACCCTGATTTTTGTTATCTTTTCCGTATACCAAAAGTTGACCCACTGAAAAAAGCCACCTCTCTGTCACTGAATACTAAATAAAAACTAAACGCAATGTCGATAGAGGTTTTAAAACGGCTTTTCGCCTTCCCAACACCCTTTTTAGAGCACAGTGTGCATTTCACAATACACATTTTCAGCGTGCGAACCTCAGCCGTGTAGAAACATTTCAGTTAGTTCAGTCAGTTCTACTTCTAAACTATGTCAACCGTGACAAAGTTCCGCCGAAGTGCTTTTCCTAGCGAAACCGTCCTACCTTCCTGAGAAACCCGTCTTCCTGAGAAACCCTCCACGCCCCCCAAGTACGAATCTAAAATCGGAAGGAATTCAACCTTTACGATGTCGGAAGAATTACGGAAAAGCGTCAGTTATGCAAAAAGCTTCCGAGTTCCTAACCTGGGTTTCACAGCTCCTTGGACACACACACACACACACACACACACTGAGAGACCACCTTAGTGAGTGATGAGTGGTCTCCTCTCTGGAATGGCCCATTCGCTGGATTCCCTCGCTCTCTGATTGGTGTTTACATTATAGCCATCCAATCAGCCCTCGGTGGCACATTCGCGGCTGCGTACGTTTCTCTCTGCGATGTCGTTCAAAAAGCCGCCTGAAGCCAAACGAGAAGCCGGCGGAGAGAAGTCTCTGCCCGTCTCGTGGGCGTGTCGAGCTGCGCGCGTGCGGGTTTTGTGTGCGTTTGAGGTGTTACGTTTTCATTGTTTGAAAATTTGTGCTCTTGGAATCGGCTCCGCCGGCGGTTTCTGGCTGGATGGAGATGAGGTCACGTCGGTGCCCGCAATTTGCTCGTCGGGACAAGCGGGGATCGGGGGGGAGGGGTGCGCGCGTTGCGTTGGTGGCCCCCCCCCCCCACCCGGTAATCAGCGGTCAGAAAAGCTCCCCGCGGCACGCAAGAGCCTCTATTTTGAAAGGTTAGGCCTCCGTGCCTGGCCTGGCCTGGGCCCACGGTGAACTTTTAGTTTAAGAATAGAGCCGCCGGTGCCAAGAGAAACAAGTCTGCACTTTCCCCGCTCCGAGTCAAGGAATGTTCTGTGGTTGTGCTTTTTGTGGGTCAGAGTTGTTGCTCCACTCATGAGTCAGTGCTTTCTCTGTTTTCCAGTGAGCTTATAACGCATGAAAACATGCTGTTTTTTGGGGGGGGGGCGGGGGGGGAAAAAGAGAACGGGGGACTTTTTGAGGTCTGATGAAGTCGATAGAATCGGTCGAGCGGTCGCGTCGCAAGAGCTCGACGTGAAACACGGCCGTCGCACTCTCGAGCTCGCGTTGAACGCTCTGATATTGGCCGTTCTGTGGCGGCCCCGCAGGGGTGAAAATCACCACCGTGTGCAGTTTCAACTGTGACTCATAGATGGCAGCATTGAGCCACCATGGCTCCCTGTGTAGTTTTTTTTTTTTTTTCCTGCTCTGAATCAGCAGAAGCAGGTCCCAGGTTAGGCGTGGCCACACACACACACACACACACACACACACACACACACACACACACACACACACACACACACACACACACACAGTATTCAGACAGGTTTTGCTGTTTGATTGACGTAATGGATTCTTTTGAACTGATCCTTATCAACGAATAGAATACGAGGGAAATTTCCTGGAAAATCAGTTTCACAGTTATTAAAAAGGAGGTGGAGTGAAAGTTTAGAGAAATAATCTGAATCTCTCTCTTTTTTTTTTTTTTTTTTTTTAAAAAGAAGCTTTTATTTATAAAAAAATCTTTTCATGAAATGCTACATAAATGCATGATATTCAGTGTCACCGGCAAGAAGCTCAGACTAAGCAGCCATTCTCCCTCTAAGTTTACATAATGTCTTTATTTCACATAATAATAATAATAATAATAATAATAATAATAATAATAATAATAATAATAATAATATAATATGTCTCATTTTTAAAAACATTTCTTGAAAAATAAATCGATGGATCAGAAACATAAATATCAACCATGCAGTTTCTTCTTAAATGTTTAAGTAGTTATGTACTTAATATTTAACAATGGTATTCTGCAAGATCACTTCACAGTAAAGTCTCAAATGTTAGCGTGAGATCACGGTAAAACAAGAAGAAGCTGTGATTGTTCAGTCCAGGTTCCCGCGCAGGCCACTCTGTGACCTGTTAGTTTGTGAAATGTGGATGTTTGGAGACGTTTTACTCTGTGATGGCTCATCGGTCGGAAGCCTGAGGAAGGAAGCAAGAGTAGAAACAGTAAAGGAAAGGTTTGCCTGTGTCATTAGAAAGTTAGACGTCATCTTGTCTCATTGTGTCCTAATATTTCTGCCACTTTTTTTTTTTAGCGCAGTGATGCTGTTTTATCTCCAAAGACCGCCAGTCGCCCCCGCACCGCGTTCCCCCACGTGCTGCTCTACACACTCGGAGGTGGCGGCACTTGTTTGCTGTCTTTGCTGAGGGTTGAGGTGGAAAAGCGGTAACCAGGGAATCCACCAAATATTTGCCAAGCTCCATTAGTCTCCCCGTTGCTGTTTTCCGCGGCAACTTTGGCATTAATCCCCGACGTTAAAGCCTCCCGATGGTCACTAAGGGTCGATCTGAAGTTCTGACACTGAGATGTGACGGCTTGAGATGCTCTTCATCGCCTGGAACCAGGGCACTGTGTCTATTGATTTAAATATGTCGATGACTGGCGACGAAATAAAACCCACTTGAAGCGCTTTCAGTTGGTTGCAATGTACACCTACTGTATGTTTCCTATAGGAATGCTTAAGATATACTTGTAAAGTTTAGGGGAGTGTAAACCACAGCGGCTGTACCTGTGTCCACCAAACCCCATGGAAACTGAAGACGATGGCGTCGGCCGACTTCGCGCTCTGAGGTTTTTTCCCTCACAGGTGCAGCCGTGTTTATGTGACGACTCTCCACCGGCGTTCAAAGGAAATCGTGTGGGAACGACCCCGCGACTGTCAACACTTGTTTTAATTCCTCTCGGCTCAGACTTTATTTTCATTTCGTGAAACCTTATCAGCCGTCCTATCTCTGTTTTCTGTCCTTTTAATTGCACTCGCTCCAGCCCTCCGCTCCCACGCCGGCTGTGAAGCGATGCAGCCCTCGCCGGGTCCCTCCGCCCGCCACTGACATAATCTCATTACTCACAGCTCACATTAGCGCTAATCTGTAAACACAAGTCCCGACTGCGGCTGCTGCTGTGTTCACACCCTCGTGGGTAACACACACACACACACACACACACACACACACACACACACACACACATAGAGGACCTGAGCTGTGTTTCCATTACAGTGTTTAGCAAAATAAAAGTGATATTTCTAATATTTTTGATAAAGTACATTTGCGACTTGCAGGTAATTCTCGTCAAATCTCGTCCCGCGAGAAGTGAACTGGTCACGTGACCCCTTGACATTTTTTTGCGATATACCTCTATATGGATACGTCTGAAAAACCACCTCATGAGACCTTTTAGTCATATTGGAGAGGTTTTTCCAAGTTGAGTTGTTTCCATCACCAGATTTTTTTTTTATGGCCATATTTAGGTTTTGCGCTACTCTACGGGTGATGGAAACATAGCTATTGATGACGACAAAATGAGGAGGTGGTGGTGGTGGTGGTGGTGGTGGTGGGGGGGGTCATGAGCGCCATGTCTCTGAGAACAGAACACCATCAGTCAGGAGACAATCCCTCCGCCTCTTGTCTCTGCAATGTGGGTAAACTCCCAAGGAAAACACTCTGATGTTTTCTCTTCTCTCCGCCGCGCTCTCGCCTCGTCCTCACGCAGCCCTCTGCACACGCACTGCACCGCACCGCACCAAACAATTACAGCGTGTTCAACAAGAGCCGACACAAGTCGCCATGCGCCCGGGTCTGCGCATTATTATGTTTTTTTTTTCTCTTGTTCTGTCTCCGCGGGATGATTCAGTTCAGCCGCGGCCTCCGCAGCTCAACCCCCCCCAGCTAGACTTTCAGAAAAAAGAAAAAGCATTGAGACCAACTTGAATATACAGGGGCGGGGAAAAGGTGTTTGGACACCACATACCTTTGTGATGTACAGTTAAGAATCAGCCTTAAAGGTCCAGTGTGTAAAACAAAAGAAAAAAGGCTTTATTTATAATTTTTATATTGGTAAAGGCTTAACATACTGCCCATAAATACATTAATAAAAGTGTCTATTTTCCAACCCTGAGAACTGTTGTCATTATTCAGGGCCACGGACGAGGACCAAGACCCTTGCTCCATGTCTGTTAAATGTATGAGAACTCTTCTAAGGGCCGGAAAACCAAATAACTTTTATTGTACCGGGATTGTACACTTTTATTAATGCATTTATGGGCAGTATGTTAAGCTTTGACAAATATGAAAATCGTAAATCAAGCCACATTTTACACACTGCACCCTTCAGCACACAATATTAATATTAAGTGATATTTGGCACGTTAGAAGCACTGAGCGAGTCTTTCCTAGCCCGGTGATAGCTGCCTGCGCCGGTGACTCTGTGTGCTGAGTCACCGGCGCAGTGTACGCACATGTGGCAGCGCAGACCACACCTTCAGCGGAACGCTGACAGGGAGCGTCTTCAAGCGGTGTCTGTCCTAATAAAATCCCAAACGTCCCATTCGGAGACCCGACAGTACGGAAATGTCCCCTGCTGGCCGAGTGACGGTCTTTCTGCTGCCGGGTCCTCGTGCTTGGAGAGGATGAGCTCTGACTCCAGAAGCTGCTGCTGCTGCTGCTGCTGCTACAGGATAAGATAGAAAGTTTTGGCCTCCAGATTTGATTTTTCCCTGTATCTTAAACAGTTGTAATCCAGCCAAAATAAAAAAGGTTTATGTATGCAATAAAAATAAACAGAATTTTTTTTCTCCAGATATATCTTCTCGGATTATTTAAAAAAAAAAAAAAAAAAAAAAACTTGTTAAGGAGCTTTTTTTCAAAGAAGAGACAGTACTTTTTTTTTTTTATGGGTTAACATCGTTCAACTTCACATCTGTGACTTGTTTATCACATTGTCAGTGTTCCATGGTAGTTATCGAGAAAGACAATGAATCATGCGCTTCTCTTGAATAGATTGAGAGTCAGATTATTTCAGGTAATTTCAGTGCACCCCTTGACAAAGGGACCCATAGCAAACACATCTCAGTAACTCACGTTTCAGAAATGAAATTGATTTTTTACAAAAATTGTGCAGCTTTTAAAAAGCTGATAAAACACCAAAAAACAACAACACATAAATCTACACAAAGTGTGTCGGTACTGCACACACTGCCTCCAGAGATTTACAGTTAAAACCGTGAGCAGAAAGTTCTTTCAACGGTGGTTTCCCAACTTCTGTCAAACTGTGACGTTGTTTGATTTTGTGTTTGTTATGCAAAGAAAAAATAATTATTATACCTATTTTTCTACCATTACTGTGTATAGTTTTGTGGGCCGAATATATATATATTTTTTTTACAATATATTTAGATAGTGAACTATATCGTCAAGGCAAACATAAATGCAACAAAATGTTGTTCTCAGTCTCCTCAGGTTCTAAGGGCACATGCCGCTCACACACACACACACATATATATATATATATTTACATATATAAATATATATACATATATATATATATATATATATATATATATATATATATACATATATAAATACACAGAAATACATATATATATGTACACATATGTATATGTGTATATATATATATATATATATATGTATACATATATATATATATATACATATGTGTACATATATATACGTATGTATACATATATATATATATGTATACATATATATATATATGTATATATATATATATATATATATATATATATACGTATGTGTACACATATATATATTTATATATATATATATGTATATATGTATATATATATATGTACATATATATATATGTATATATATATATATATATATGTATATATATATATATATGTGCATGTGTGTGTGATCTGAGAGAGAGCTGTCAAGCTGTGTTTGATCCTCTGTTATTGCAACATTAACACAAATGGACTTTACCACTCTAACAAATTTAACAGGTTGTATTTTATATTTTGCCTTTTACTACCGATAAAGCACAATAGAAAAAGACAAAAAATCCCAACCAGGCAAAAAAACAAGCAACCCTGCACAGGCTTTGAATTTTAAGGGTCTATTGTGTTTTTCTCTTTTCTGGATTGCGACTGAACTGCATCGTTTTGGCAGATAGTGCGTCCGGAGAGCCATCGAGAAGAAGGTCTCAGAGCGGCGCTATTCTCAATGAGTTGTGTGTGTGTGTGTGTGTGACAGAGTGAAAGAGAGCTCCAAGCTTTGTTTTTACGACACCGAGCCATTACTGGAGTGTCAGTCAGCACCGTTCTACCCTGGGGAAGTCGAAAAGCGGACGTACATGTACACCCCCACTACACAACACTAAACACTCCCCTGGCACACACGCACACGCACTACGAGTTAAGTGCAGATATTGTTGCAAGCCTGTTTTATGGTTACAGTCGGTTCATTTTTCATTTATTGACTCTGACTTGTGGCTTGAGTAAGAAAACACGGTCCATCCCGACCACATGTGCGAGCTTAAAGCTACTGTTTTTTTTCAGCAGACGTCTGGATCTCACGCGGGATGCTGGCACGGCGGCCGTAATTGGAAGATTGTTTCGGCTTAAAGCATTGTTGTTTTTAGAAGAATTAGAATGACACTTATTCTGTTTGCATTCTGGACTCAGAAAGTTTTGTGAACTTTCTGAGATGAGATTTGGACACCCGGGCGAAATGCTGAGAACATCAGCTGAGTGCTCACACGCACGCTGCCGACATCCAAAACAAGATAGTGGGTTCAAAAGGGGAACTTGGGCCGCTGCGGTCTTTGGAGAAGGTCCCCAGTGTTTCTAAAAGGAAGAAGATAAGTTTACATTTCAGGAAAAGCAGTATTCCAGTAACGTTCATAAAAGAAATGGTGAACCTGCCAGGAAACAGTCATCATTATTTTTCAGTCAGTTTGTATTGCTTACTGTTTGTATTACTGTTATATATTAATATATAAAATATATTAAAAAATATTTATTTTTTTGTGATGTGTGAGAACTATAGTACCTGCCAAACAAGGCACAGTTGTGTTTGACATGAAAAGACACCTCTTTAATGTTGAATAAAATGTTTAAATAATTGGAATATTTTCGTCATTTAGTAGAGAATTTAAAACGGATTTAAACATGAAATTACTACAAAAAATTGCAATTGCGCTGTCGTAACAAAAACGTTTTAACACTTTTCTTCAATTAAATCATTTGCATGATTATACCATCCTTTCATCCATCCATCCATCCATCCATTCATTCATTCATTCATTCATCCATCCATCCATCCATCCATCCATCCATCCATCCATCCTTCCATTTTCTGTAACTGCCTCCTGCATGGTTGCGGGGGTCTGCTGGAGCCAAAATATCCATGTTGCATCTGGACAAGTCACAGTTTCATCACAATCCCAATATTCAATCCCATTGAAAATTGTTCAATAATAATGTTAATCATTCTCATTAGTGATTTATAGGACTCTCCAAACACTCACAACCTGACAATTATTGAAAGTGAACATGCAGTAAAGATGCAAGAGAATACAAAACAGAAAAAAAAAAACATTCAACAAAAAATCCAGAGGCCTTTTCTTTCTAAGAATTTGGAAAATTGTAGACTTTGGAGGAGAGGAAAAAAAAAAAGAAGTCCCAGCCCACATTTCATTTTGGCTCCTGTCAACACTCGAAGAACTCTCTAACCATGGTTTCTAACTCTGGCCATGGTTAGAATTTTCATCTGCTGGTCCAGACTCAAACCGGAATTTCATTTTTCAATCGCCATCTTTTCCAGGAACTCTTCTGCATTTTGTTTTTTAAATCACTAATCTTGCTGCAAGAACTCCCAACTAATGTGTATCTTCACCTCTGCGCAATCTATCACGTAAGGTTCAACATTTATTTTTTTTTCCTGCACAGCCATTTAAAGAATGCAGAACTCTGCTGTGCCTCTGATGAATTGACATTGTGGAAAGAAAAAAACCCACAAATAAACAAGCTTATAGCATTGGCTTTCGCAATTTTTTAAAACCGCGGCAGTGTGTTGTGAAGAATCACCCCAACATTATTGTGTATTCGAAACATTGGCGCCACGCACAGCAGCAGAGAGAAGTGAGCGATTATAAAACGAGGTCTGATTTAACGACTCCCTAAATTAAGCGTAGAGGAGCTGCTGCCAGCACTGCCTTGGCTGAGCACCAGGAGTGTCATGTTGGTATGTTGCTGTTGTGCTCACAAGTGGAACCACGCTATGAGGTTGTCACACACAAGGAGCTCTTGATTTTTTTGCGCGTGTGTGCGTCTGTTGACGCCCGCCGTCGGATGAGGCGATGATCCGTGGCGACTCCGAGACGGGCATGTCTCAGCGGAATTCCGAGAATGGCAGTTGCACCTGCAACGGGTTTTATTTATCATTTAATGCAAATAATTATACAAGTGCTACAACCGACACACAAACCGAGTGAAACCATACTCGTGCCTCTAGGGACAAGATGATAAGCAGAAGAGGACATCAAAAAATCCTCAAAAAATACAATTTAAAATTTAATGACGTTACACAATACACGCATGTATATGTACGTATAGATATATGTACATATATAGGTATATGTAGGTATACATATGTGTATATGTGTTTAGGCGGTTACTTTCCCACATCAAAATCTTCCAATCTGAGATGAATACGCGGTCATTTTCAGGGATTATGGGCTGAAGAGAGTTCGCTGGTCAGTGTTTAATGAAAGGGTTTAACCTTTGAATTTCAAGTGTGAAGGGAGTGTTAAAGAGAGGGCGGAACATTTGAAGAAAAATGACAGTAGGTCTCCTGAGTGATTCGATAATTACCATCAAGCACATGTGTTTGAAGAGAGGAGAGGAGTAGGCAGCGTGTCGAGTGTCGAGGATGAGAGATTCTAAACTGAACATTATAGTAACCAACAACCTGAACTGCTTTTCTTCCCACCCCTCTCCCTCAAGGTAGGTTAGGTCGGGAAGAAAGGAAAACAAAAGGAATCTGCTGGGTCTCCCTAATATCTCAAGCTGAGTTTTCTCCATCATTTCCTTTGCGATGATTATCCCACACTGGATTGACAGAAGCTGTCGAGACCAGCCGAGCACAACAGGCCAAGTCTGGCTGCAACTCTCTGATCAGTCCTGAAATCAGGCTAAACAAACAGCTGCCGTCTAAAGGGCAAGCGACCTGGAATCAAATGTCGGACCTTTGTTACCGCATGCCACCGTGTAGTTGGCTGGATAGCAGGATACAGTAGTACAGTAGCAGTAGTCATACCGCACGCTATGTCATGTCACCAACCCCGGGGTTAAATGCTTTTGGCCGGTGCTGTCGATTGGTTCACACGAGTCCGCAAGCCGAAGCCTTAGTTGTCATTACATCCCAGTTGGCAAATGGAGGCCGACTTCAATGGTTCAAAGTGTCAACTGCCACAAGAGTTTGCTGCCGAGCCGCTCAGTTCGAGACGCCCACTAAGACAGAGAGCCTTTGAACCTTATTGAAAACACACTCACTCTGCGTCCGCTTATCTCTTCATCTTGCACAGACAGGAAAGCCAAGCGCTGACCTCTGAATATGTGAATATGCAGATGAAGTGTAAGGTATCACTGTGGAGGAAGACATTTCACATGCAGAGCTTTGAATCCGCGTCTCCGAGCACCGCGTCTGTATCCGCTCCCAGCACAGGAAATGGATAGAGTGACCTGGGCTGGACGCGCTGCGGTCTGCCAGGTCTGGGAGAACACAGTTCAGCAGCTTCGGTCGTTGTAGTGGAAGGGCGGAGAAGGGTTGAGGTCAGGAACATCAGGGGTGAGTCTTTGTTCGTAGGTTGAGATCAAATAAGGTAGAGGCTGAAAAAAAAAAAAAAAGGGGAGTTGTCTCACATATAACAGCAATTCAAGTGTTTTCTGGTGGCAAAGGGAGTCTAGAGGTGCTGAGTTGGAGGAGACTGGACTTTAATCTTGGTTGCGATTATGGTGACATGGGCTCCCCATTACAGACTGATGGCAAGGAAGTTCACAACAAAGTTGATTAATCACCATGGTGAAAATGTGTTGTAATCCACATTATTTTCAAGACTAGCTGAACTAGCTTGGCCTCCGCAGTCCTGAAGACACCTCGGACTCCTGCAGTTCTCTCTGCTGAACACCTCATTTTCTCTTATGCGGATGAGAAAATATTCTTGATCAAGCCTCCAGTCTTTATTGAATTAAGACTGGTGAGATGAATCTGCTCGCCTTGTGGAAGTTGGTGTGCAAGCAGCTTAACAGGGGCTGCTATCATTTTGTTGTTCCACTGCTGGGGGGCAGCAAAGTCAGTAAAATGTCAAACCACAGCAGGACCTGAGCGCTACCTTTTCCCAAGGAGAGGTGCCATGGAATGATTGTGCACTTTAAGTACTTCCAGATACAGTGAGCAAGTACATTTTATCCATATCTGTAACTCGAGTGTGTGTCTCAAACTGGTCCCTGCTGCTCCATCTCTGCGAGTGTGTGTGAATATAATTATATTTTCTGTAGCACGCAGCTGGATAGCCCGAGGTTGCGCTTGTGGTTTAGGCAGGTTGCCTTTGGATCGTGGGATAGTTTGGGTCAGCAGATTTTCTTCCTTGATGTTCTCCTTTAGGGCTGGTCGTCAAGTGTCCACCCTGTGACTGGCTCGCTTGTGTTCCGTTCCCTTCATCCCTGTTGGGGTTTTCTTACTTTTAGCTTCACAGTTGTAACCTTTCAGGCCTACATAATGTACTGGTACATTTTAGAATAATCTTTTCCTCAAGAGAGTGGGGTACAAGTCACGTAAGCTGCCCTTCTCCGGAAATATCCCTGGAACATGTTCTTTTTTTTTTGACACTGTCTTTCCTCTGTGGTGGGATAAGAAGAGGCAGATAAAGGAAAGCTGCTCTGCTGCTGCTCGGAGTCGGCCTTTCCACTGATATCCCAAACCTCCAGCAGTGCACTTCCCCTTCCTGCCAACCCTTCCCTGTCTCAGGCCTCGTCTAAAGACCCACCACTCCGCAGTCTGTCCCACACCATCTCTGACGGTGCCACCACTGGTGAAGCAATTGTTTCAAGCGAACCTTTGGGTCTACACCTTCGTGTGAGTCCATTAACGGCCAAAGCGTTGTCGACGGTCCAACGCTGTCATTATGCAATGCCCCATTTATGGAAAGTGTTTGAAAATTGTGTTCAAATTTGGTTGTTAAACAAGTAAACATTGATTGTTTTCCATCCAAGTGAGATGTCCTTAAAGGTCTAGTGTGTAAAATATTTATGGGAGCCTCCCTGACAGCATGTTTCTTGTTTAGGTCACTGTCAGTTGGGCTTCCTTAAAAAATGGCAACGCAAGATGGCAGCTAGCTCAGAGCAAGACCCTTGCTTTATCTCTTTTCTTATTATATGAGAACCATTCTAAGGGTCGGACAACCAATTGACTTTTATTGTAACGCCAATAGACACTTTTATTAACGTATTTATGGTCAGTATGTTCAGCTTTTACCAATATAAAAATCCTAAATCAAGCCAGATTTCACACGCTGGACCTTTAACGTGAGGCTTTGATATTTAATGAGTTCTAAAGTTAAAGAGCAACATGAAACCGGCAAAATAAAAAATCTGATCATTTTGGTGTTCTGTTCTGCAAACCCTCAGCTTTGTCTGTGAGGTTAACGTGATCTCCATGCTCATCGTGCTTCATAGCTTTTGTGGACGTGTGATGTTTGGAATCAGCGGCTACCCTTGCTCGGCCTCTCGGCCCAGCGGAGCCAGTTTAATGGAGATAGATGACGGAGATTGAATTCCTCTCCAGGCCCAGCCTCACGGACACACACTCCCATTGAATATGCTGTGATATCTCTCCCAAATAAGGACAGGCCAACATGGCATCATCTCAAGATTGACGGCCAGTATTGCTGCGGATTACCAGACACAAGTATGCGAGTCTCTTTTAGGTGCTAGGCTAATTATAGCCGACTTGATCACACTTCTGCTCAGTCCTGTAATGTCCTCAAGCCTTTTGCACTTTGACACACACCACACACCAGAATCACTTGAGGGGAAGACCCAAAAACAACATGTCGACTTGTTCAAATGTGTGTGCTAACGTGTGCACACTACGCAAGCCAAGTTTGACTCGAAAGGCCCAACACGCACTTTTGAAACAATGTTTCATAGTGGGAAAGTTTGAAAACGGCGCCCTGTTCGTCTAAACGCCGACAGTTAGGCTTTTTTTTAAACGATGATGTCATAGCCCCAACGCGTTAGCTTTGAGGCGAATGGACTTCTCTGGTTTCAGGGAGTAACCTCACAGCGCCACATAAGGTCAGGCATAAGTACTGCAGCGGTTTCAGTCGTTTTCAGTGGTTCCAACAAGAATGTTTGCTCCCATCACAGACGCTAACGTTTTTGGAGCCGACTTCGTTTATGTGTAGCTTTTTTTTGAAAGCGGTGCAGAAAAAGGGTTTGTTTCAAAAAAAAAAAAAATACCGTCTTTGTGTGCACATGGCCTTAGCATTGTGGCCAATAAAAATGTGGCAGTAGCTTCAAGTTGTCCACGTCTTTTATGCCAGCTCTTCGCTTCCATTTTCAGCCTCCTCCAAGCATTTATGGGTTCATATTGGAGGGAAAAAAAGAAGTGTGTTTGTTTTGTGTGGGAGGTTAAAAAGGGGCTGGCGAGTATTGAAGGACGGGACAGAGATAAGAAAGTGCTAATGTCCCTAATCCACTCCAGATGAAAGCAGCAGATTGTCACAGGGTTGGGAAGGCTCGGCCCCTCTCTCGTCACGCTGTCAGAGGAGCCACAGCCATGGAAATGAGCAACATACCACAATATGAGTGGTTTAAGTTTTTTTTTTGTGTGACCCGCCACCAGTTAGTGGGTGCCAGGTAATCGCTTCCATCTAACAAGGTTACTGGGTGAAAGCAAGTTATGATAACAAATCTGAGGACTTGGGGCCTTGCCGCACAAAAGACCAGTCAAGGGTTTTGGGAGCTTGGAGTGGACAAACGCGTCTTGAGACGACTCTGACTTCACACAGGCCACCTTGAAAACATTTCATTTCAATGTTGGACAGAGAGGAAAAAAACAACAGGAAGGAATGTAATACCTGAAGTCATTTTCTACTACACATGATGTACATACAAGTAACCTATGACTCTGCGAGACTTAAAACACACACACACACACACACACACACACACACACACACACAGCTGCTCCTCCCTCCAGGGGGTTCTGGGTGGGCGAGAACCAGAGAGGAGGCGCAGAACGTTGCCTCATTCATGCAACGCTTTGCTCTTAACGACGCTTCTAAAATGTGTGTGCCGGTCGATTGCGGTTCCACGTGTATTTTATGTGGTGGTGCTCTTGCCGGCCGTGCGTGCATCAGAGTCCACATTCATGGCCATCTGTGTAATCCAGGAGACGAAGCACCTGTGCGCCTCTCAAAACTTCCCTTCTGCTTGTTGTTTTGTTTGTGTACTGTATGTACGTGTGGGTCCCCAGCTCACAAGGACTGCATTCATCAAACATGTGCAGGGTGGTTGAAAGGATCTGAGGGCCAGAGGGGGGGGGGGGGTTGGTGCTGCCAGGTTTCAGGAGGGAAGGGTGTGAGTGTGTCAGGGTGGTGGTGGGGGTGGTTGGTGGCGGGGGTCTGGGATGAAGGGGAAGGAGGTGGAGAGGAATGTGCCAATTTGTCAAGTCTTACCTCCAAACCCCCCTCCTCATCCTCCTCCTCCTCCTCATCTTCCTCCTCCTTCTACCTCCCCCCCAACCCCACCACAGATGATGCTGGCTGCTGATAACAGCCAAATGGTGAGGAGGCAGCAGCTGGAAGGGTAAGGGTGGGGGGGTTCAGGACGTGGGGGTAAGTGAGGAAAGATGGGAGGGCAGGAGGTGTGAAAGGGATCAGCTCAAGAGGACAGGACAGGGGGTCCGGCATGTGGGAGGTCCTTCATCACCTGTCTTCTGAAGACTCTCTTTTGTTGTCATCTGGTAATGATCAGCTGATAGAGTGAGAGGCGTCGCATTCAGAGGGTGCTGTTTTTCATGTGCTAATTCAGCGCGCCTGGGCTCGGTCCTCTCAGAAGAGAACATAAGTGTGGGCTGCGACGGTAAAGTGGCCGCTGAAATGTTGCGTACGTGAGTTTCCGGCGGCGGCGCAGCACATCTGCAGCTGTTCGGTGAGGAAACCCGTTCAATTGAAGACCAGTTACACAACACCGGTGTTGTGTCGCGCTCCAGCTTGTTTTGTTATTGTGCGACGAAAGAGGTTCACCGGAAATGATTGTGCCGAAAAGACTCATATCGCCCCCTAGTGTTGGGGAGGAGGAGGAGGACACGTTCCCGTCAATAATTTTCACAGTTGCACGTAAACCGGGATAAAGAGAGAAGTCTCATGAGACGAGAAAAACCTAATTTTGAGCATAGCTCCGCTAAGCTGTGCATGTAAAGGTAGTCAGTGAAATGTTTGTACCTAAGTTTTTCGTTTGTTTTTCTTTTGTTTTGCGAGCGCAGATTCACTACTTCTTGAAACGAGGTCTTCAAGCAGGGGTGGGCAAACTTGGATGATCAGTTCCTGCCTTCTAGTGTGTCGTGGGGTGATAACACACACAGTGTTTCTTCCCCTCAGGATGCAATAACACATTGACCAGAAAAGAATATACCAAAATTAAAATGAACAAACTGTGTGTGGAATTCTCTAAATTCAGCCCTTTGCGCCATGAAGACGATGATTTGTGCTCCGTGTGTGTAAATTGCGTAAACAGCGTAAAAAAGACCACTTGTGTGTACGTGCGTGTGTGTGTGCCTACGTGCGTTGCTGCTCCACTGTCATGAAGTGCAGAGAGTTGAGCCGGGTCAACCTCAGGTGAACCTGGCTGGCAGCCATTTGATTGGTTGGGGCCGCCAGCTCATCACTGTAATTGGACAGCGCCACTCTGTCGTCAGCTTCAAAACTGTGGTGGGGCAACGGAAGAATCTGTATTTCAGCAGACTTCTAGAGGAGCGGGGGGGGGCACTTCTGATTTGATGTCGATGACCCTAACTATCAGACTTCCCTCAATGTAACGACGCCTTGAGAGACGGATCGGGGGACGCAGAGATTAGCGGCCACCTGCTCCCATCAATGCCATCTGAAGAGAGAGAGAGAGAGAGAAAAAAAAAACAAAAAAAAAAACGGCGCAAAAGAACAGAGTGCAAGGAACGGAGAGGAAGAGCCGCCCGCCCCGGAGGCACACAGGGACTTTCCACAGGTTGACGGCATAAATTCTGACTTTGACAGCTAATCTCCAAACCCTCCGTCTACCTGCCCTGACATACGCTCTCGCACGCTGAGCAGCCTCACACGTATCTATCCGTCTCTCTCACCTCCTGCCCCATGTGTTTGACTGGTGTCTGTTTATTGCCATAGCTGCAGCCGCCCGAGCCGCGCACACGCCTGTCAATAGGCACAGAAAGCAGGCGGGCTGAGATCAGGACACGGCGATGAGTGAACGTCAGCAGAGGGGGATTAGTGGCTGGACGCATGCCACGGTGCAGTCTGATCCCTTTTTAAAAATAGTGTTGATGACACTCTGAATTTCGCCCTGGAGGTGCCCCGTGTTTGCTCAGCATTGATCCTGTCTTTAAGCTTTCTCCCAGCAGATAAACCGTTTGGCTTTGAGAGACTCACACACTCATATAAACGTAATGCAGAAGGTAAGCAGGTACAATAAAAACCTTTATAAAAAAATAAAACATAATAATTCTGCGTCGGATGCTCCAAATTGTTTCCTCTGCGTAGACAGTTGGCCGTCAAGAAGAGGGAAAGTCATTCTGATTACAACTTGTATCTGACTGTACTCTAAGTTTAAAGCTTAATCAGATTACTTCATCCAGTCAGTCAATCAGTCAGTTGTCAAATTTAGCTGGTAAATTCGCCTACTTATATAAATAAATTAAAAACCAGTAGTTTCTACGTCATGATAGTGGTAGTACCGCACAGCACAGTTAGGGGGCAAAGATTTTGCTGCGTTGCGTCTCTGTGTGACCGGTGGACGTCTACGCTGCTGTTTCCAGGAAAAGCAAGAAGGCTTACCTGGAAAAGATGTGAGTGATTATTGCGGGCTATGTCTTGACTGAACTACAGACGTGTACTGAAGCAGCAATTTTTTTTAAAATTTCGTTGCAACTTGTTGTGCAATGACAACAATAAATTCATTCTTTGAGAGGTGCTTTTCTTAATCTGCTTGAGGAGGCTCAAAATAAAACAGTGATTTTACAATGATAATAATAATAATAATAATAATAATAATAATAATAATTAAGTCAGCAAAAATCCTACGCACTACCTTCCCACAGTGTCTTTAGACCCAACTATCTGGTTTTGCTTTGTTTATTTAATATCAGCATTATGTGGCTTTGGACTTTAAAATCAAAAGCTTTTTTTGCATGCACGTGCTACAACATGCATATTCCAGACACATGGTCCTGATTTGGAGCATTATACCACGTACTGAATAAGCAGGCGGTGAACCTGCATCATGCCTACTACCGGGTATGTGGGCATAAACTGCAAGCATTTGCATTGAGTCATTTATCCATCCTCTTGTTTGGTGCAATCTTCAGTTTAAACTTTGTGTTGTTTCAATTCCTTTTCTTTCTTTTTTTTTTTTTTTTTTTTAAATCTTTTTATCTTTTCATCTTTCAATCCTCAAATGTTTTTCAAGTGAAATCTGAAACATGCGGGTTAGAAAGAAGGCAAGTGCTGGAATGTGACGTGTGCAGTGTGGATTGTGCCTCTGGCAGGCTTGCGTTTCTGGAATCTATTGTTTTACCTGATGGGATCCATTTTTAGAGCACCTGCTCCTCTCAGGGCGGACGCGCTTTGCATTCAGGTGATGTGATGTCATTTATCATCGACTCTCCAGTCTCTGCCTACACACCGCTGGCACTGTCACCTGTGCATGCCTCACCCTCCAAGACTATTTTGGACTTTGTTGGAATTTCATTGTGTCTCCATCTCAAGCAAAGGGCAAATTAGCACACTAGAAGTGGAAAAAAAAAAAAAAATAGGTGTTTTTTTCTTTTCTTCGGACACTCTGTCCAACAAGACATGACTGCAACCACAGCCTTCTCCACTTCTTCCTCAGTTACAGTTTGTGTTATTGTTGGGCCAACTTAACAACAGCAGCCTGAGCTACGACGATTAGTCTTCTCAATTAGGTGCAGTCAGTTATTTGTCAGTGTGATTGCTGTAGTCAAAGATACACAAAGATAAACAAACTACAACATATTGTTAAAGCCAATTGTGTATTTAACATTACATATTTTTCAACTGGGTCCACCATGATAAACTATTAGGGGGAACAAGGGACTACGGTTGAGGAGTCTATGTGCTAAACGCTGCACCCTGTTTTTATTTTATTTATTTATTAATAATTCAAAGTCTGAGCTAGAACTCAAGAACGAGCAAAGAAAAAAAACAAACACCTCAGTAAAATCCAATCAAACATTGCATTTTTTTTTTTTTTTTTTGTACATTCACGAGACCTTTTGTCGGCTATTTTGTGCAGTTTTCGTATCCCTCGAACTGCCGACGCAAAGTCAAAACGCTGCCAGTGCCACATACACGCGTGGGGGAAACGCAGGTTGTGTACATCGACAACGCGGGTGAGTGACGGCGCGAGTCCGCCTGACGAAAGCCGAGTAATTGATCCGTCTGTCGGCGTGCGGGGTGGCAGCTTTACTGCTAACCCCTCGGCGTCCTGGAGGTGGGAGGTGGGGGAGGAGGGGAGCTCAGCCTGTTTGTCTTCACCCTGTTAACACACGGCCGCTCTGATTTCACTCCGCCCGTAATGTGATGAGTAAAGGCATAATTGACTGCGGTTTCTCTCCGCAAGCCTCCTCCCAATTCCTGCGCGCGCGCGCCCGAGAGCGGGTTGTCCTTTTTCTCTCCGATCCCGCCTGGCTGTTTTAAACCCCCCCACCAACCCCCGTTTTTTTTGGTGGTGTGGTCTGTTTATTTGGTTGTTGGGTGAGACTGTTGTTTCCATTGGCTCTGCGTGCTCGACAGTCACAAAGCTGCGTTTCCGTGACCCCGAGAATTGCGCCAAACCTAAATATCGCGATGAAACACGTGACCAGTTCACTTCGAGTGAAAATGGCGCATTGTGTTTGGACGGAGGAGGAGACGGAATATTTATCTATTTATAAATAAATAAATAAATAAATAAAATTTTACAAGCAATCAAAGAGAAAAAAATATACCAACCATTCTTGAAAGCAAACAAACGTAAACGAAATTCCCGTAAAATCTCGTCCTAAAATCTCGCTTCACACCGTTTCATGGAAACACCTGCAAATCGCAGTTGCACTTTGTCAACATTTTTTTTTCTTTTTTTTTCTTTTTTCTTTTCTTTTCTTTTCTTTTCTTTTCTTTTCTTTTTTATTTTTTTATTTAGAAATATCGCTCTTATTTTGTGAAAAACTGTCATGGAAGCGCAGCTACCAAGGTGACTCTGGTGCCCGAGAGCTGGATTTGCTGCAAGTTTATTGGAACCCCCAGCCTGACAACGGTTGACCACAGAGACCATAAAACTGTTTTATTAGCGCTTTGACGCAGCGGTGATGCACGTGAACAAGAAGCAGGGAGAAAGGAGCAGTTTGGTGCTGATTGGAAAAAAAAAAAACCTGTCATGTTTAAACATCGCTTAAGGATATAAAACTGCACCAACACGAGAAAACAGTTGAGAAAAATAAATTGCGAGCATTTTTTTTTTGTTGTTGGCTCACTCAAGTCAGCAGCATAAATAATCAATGTGGAATAATTTTACAGATCGTAGCTTTGTTAATGGATCCCGACGCACCAAATCTTTGAATCAGTTTTTAATGGAAATGAAGAGAAAAACAGATAAATTCCTACACATACAGACAAGCTTGAGTTGTCTCCTTAGAAGAGAAATATGATAGAAACAATTTATTTTTTTTAATATTGATTATTTTTGGAGAACATACCATTTTAAACCTCTCACAAAGCCTCTCAAATATCACTCACAAGCACCTTACTGATTTATTTTTCCCCTGAAAAAACCTTGCTACACTTAAGTGATAATACAGTTTCTCAGTATGATCAACTATTTTTCTCACACAAGTTCGTACATAATTATAATGGACATCAATTAGTGGTCATATCATGTAGTGAAATACATACATTTGCACTTTGGCTGCTGAGCCGATGCAATGGAAATACATATTTTTTTCTCTCTCAGCAGAACTGAAACGCCTACATGTTGGTCGCAGCTTCATATTATTCTCCTGTAGGGAAGGAAATGCGGCTGTGCAGAGACAGACCACAGCAGAGTAAATGCCGCTCATATTTATACATCTGTCAGGACTCGCGTCAACACATTCTGGCACATGCGAGCGAGTGTCACATAGACACACACATCATTCGCGCAGGGGTTCGGTACATTCCCCAGCTTCACACATGCATCGGAACAGAACCTCGTGAGCCCAGCAGGAAAAGAAATGAAACCACGTATATCCTGTACTTTTTTTTTTGGGTGGGGTGGCGGGGAGGTGGGGGGGGGGGGGGGGGTGGTGGTTGTGGCCGCGGACCCCCAATGCTGACAGAGCCTGGCGGACTTCCCAGAACAGAACAATATCTGCCAGGTTGACCGAGGGGCCCAGCAGCCACCCGCCACACACACACACACACACACACACACACACACACACACACACACCCCAGTGTCTGGCCTTTAAAGCGTCAGCGGTCAGGCCCTGCCTCACATAATGACAGAGAATGGAGGCATTAAGACAATTTGTTTGATTTAAGTTGTCAAGGCTCCCTGCACTCTGCTCCTCTCAGCTGGTTTTGATACCTGGAGCCCGTGTGTGTGTGTGTGTGTGTGTGTGGATGTGGGTGTGGCAGACCTCTTGGATGTCGGAAAATCAAGAGAAATGGAGTTGCTCTCAGCCCCCAGCACCCCCAGACTCCAAGATGGCTCCCATTCATTTCAATGAAGTTGCTCACCCAGGGCGTACGCCCAAAAATTAATGGGCCCATAGGGCATGCGCAGTAGTGTAACTTCCCATCATGCCTCTGTAACTCACATGATCCATTTGGCCAATCAGAACGACCCTGGGGGACGTCACTAACAGACACGTCAGAACGAGCTGAGACACAGCAGGGTGACGTCACGCTGGGAATAAACTTTTTTCTGCTGATTTTCTGGCCTTTATCATTTTTTTTTAAACAGCTAAAAGACCATAAGTGAAAAATCTACTATAGAAAGACTTGCTATGAATCGCGTTTCAGGTCACAGTCGTCCTGTCAGCTGTTTTAAAGCCGTTTATTTTCTTATTGTGGCCGATGGGAATAATGCTTTTTTGGGCCCATGGGATTTTTTTTTCTGCAGTACCTCGAATGGCCACAGGGAAAAAATTGGTGCGCCGCCATATTGCCAGTACGATATCCATTTTTGTGATATTTTTCTTCTTTTTTTGAGCTGTTCTAGATTTTATGCTTGCACTTCAGAGTTGTGCAGACGCCGTGTGTAAAGCTCACAGTGCACTTCAGCTGCATTTGGAAATTTCAACCCAAAGCCCGATATCGCCAACATTTTTCTCCAGCAGCGGACAGAATGTCTTACATATTTTCATGCTGTGTTTTGACCTTACCAGGGGCATGCTGTGAACGCTATCTTATGCTCTGTGTCTTCAGCATCTGTGAGAGAAGAATTTAAACGAATCAAATATGTCTTTATGAAAGATGAACAGAAGATGGCTTGGATTTTAAGACGATCAATCTTGCCATTCGGAGGCTGATTGAAGTCCAGTTGTCGCATTTCTCGAGTATTTTTTACGATTGCCGCTGAAGACTGACGAGGAGGGGACTTTTTTCAATTCCCGGTGTTTCAGGAACGAACCCAGACCATGTACAGCGTGTGAGTGTTGAGATGAAGGGAGTTGAGCCTGTGTGAGAATCTGTGCCAGACACGTTTGAGTTGAAATAGTAAAAAAAAAGCTCTCGCAAAACTCGAATTCGTAGTCTTGGCTAATAACAGTGATCTTTCCAGTGTAATTGAACCTGATCAAACCTGCCTGTGTGTGTGTGTGTGTGTGTGTGTGTGTGTGTGTGTGTGTGTTTGTGTGTGTGCGTGTGTGTGTGTGTGTGTGTGTGTGTGTGTGTGTGTGTGTGTGTGTTGGGGACTTGTTGGGGGAATAGAGGGCCAGTGTTCTTTGGCCCCAGCTGAAATAAGGGGTCTTTATCTGGGGCTCTCAGCCGCACAGACGTGGCTCACGGCTCCACTCGCTCCAGGTGTGGTGACCACTAACCAACACGACTTTTAACCGTCACGCCTGATTTGGAGCCCGAGGGCCGACCTGGCAACCGAACAGTTGTCACACGAGCACGCGCACACACACACACACACACACACACGCACTTGTAATTTAAACTTCATTTCCCCACAGAGTGACCCTCAGCAGTAGAAGGAGGGATTCTGGAAGTTTGGAGCTCAACTTTGTAAACGATCTCCTGTATTTACCAGCAGATGTTAAAAGTAGCTTTAAAAAAAAAAATTAAAAAAATGTATATCCACTCCAGTCATGTAAAAGTAATGGGTCCTCCGCATCACATCCAGCGCCTACGCTTTGGAAGCAAGTTAGTATTCCAACACAGGGATGTTTTCTTTTGGAGGCTGCTATCGCGCTTTGGCATCATGCCAGGCAAATCCAAAACTACTGCGTCAAACTTGACAAGTATGAAGTAAAGTTCTTCAACAAAAATATTTAGTCTATTGTACACTAACAGTCAACAGTTTGGGCTCCGCCTATGAATTGAATGTCTTTTCTTTCATTCTCATAGCTGTTGACATTGCACATCAAAGCTGCGTATGAACACACATGGAATTGTGGAGGAAACTAAAGTGTAAAATAACTCAAACACGTTTTATATTTCGTTTCTTCAAAATCGCCACCTTTCATATAAAGCATATTTAGAGCTGTTGGACGTGTTTTTCTTTGCTGCATAATTGAATATATCTTGCTCATATCTCCTACATCTGCTGTTGTCAGTATTTACCTGCAGTGTAGAAAGTTGTACAGATGAAAGGATTGGCCAGATTTCCTTCAGATGTTTGGTAGGGATTCGTTTCTGTCGGCCAACGTGGTTTTTGACAGAATGAAGTTGCAGTGAGAAGGGCCGGATGCTGTGTTTGGTATTGTATGCACAGTGTTTGCAGTGCTACTATCACTCCCACTGAATTGGAAAATGTTCAACTCTCTCGTGAAAACCTGTTCATATAATTTCAAACACCATTATAATAATTGTCGAGTTCAATGACCAACAGGTCACAGGACTCAATATCAGTCCTTGACAGTTTTTCTGTAGCTGTTCTGCCTTAAATTATCTTTTTTTTTTTTTTTTTTTTTTCACTTGCTACTAAAGAAACTCCTCGTGTTCAAAAGGCTCCTTTCTCACGCATCTTTCCTTTTGCCCGTCTCCCTGCAGGTGTCCTTTGACTTGGCCGAGTACACGGCAAACGTGGACGGCGTCGGGACGCTGCGACTCCTGGACGCCATCAAGACCTGCGGCCTGACCAACACCGTCAAGTTCTACCAGGCCTCCACCAGCGAGCTGTACGGCAAAGTCCAGGAGATCCCTCAGACGGAGGCCACGCCCTTCTACCCCCGCTCGCCTTATGGTAATGCACGCCGATGTAAAGCAGTCGCTGGCTGCGGAAACAGACGCGGCCCTGTGCTTTGCCATTTGAACATTTAATGTTAACACTTTCACATGTATTGGCCGGTCGTGTGTGCAGGACAGTTGGAAGGAAAACACATCATCATCACATGTGTGTGTGTGCGTACTTGTACGAAATTATTTTTGAGAACCGAAACTACTGAAAGTATTGTATTGAAAAGAATTTATTTTTCGACTGTTTGTTTTGTGGTCCTCACAATTCTGGCCTCTGTGACACTCTGTATGCTTTTGTTTTTTTAGAATTACGTTTTTGGTTTGGGTTAAGATATGGCTGCAGCTGGTGATGGTTAAAGGTCCAGTCTGTCAAATCTTTAAGGAAGCCAGCCTGACGGCGTGTTTCGTATTCAGGCTACTGTCAGATGAAAACCTCCATGTATTTTCTTATATATATGAAAACCACTCTAAGGGTAGGAAAAACAAATTACCTTTCTTATACTGTGAGTTTACACTTTTATGAATGTATTTCTGGGCGGTTATGTCGGGCTTTTACCAATGTAAAAATCATAAATCAAGGCAAATTTTCCACATTGACTCCTCAAGGTTAGGTTTAGGGGTTAAGAAATAAATTGAGTCAATGCAGTTTCAATAGCTCTAAAAAATCTGCGCGCGCGTGTGTGTGTGTGTGTGTGTGTCAGAAATGCAGGGGGTGCAGGGTAATCTCTCCACACACCCCGAGGCCAAAAGCCTGACTGAAGGTTGGAGCTGTTCTGCCTTTAACAAAGACACCTTTATGTCCCCGCTGCTCCGCGCTCGCTCGCTCGCTTTTTTTTTTTTTTTTTTTTTTTTTTTTTTAAACACGGCAGCACAACACGGAAGCCGTACACGTGCGAGCCGGATCATATTTCCCGCCTTCCGTTGTTTCGAGACGCTCTCCTCTCCTCTGCTGACACTCTAGCTGTGTTTCCCTTCCTTACCCCTAGAATTGCGCAAAACCTAATATATTGCGATCTATCAACAACAACAACAAAAAAAAAAAAAAAATCACAATATATAAAATATTGCAATAAAAAAACGGTGATGGAAACATGTTTTTTATTTTGCGAAAACCTGTCACGTCATGCAGTTACTGTCAGCGCTCCGTCCCAAAGGCTGCATGGTGAAGCTCATCCGGTCGGAGCAGCGCTGCTCCACGCCTATTGGTTTCTATTAGAGGTGGAAGGAGCGAGCTGACTCGACGACCTCCGCTTGACCTCCAGCACGCATCTCGACCTGCGGTTTAATCAGCGTGCACCTCCCCTTGCTCTGGTATTCCCCTCATAACAGGAGGGAGTAGCAGGAGGAGGGGAAGGAGGAGGGGCTGGAGGAGGAGGAGGAGGAGGAGGCGGAGGCTGGTGTGAGAGAGAAGGGATGGGGAGAACGTTCCGTACCAGTCTGCTTCTAGTCAATCAGCGTGAGTCCGAGCTCTCGCTGTCCACATGATGAAACACGAGCTGCAGAACCGCTGTGTCCAACAGCGGCCCGCTGCGCGCTTACAAAATGCTACCTGCCTCCGTCCCCCCCGCCCCCCGGCCTTCCCTCGGCCTGGAGAAGATCTCATCCTTCTCTCTCCGTCCTCCTTCTGCCGCTCGAGTCGTCCACGCCAGAAAAGAGCCGATGTTGTTGTTTAGGTGTCAGCGCCTGGTGCGTCAGCCGCTGTCGTCATCGAGCTTCTAACTTTTCGCCGTGCGCGCAGGTTGTTAGTGGCAGGACACTCGTGGAAAATTTCAAAATGCCCTTTCCTCGTTATTTTTTTTGTTTGTCATTTAACTGTAAATCAAGCTGAACTTATGGAGGCTAAGCTGCTAAATCAGCAAAAATGAGTTGATTTCTGAAAGTTTTGTTCTCCCCTCAGCAAACTCAGAGTTTGGATTCTTTGGTTTCTTGGTTCAGATTGTTCTGTGAGATGATTCCTTTTACAGAAACACAACCTTCCATCAACGTTCCATATTTAAGTATTTATATTAAAAAAAGATCTTCATCATTCAGGTCTTTGCCAAAGGAAAATAAAGCTCAACGGCTCAGAGTCTGGTCTATCAGAATCTGTGTCTGTAGGGCATGGAAAACTATTTTGCATAGTTTGTATAATTTCTCTCCAGTCTAACTCATTATGTCACTTTTACATAACTACAACGTATGAGCACTTAGGAATTGTTCTTGATGAGCACTTTGTCTTTTAAATCGCACATAGGAAAACTTCTCGACCAATTTTCTTCCTTTGCTGGATTATGGAGATTTGCTTTTTATGAAGGCACCTGACACTTATTTAAAAAACACACTGTACATCATCGTGCCTGACATTTTATTACTGGTTGTGGCAATCGTGTCCACCGCCAGTAATGCATCTCAATGAGTCTTTTGCCTGGTTAAATAAAGCACATTGATTGATTGATGGATTCACTGTATCGCTGGTCAGCCGTTGACATCACTTCCTCTCTGTCTCCACGTGATGGATCAGGTGCCGCCAAGCTCTACGCCTACTGGATCGTGGTCAACTTTCGAGAGG
This sequence comes from Nelusetta ayraudi, assembly GCF_046127955.1. Lineage (NCBI taxonomy): Eukaryota > Metazoa > Chordata > Actinopteri > Tetraodontiformes > Monacanthidae > Nelusetta > Nelusetta ayraudi. The sequence goes on from NW_027466134.1 coordinate 4,051,085, forward strand.
CCTACAACATGTTTGCTGTCAACGGGATCCTCTTCAACCACGAGAGCCCCAGAAGAGGTGAGACCACAGTGGAACACACATCCCCCGTATTCCAGGTCACAGTAAAGTCATAATGTGGGCCGAGGTAGTCTGCTTAATAGTCACGTGTAAGAAAAATTACAAAAAAAAAAAACCCAGACTGGGTCTGTGTTTAATTTAGTTCTAGTTTCATGTCTGGTTCTGGACAGTAGCGGAATGTAATGTCTTCAAAACGTCGATGCTTCCATTTGAGTCGGACAGTTGGACACAGCCATTGGCCAGAAGTATGGTGGGGTTGTCTGTAGAGTTCAGGTCTTACTTATTCATCCTTCCGTCCAGCATATTGACAGTTTAAATAGAAATGATCAGCAGAAACTCATCCTGAACCCATTGGATTTTCAACAGCTGCCTTACTTTGGAGTCATTAAGTCTTTTTTTATTTTATTTATTTATTTATTTTTTTTAGATATGTTAATATATAAATAATTTTCAAACAACCATAAAGAAGTTTTGCCGAAACACAATTACACACCAGTGTCTCCTTCGTGACATACTGACCTGCGTCCACGTAAATTCTGACTGCACTGCGAGCGACTTGTGGTCAACTTTTTTAATATGTGCTGGTGCCCCGAGGGTCGCCGGCTGCTGGTTTAACCCGATTTACATGCCACGGTCGCCCAAAATGAATACCACATGGGTGCGAGCCCCAGCGCTGCACCCGGGTCACCCGCTCAGGTGTTTATGATTTATCCCCTAATGAAGGCCCTGGCCGCGACCCCAGCCGGTGTCAGGGGTCAGCCAGTAAACCCTGATGAGTAACCGCCGAAAGGCCGGTGTGGGAACTGCTTTACAGCTGGTTTCCTCAAGGATGGCCACCAGGGGGCCCGTGAGGCGGAGCTGGTCAACAAACAACAACAAAAAAATAACAGACCTCTGTCAGTGGGAAATAATCTAAAGCCATTTTTTGATTGGCTAAAGGTCCAGTGTGTTAATATTTGGCTTGATTTATGATTTTTATATGAGTTAAAGCTTAATATACTGCATTTACACATCAGCGTGACGTGACGGGGTCACGTGACCAGTTCAGGTGAAAATGTTGCGTTAAGATTGGATGGAGGAGATGGAATATTTTTTCCAAGTAATCAAAGGGAAAAACAGAACAACCATTCTTGACAGCAAACAACATGGAAATGCAGATTTATGGCAAAATGCTTTGTCCCTCCATCCTCCTCACACTGGAGTCTGGCTGGACTTCGACCAGAATTATGGCTTATGCGCTTCACGCCATTCAACAGGAACGCCTGCAAATCACAATTGCACTTTCCTAATATTTTAGAAATATCGCCTTTATTTCACCACAAACTGTCATGGAAACGCAGCTAGCGTCCAAAAGTGAATGGACAGGGCGTGAACGCCGTGTTTCGCGGAGGCCCTGACTCGCCGGTCAGGCAAACCACCTTATAAGGTGAAAACAGGGGGCCGACTGCTCGATAACACGTCCTCAAAGCCCTTCTGGTCCTTTGTCAGCCTTTTCTTTCCCTTCTCCACAACTCCACTCTTTCTCTGGCCGTCCTTGCTTCACACGTGCGCACGTTCCCTCTCTCTGGCCCTCTTTTTCTTCGCATCAGCGCTTTTTTCTCCGGCAGGCCATCGGGTATTTTTTTTTCCTTTTTTTTCTTTTTTTTTTTCGGTCCCCGCCACTTCTATTCTCAGAGTTACGGCTGTTGTTGCACATAAAGCAGGAACGCTGCGCCTGTGATGTGGCCAGATGTCCCACGGCTGCCTTACACAACCCTGTGTGGAGCTTGTATTGGCTGGGTTGGTCTACCCGGCCGGGACCCCGCCCCCACCCCACCACCCCGCAGTGACCCTCGCGGCACCCAGGGAGTGTTTGTGCCGTTGACGCCGTCGACCCACAGGAAGGAGTTTCACAGCGAGCCAGTTGGTGTTTAAAGCTGCAAATCTCACATGGCACTTTTTTTATTTTTATTTTTTTTTTTTACAACGTAAGGCCGTTCTCTAAATTACACAGTGCATCGTCCACGACAACCTCACATACTCGGGAGATTGAAATAGCGCTCTGACATTTAAATATACTTTTGATGTCGCTCGCCCAGCTTTGGCTGAAATATGCACGTATCCCGCCGTCGACATCGATATCGTCCGCCTGGTGCCACGTGGAAAAGTGAAGCCGAGTAGGTTTGGTGTTGAACTGACGTCCAGGCTCTCTCACTTTGGAACACTGATGCGTACATGTGCACTTGGCTGCCCATCCTTTTACCGGGACCTCTAATTAGGCAACGGCAATCCCCAGCACTTAGCCTACATCCTTCCCACTGGAGGTGATATCACTCCCACATGTGATATTGCTTTTATGGAAGAGTTCCACAAGCTCAACTTAGTCCCATTTCACAGTCACGAAGAAGGTCATTGGAAATTGTGTTGACTCTGTTCTGCCGGCGCCAGTAGACGAGAACGACTGTCAGTAAAACATTCCCACCAGATAGAATTAGAATTAGAGCGCCTTTACTCATCCCTCCTTGGGGAAATTTGCATGACTGCAGCAACATGTGGTGCAGTACAGTTTGTATAAAATAGAACAGTCCATGTTGATTTAAACAGTTGATTTCTCTTCCTTTCTTACGCTATGAAAAGTTCATTTTATTATATTTCTTTATTTCCTTATAATTCATATATTTTCTCCTCTCTCTTGCACTACGTGTTGTCCTAACTATGTAAATTTCCCCAATGTGGGATATAAACACTGCACTGTTGGTGTGTCGATGCAGCACCAGTGGGAACAATTTGTGGAACACCGCTCGCTCAGACAGAGTGCTCGGTCAGAACCCGGTTGTTGTATAAATGCAAGAGAAAGTCCTTGATGTCATTGTGAAGTGGTAGCAGTGACTTAAGCAGTTTGCTCCGCTGGCCCCGCCCCCACACGGGAGGAGCTGTGATGTCACCGGTCGCCGGCGACCGTCAGTCAGTCCATCGGCGATTCAAAATAGACGTACCGAGGGTTTTTCTCTCTCTCAAGAACACCGGAGGCCTCGCTCTGGCGGCGTCTCCTGAGGTGACCCAGCCGTCGCCACCAGTTCGGTCAGAGCCCACGGCTTGCGGTGCGGTTGGTCGCATCGGGCTGCTGGGAATTACTGTAGGGGGAAGAATGTTTCCCTTGGACTTACCGTCCCTCCGTAGGATTCAACAAGGAGCTCCGCTTCTTACGGCTCTCGGGATGACTTAATCTCAGCAGGAATGCGCTTCTGGTTTCTCTTACAGTTCTTGTAAACACCTGACCACTCCACCAATAAACAGCTGATCGCCATTGTTCTGCTGGGAAAGGCTGAAATTGGTCAGCACGTAAGGGGAGGGGTGGTCCAAAATCCAGCGTGGAGTAAAGCAAACAGAAGCCTGCATCAGGCGGCTGGTTCACACCATGGCCAGCTCCTCTCTGGCTAGCTTAGCTGCTAGCCATAATAAACAGGCCTCACACTGGCTCTGAAGGAGGGATTAGTTCTAGTCGGGGTGTTAAATGGGCTCCGTATTGCTGTGACACATGAGACAGTGCAATTCTCCACGGTCTCCCTGGCGAAAAGTGATCATCACAGAAACCTGCGCAAATAACCGGCTCGCCCATTTATTTTAGTCGCCTTATGTTAAAACATACAGCGCCGCTGCGCAACCCAAAATATAATTTTTGCCACTTAGAAACGAATCTCCAGTTTAATCTGCACTTATTAAAAGTCTGTTGACCCAAGGCTCAGTTGTGAAACTGCCCCCGTACTGTTTTGTGTGTTTCGACTACTGACCAGCTCCAGTTGTAAGCTGCTCCTCAGGGTTTATTTGGGGAAGTCCCAACCATCTCTCCGCCCTGAGAGCCGTGTGGTTCACGCTTGGTGGTATAGAATAATATACTGTTTAGCTGGAAGAACAGAGCAGCGAGCCTCTGGGAAGTCCGAGCAGCCCCTGCCAAAGTCGGCGCTCAGGCACCCAGCGACTGAGCCTCGCTCCGCATGCCTCGGCTTCAGCTTTCTGCTTTTCTTGAGGTTCAGCCTGAAAGGTCAGATCTCACGATAGATCTGTAAGAGGATATGTTTTCCATTTATTGAAGAAGTTATTTTCAAAGGAAATCTTCCGATAGGAGAGGCTCGGGCCGGGAACGTCAAGGCGGGGATTTGGCCCCGTGAGACCGGCCAGGCACTTCATGCCTGGGTTGTGTTGGGTGGGAACAGAGTGGTTGAGTGAGAGCGCTGCGAGCGTGACGCCGACTCCTGTGGCCAGGTGAGGAGGAGTGCAGCCTCAGCGCTCTTGAATCAGAACCGATGACAAAGTTCTCTGTCATTGCAGTGCGTCACGTACAGTAGGTCGAGGAGAGGTTATCGCCCCCTGCTGCCTGAGCCTACCTTTGGCTGGCCAGGTTACCAGCTTCCTTTGAGAACTGCGAGTTGCATTCAGGCCGTTTCCCTTTGGAACCTTCTGGTCTGCAGTTTGGAACTTCAACCATTGCTTTAAAGGTCCAGTCTGTAAAATGGATTTATGATTTTTATATTGGTAAGATCTTAACACACTGCCCATAACTACATTAGTAAAAGTGTATACTCGCAGTAGAATAAAAGTCATTTGGTTTTCCTCCCTCTTAGTTCACATATAAACCACCAGTCAAAAGTTTGGACTCATACTTCTGATTGAATGGTTTTTCTTTCATTTTCATGTCTATTTACACTGTAGATTGTCCCTCAAGGCATCCAAACCATCAATGAACACATCTTGGTCATATATTTGATGTCTTCAATATGTATCCACAGTGTAGAAAGCAGTACAGATAAAGAAGTTACAGGTGTGTCCAAACTATTGACTAGCAGTGTATGCAGGAATTGATCAGGGGTCTTGATCGTAGTTGGCTGCCATCGTGTGCCGTTATAAGGGAGCCCACCTAGCAGTGCTCTGAATTGGAAGCGCACCGTCAGGCTAGCTTCCTTAAAACATTTTACACAGTGGACCTTTCCTGTAATTGCTTTCCACGCGTGCTCGGGTAACATAACACATTTGCTTGAAGCAGGTTCAGCACTTTGCGGGAATAGCTGTCAGCGTTCCCACCCTGGCGCCAAAATATTATGAGCACCCTTATCTGCGTCCCACCCTCCCTTTATCCCCTCACACCTGTGAACTCTAAAGCCGGCTGGCCAATCCATTTTTCGTTGCGTCACAGCCCCATTTCTTTTGTCTTCGCTCCGGCCTCAGCCCAGACCTGCTGCTTGCATCACATTTCAGCCTGGGCTCTTGCCGTCAGCCGAGCGGGCCCAGAGCGAGTGCGGCGGCCTGTCAGGTGTGAATAGATGCCGTGTTGGCAGGGCTGAGCGCATGACTTGCCTTGGACGGAAACCAAATCTTCTCCCATCGCCGAGGCTCCAGGGATCAGTCAGAATGTGAATTGTGCAATAACGGTGATGGCAGACACTGACAGCTCCTTGGCCCGGGTGTAACTTGGCCAATCTCTCAACTCGGAGAGGAGGAGTCCTCCCCCAGAATCACTCAGTGTTGCAGCAAGCCAGGTATTCTCCGGCAAGCGTCGGCTCCAGCCAGAAAAGAGGGAAAGAGAAAGAGACGTGTCTGAGGACACATTAATGATGATGTTGTAAACAGGGCCACGGGGTCGAGCTGAATTCTGAAAAGTCAGAGTGAGGAACTTTCAGGGTTACATTTTTCACTGTGGATCTGTCATGTCCCCAGGCCACTGCTGAAAGACACGGTGGGATTATAGGATTTGCAGTTCTGCTTGAATTTCAAAACAGGTGTGTAACCCATTTGTTGAAGAAACCACCCAGTTTCTTTTCCAGCCTTTGGCAATTAAGTTAGTGAATATGTTTTGGGTCTTTTTCCCCTTTTTCTGTTCAAATTGTGGCTGGTTCATGCAAATGTTTCACAAAAGGAAAAAAAAAGAAAAGTGACCACTGGAAGAGAGTCTCTGGAATCCCTCTTGACCGAAACGATTGAGCCAAACCTAATAATGGTAATCAAGATAATCTGGAAATAGATCTCGGGACCATCATTATCAACACATGCACACATGAAAGGGGTGCAGTCCACAGTGTCGGAGCGACTTGCAAGGATGTCTGCCACCAACATGGAGCAGATGGTGGGAGAGCCGTGCTCGACATGCGAGGAGCAGACCGTGACGTTGCAGAGGTCTGCAGGAAAAATAATCATAAAAGAGAAATCAAAGAAGGCTCCAGCTGCCAGAAGGAGATAGGGTCAAGAACTGCTGGCTTTAAAAGTCTATTGAAACACACAAGATTTTAGTCTGTTTGTAATAATTCCAGCAATTTAATCTTAGAGGTTGAGTAAATTCTTGTTATCCTGCCATTTCTTTCCTTTGGTAGCCTTGTAACCACATCTATGTTATTGTTTCACGTTTAGACTTACTAGAGAACAAAAACTTAACTGATGAAGAAAACACAGAAACACAAAAACTGACAGGTTTCAAAGTTTTCCTCTCGGTGTGAAGGTGTCCAGTGAGACTGGATGCACCATCGCCCACTGATCTGATTGCCAAAGCTCAAAGCCATTCAGGTGCCTTCAGTCGCCTTGCATCCTGATTGGCTGTGCTTCTATTCCACGTGACGGTTCACAGAGAGCTTATTTGACTTCCCCCAGCATTTTGTCATTTTCACTTTTTGGTAGTTTCCAGTAATTAGAGGGATTAAAATCCTTCCTCACACCTCACATTAGAAAGTGTGCTGATATGTTGAGAACTCTGAGACATTTGTGTCTTTGCTGGCTTTGTTTGGGAGTAGTAGACGCTATGTACTTATTCAACTCAATTTAAAAACAAATGAAAAGAATCCCTAAAATTTTCATATAGAAGGTTGAATAGAAATAACCCATTCTTCAGGCATAACCACTCAGTCATTGCGTGTACTGGGCCGTTCAAGCCGAACCCCTTCACGTCCACAGAACCCTGTCTTGACCCCTCTCACTCTGAACCCCCAGCTGACAGTTCCTGTCCCCATTCTGTCTGGTCGCCATGTCTTCACTTTCGATGCGAGACATCTCTTCTCATTTCCTCTCCTCCTCCTCCTCCTCCTCCTCCTACTCCGCCTCCTCCACCTCGTCCACCACCTCATCTTTCTCCTCCCACTCCTCCTCCTCCTCCTCCTCCTCCTTCTCCTCCTCAGTTTTCTCTCCGTACTCCAGCCCAGCTGTGCCAGCGAAGCCTGTGTATGTGTGAGTGTGTGTGTGTGTGTGTGTGTGTGTGTGTGTTGTGTTTTTCCTGTTGCTCTCCAGCCAAAAAAATGAAGAGGGATGACGGAAAAAAAGAAACAGTTAAGTGAGAATGAGAGAGACGGAATGGCATGTTTTTTGCTGTCTGCTCAGTTTTCATGGCCCGCAGTTTTATGAGACTTTCCGCCCGGGCCATGGGCAAGGTTAAACGGGCAGTGCTACCCCGTCTGGGCCCGAAAACCTCCTGTTAGGCCCCCTGGCTCCCCTTGACTCTCCTCCACCTCCCTCTCTTGGCTGTCATGTGGCCCTGCTGCCAGTAAAGGAAACACATTAACACCGCTGCCAGTAACAGAGCGCGCTTTGTCCGCGGCCAGGCAGGCCGCTCCATTAGGCCCGCGCTCTGCTCCGCACCACTCCAATTAGGCCGGGCAGGGCGCAGAGCCACTCCAAACAAAGGTGTGAGCTTTACTAGGAGAGTACAGGTGTGCTCAGAGGGGAAATAATGGACTTTATTGCTGATTGGGTGTACTGTTTTATACTGTATCCCCTCTGCCACCTTTTTTAAGAGCCAAGTCAGCTCTGCGGAGTTTTGACAACCTGCGTTTAACCTGCAAACTCGGGTTTCCCTCCATGCTGAAAGCGCCTTTACAGCTTTATGCAGCAACCCATCAGTGTTCTGTGCTGAAGTATCACTCACACAACACGAGTGCAGCCAGTAAATCGCTCTTTATTGCCAACGGAGGCCAGGTGCGCGTGATGTTTGCGATGCGTGCAGTGTAAAGTAAAACGCTGTGAGGAGAAAGAAGGCCTGGGTTTGAATCCTCATTTCTAGCGAGTGCTCAGCAAGAAGCAGCCGGCAGAAGAAGGCCCGCCATTGTCTTCCACTAATAACCTCACACTGCTTCTCCTCGCAAGCACACTGGTTTTCCCCTTAACCAGTCAAGTGAGGGTAACGTCTAAAATAGGTGGAGTTCCCCTTCAAAGTATTTTTGAATTAACTTTCTGTCCATTGACCAATTGCCTAATCGTTTGAAAATGGGGGTGAATGGGAAGATTGTGTGTTTCTTTCGACCTCCCACCTCGTGGAAAAGGCGGGCGGGTAGTCGTGAACGTGTCGGCGGCGGACGAATGGAAACGGTTGAGGTTTAATATCTGACTGCACCGTGGAGTGGCTGGATTGAAGAATAGGCCCCGCAGCCAGTGGAGCCGATCGGGACAGGTCTGACACGGAGGGGCTTTCCAGCCACAGTTCATCTCCCTCTGTAGGCACATGCCGCATCTTCAGACTGCGTAAATAATATCATTTCACCCATTTCTGAGCACTGGATGGATTTGGAGATAGTGCGCTTTTGTTCGGTGAAGCGGAAGAAGGACGACACCGGGACTTGTTGGATCTGGACCCGAGGCCAAGTCGGCACGGCAGGCGAGCAGCGTTGACAAGTGGCTCCTGTGACCTCCTCACCAACACACAACACGCTGTATTTTCCCCCCAAAAAAGCGCAACTAACCTCCGCTGGTCTGTTTTTGCTCAGGACTGTCGCTTTCCCCTATGAAATAATTACTACAAATCTGCTGCATTCGCATGATTGGGTTCATGGGATTTTCCTGTGTTCCTAAATGGAAGCTCTGCTCCATGTCAGGGCAACAGGGATACAGTGTGGAGACAGAGCCGCTGTATTTTTGGGGCGGCTTAAAGGCAACATTCATCTCAGGCATGATGAGTTAAAAAGAACAGCTCCGAGGAGCTCTTAAGAGCTCCGGCAAAGGTCCACGCAGGCCTGTGGGAGATTTATGTAGAGCAGAGATGTCGAGTCGGCTAAATATAGCCGCTATCTCTTTGATTCGGTCCTGACGCTTTTACAAATCTTCGCATGGCTGCTTGGCTTTTTGAAGCATGGAGCAAAGCCGAAATCAGTCTGGATAAAAGGACGGGGAAGACGAGCAGCCATGTCCAGGACTTCACTGCCAGTCAACAGTTTGGACTCATACTGCTGATTTGATGGTTTTTCTTTCATTGTCATGACTATTGACATTGTAGATTGTCACTCAAGGCATCAGAACTATGAATGGACACATATGGGATATGTATTCAATAAAAAAGAAAAAAAACCAACATTTTATATTTTAGATGATGTATAATAGCCACCCTTCATATAAAATATATAGAACATCACATATTTCTTTTTTTTTTTCTTTTGCCACATTAATCCATATATCTTGGTCATATACTTGATGTCTTCAGTGTGTATCTACAGTGTAGAAAGTGGTCAAGTGTAGTAGTGTATACCACTGTGATTTTTAGTGAAGAGTTCAAGAACGGCTGTTGCTTACTGCAGTGAATGTGGCTGAGGAACACGAGAACCTCCTCATCCAGCCGGGCCGCTTCCACACAGCTCACGTGAGCTGAATGTTCACAACGTCACAATTCATTCTGCACAAACCCGCCTGACCCGCCAAACATTTTGCATCATCGGCGCTTTAAAATAAATCCAACTGCGTTAAATCGCGTGGACAAATTTTCATGCGAATTAGAGGTTCTGAGAGTTTGTGTTTGATTCTGCTGTTTCCATTGAATTTCTAATGTGTCAGAGCTTGTTTGATGGTGATTTGTGGTGGACTGGTCCTCTAAATGATCTTCTCCACTTTTAGCCAATAAAAGCTACAACTGGGTCCAGACGATGCCGACAGCCACATTTTCATGAACAAGTTTCTTTTTGTTTCAGGTGCAAACTTTGTGACGCGCAAGATCAGCCGCTCCGTGGCAAAGATCCATCTGGGCCAGCAGGAGAAATTTCACCTGGGCAACCTGGACTCCAAGAGGGACTGGGGCCACGCCAAGGACTACGTGGAGGTAAACACGCTGGCGCAGACGCGCAGACTCGTTGTCCTCGGAGGGCTCGGAACGCAGCAGAAAACCAGGCCTGTTTTCCCACATCGTTTGAGGCCGCAGCGTGAGATCTGCGCGAAGCCTCCTGTGATTCTCTGCCAAAAGAGAAACAGAGATAGAAGACGGCGGGGGGAGGGGGGGAGGTGACGGGGGAGGGGAGGGGGGTCCGAGAGGGAGAGGGGACGCACGCTGTGAGGCCGCCGACTGCACTCTGCTTTCCCACAACTCACCCATGTCCCAGATCCCTCCGGGCCCCCCATCCCATCGCCATCAACCCCCCCGAACCCGCAGGAGAAAAGAGCAGAGATGCGGAGGGAGCGGCGCATCCTGGTGGACGATGACAGAAATATGGTGTTTGTCTTGCTGTGATGGTGCCAGCAGTGAGCCCAGGGAGGGAGGGAGGAGATGAAACGAACAGCGAGGGCCGCCGTGTCCAGGAGCTGACGGGGGAGGGAGAACGGGAGGGAGGGGGGGGCGCCGCTCCATCTGTGTGTGTGTGTGTGTGTGTGTGTCTGAGCTGTTTGATGGAACGTGAAGGTTTGAACACGTGTGTGGCTGCTGCCCAGATGAAAGCGCTCGGCGGGGCTGCCGTGTCTGACAGGAGACCCCCGGCCGCGGAGCGTGTTTTGGTTGGGAGGTGACAGTGGCAGAGGTGAGGCGGGGGCGGGGGGCGGCTCCTTAAGCGGGGGTGGGGTTACGGGGGCAGGGGGGAGGAGGAGTTACAGCGGGGCACCTGGTCGGAACTGCCGGTCGCAGTGTGCAGTCTCGGCTTCAGAACGGGGCCGTGTTGAGGGAGCGCCGGCCCTCGGTGCAGTGAGGGTTCGGGTCAGAGCAGGCGTGGCCAAACTACGGCCCGGGGGCCACATGCGGCCCGTGAAGCTTTTCACTCCGGCCCGCCGAACTTGAAGAAATTATATAAGAAGTAAGTACACGAGCAGTCAAAAGTTTGGACACACCTGTTTCTTCTCTGTCTTGACTACTGCCTGCACTGTAGACACTGAAGACAACACATATGTGAGCAAGATATGTGGGCTGTGAACTGGTTACGCTGAAGCAGGACGAGAATCTCTGCTTTTTATTGTGATTCCATTTGACACATCCGAATCCGTGGAGGGTTTTAAACTTTTGGAGGCTTCAGACATTCAGATGAACTCTATAGACCAGGAGTGGAGCAGCAGCAGATGGATGGAGTGTTTTGGTGAGACACCTCATTGGAGGAAAAAGATATATTGCAAAATATGAGCCCGACATGGATTCTCTTCCTATTTCTCTCCTCCAACCTTCTACGGTAAGCAATCGCTAAGCTAATCGCTAATGAGGCCCGTACAGCTCAAACCAGGGGGTTTCTGACCTTCACAAAACTTATTTATTGCTGGAAGTTGACCACCAAGATGAACCTATAAAATCTGTAAATGACCCTTTTAAGTTGTTGTAACGCAAAGTCCTTCTTTTCAAACAGTAACCTTTATCAAAAATCGTGGCTAATCCCTTAATAAGCGTCGGACTCTGCGGCTGCAGTGACACTGCACTAAAACTCCAAGTTCAAAAGTTCTGCTTCTCCGCTTCAGGCTTTTTCACCCTGTTTCCGTCGCTCTCGCTGACCATTCGTCGGCGCTCGCTCACGCGCACGTGCACCCGCCTGTCCAGGTCGACCCCTCGGCTTGAGACGCTCCAGGTTTCCTGTGGGAACGTCAGACATTCCAGCGCCGGCGAATCAGGCACCTCCTCGCCCCGCCTGTCTCCGGTTTCGGAAAAGGCGGATTTGTGGAAGCCAAACAGAAGCCCGAGGTGGCGAGGAGGAGCGAGAGAGAGAGAGAGAGACAGAGAGATAGAGATAGAGAGAGAGAGAGTGAGAGAGTGGGTGGGGGGGAACAGACGGGTGTTTGTGAGACGTTCTAGACGCCACGTGTGAATGAAGCATCTTTTTTTGATCCTCTGTAGCAGGAGTGGGCCAACGTTTTGACTGATGGGGCCACAATAGGCTCTAAAATGTGACAGAGGGGCCGGAGCAGCAGCGGATGGATGAAGTGTTTTGGTGACCCACCTCGTAGGAGGAAAAAAATGTATCATGGGATATGTAAAAAAAAAAAAACATGCTTTAATGTCAATTGAAAATGAACAAAAGCAAAGTTCCAACAAAATCAGCGTCTTTGAAGCCTCGCGGTGTTTCGCTCTTTATCGAAATGACTCTTAAATCGCTGATAAAATGATGAAATACAGCTCTTTCATGACTTACTACTTATTAACGTCATTTCTTTAAGCTCGGAGGGCCGGATTAAAAAGCGCAACAGGCCACATATGGGCCCCGGGCCGTAGTTTGCCCAGGCCTGCTCTGGAGCGCCTCCTTCCTGGTGTCTCTCAGCAGTCCCGTCCAGTCGCTGCCAGCGCCGACAAACAACTGGCGATTTGTAAACACAACCATGTGTGTCTGCTGCTTTTCTCTGGGGCTCACCCCACCCAGGACAGGGAAATTGCTGGTAATTGGCGGTGGATGGATTGCGGGTGGCAGCAGGGGCGTGCTGTGTGTCCGCTCTAACGACGTCTGAAGGCGTGCGGCGAGCATGGCCATCGTCTGAGCCCGGTGTCGGGTGTCGGTCGGCCAGAAGGATCCGGGACTGAGGCTCTGTGCTTTGCTGTGAACTTGCATGATTGGGGGGGGGTGATTTGATGGTACAGTGTGTGAAATTCTGCCATCTGGTGGTCAGATTTTAGATTGCAGCGCTCATTCACTCCACCCTCCCTCTCCCAAGCGTGCCAGCGAACTACAGTGGCCTGCAAGCACAACCCTGGAGACCTCATTCCACCTCATATATATTCTTATATATAAATAAACTTTCACTCTACTGCAAGAATACACTTTTCTTAATGTATCTATGGGTAGTATATTATGTTCTACCAAAATAAAATTTGGGGATGCACCAATACCACTTTTTTACAGAAGGAGAAAAGTACTTGCTTTTTAGTACTCACTGATACCAAAGATGGGGCGACTGTCACAAGTTTCACTGCATTACTAACACAAATTTGACAAAACTGTCATTTACAGTACATGAATATACAACCCTGCTATTGGTACCGATACCCGATATCGGTATTGGTGCATCAAAAATCATAAATCAGGCCAAACTTTCCAAAGTCGTGGCTTTAGACTCAGGAGTTTTACGATGTCGTTGGAAACACTTGGCCGCCATTCTCGAACGAGTGCGTTTTTTTCTCGGCTTTGTCTCGGTAGCGAAAATCAGCGACTTTCACAGAAACTATCTGAGCAGATAGAGACGTCTGCTACCTCACCACCACCACCACCACCCCAAACTGTGCCCTCACTCGTGGGTACAGCTGTTCTGAGACTCTTGACGCCTCCTCCTCCTACTCCTCTTCCTCCTCCCCCTCCTCTACCTCCCACTCGGGCTCCACAGAGCCATTTCCTGTGCAGAGCTGAGGCTTGGCTGGGAAGTGAGTGGTGGTTTTGGCCCCTCCCCTCTCCCCTCAGGTTCCATCCCGCCTCCACTTCTCTCTGTGTTTCTCTCGGCCGCCTGGCCATCTTTCACTCCTCCCCGCGTGCCTCCTGCTTCATGACCCCTTTACTCGTCTGCTGTTACAGCAGCGTCAAAGCTGTGTCACCCAGACCAGACCAGACCAGACCAGACCAGACCAGGGCAGACCTCCAGTCCAGCTCCCTCTTAGTCACCAGATAATTCCCTCCGACGGCCAATCACTGGCTCTCTGCTGCTGCTGCTGTAGCCAGATGAGATGTGGCTGACTTGCTGACACACAGTCCTACCAACCCCTCCTCCTCCTCTTCCTCCTCCACCTCCTCCTCTTCCTCGCTCTTGTCTTGTTTGTGTAGTTATCCTCAAATATTTAATTTCCCGTGAAGTTTCTGCGATTTGGGAAGCGTTTCCCAGCTAGTCTCCAGACCTGCATGTGCTGTGGTCAGAGGAAGTATTCACTTTCTGCACAAGTAGGTGCAGATACCTGTGTAAAACACTGCTCTGGTAAAAGTAAAAGCACTGATCCAACACATGCACTCTAGTAAAAGTAAGAAAGGTTCTGAAATGTACTTTAGTGAAAAATGTGTGCCAAAAATTAGTGCCATTAATGAAACAATACATTTGTTGTTCATTTTGCAAAAAATGTTTTTTTCTTTTTAAACTTCAACATCAGTAATAGTTATGACCCATTAATGAGCCATTATTGCACGTTGACACTTTTAATAACAACAACCAATGTTATTTTCTACATTTTTATTTTTCTCTGTACTGAAAAGTTAACCACAAAGCAGAGAATCTCTAAAATAATTTCCCTGAAACAGCATAGTTCCAATAGCTCCACTTCAAAAAAACAACTATAATAATAATGATAATAATAATAATAATAATACATTGATTACTTATAACAGAATTTGTATCTCGTAAACACAAAAGTAACTGTTTTTCCAAAGTCAGGAGTAGAAAGTCCAGATATTTATGAGTAAAAGTAAAAAAGTAGTAAAAAGTCATCAAAAAAATAAATACTCAAGTACGATACCTGAAACATGTACTGCAGTACAGTCTCAAAGTATTTACACTTGGTTACCTCCCACCTGGCGGTCGGTGGTCGCAGCCGTGTGATCCCCGGCGACAGGACGACGACCTCGCTGGTGTCATTTTTCACCTCCGTCTATTTTTCTTCACCCCTTCTTCCCCACTGCTGCAGCTGCCTCCGACTGCAGTAATGGTTACAGATGAGGCTCATTAGCCAATCACAGCACAGATCGGGGCCAATCACAGATGATTGATGAGAGCGCTCGGCCATCCATCACAGGTTTCATTTGGCTCGGGAGGTGGCGCTGGGGGGGGGGCCTGTCTGGGTACAGTAAGCAAAACATTTTCAATTTGTTTGGAAATATTTAAATTTTATTTTTTATTGCAGTATTTCTTTTTAATGAATCTAAATTTCCATATTTTTGCACTATACGGCCGCTGTTATGATGCAAATGTCCCTCTTGTGGGATTAATAAAGGCGTTCTCTTCTATTCTTGGGTCGCGACCTACCGGCTGAGCACCGCTACATGTGACGGGTTCAATCGGCATAAAATCAAGTGCAGTATTTTTTTGTGTGTGTGTGTGTGTGTTTGCTGAGGTAGCTCTGGACCATGCCTTTTGCAGCAGCCCAGTAAAGTGGGATTTGCCCCCTGTGGCTCAGAGCAATAAAACCTCACCACACACCCCCTCACACGCGCTCACATTGATAAATGTGTGCGCGTGTGTGCATGTGTGCACACCCTTGGATTATGGCACCATTCACTCAGTATCACTTTACAATTGTGCGCCAATTCCAAATGACTTCCGTTCTCGGGAGTGAAAATCTCACGAGCTGCGTTTCCACGACAGTTTTTCGCAACAAAAAAGCGACATTTCTAAAATTTCGACAAAGTGGACTTTGAGTGGTGTGAAGCACATAAGCTGTAATTTGTTTGCTGTCAAGAGTGTTTTTTTTTTAATATATATTTTTCTCTTTGATGACTTGTAAAAAATATTCTGTCTCGTCCTCCGTCCAATCATAACACGGCATTTTCACTGGTCACTGAACTGGTCATGTGACCCCGTACGTCACGTCCGCTGACGTGTAAATGCCAAAAAAGAGTTTCCATGACACTTTTGTGACATTCCTCTGTATGGATACGTTTGGATATTCATCTGTTTCCATCACCAGTTTTTCATTGACATATTTATTTTTGGGGCAATTATTGGATAACTAAAGCCCTGGGGGGTGGGCTGAAGTTAAGACCATGTGAGCAGCCGATCTGGCTGGTGGAAGACGAAGACCTCCAGGAATACCTTCACTAAGGCATCTCCTGCTGTCTACTGAGCTGTGCCATATTAGCTGGAATGTTCCCTAAACCCTTCTGGATTTATTTCAAATATCCATGGAAATGTGAATGAGGGCGACTCAGATAACCGTCCCCCCTGTTACACTCCAGCCGACCAATCAGGTTCATTGCCGTCATAAAGCCGGCTCGGCACTTCCTGGTGGCTTTACAGAGTGTCGCTAAGCTCCTTCAGCCGCAGCCTTTGTTTGTTAACTCAACGTCTTTATTCAGTGCAGCTTGAAGCAGCATCTTCTCACTGTCGACTACAACAATCTCTCTGGTACCTCCCAACTATACTGATGAAGGAAGGTGACTGGTTGTGAAAATGCATGGATGATTGGGTTAGACTGTGTGAAAACGCTGTTTGTTAAATGTTGCCAAAATGGACGGGTGAGGATTCAGTCACGAAATCTAAAGGTTGGAGTTGCCGCTCAAGAGTTAAGTTCAATTCATGTTTTCAAGAAACTTGCAAAAAAAAAAAAAAAGAAAGCCGCCATTGATCTACTGCATTCAAAGTGTGAGTCAATACAGGTTTGATTTTAGCACTGATAGTTATTTCAGAAAGGCTTTGTTTGTAATTTTACTCTGTTGGAGTCAAATGTTGGACTTTTTGTTTAAGCTTTGGTCATTCCAAGTTTTATATAATGTCAATATTGCAAACTATATCTTTCAAAGTCAGTTTGCCACTGTAAATACATGCAAACACATATTCAATACAGACAATAAATCAAACTGATGAACTTTGAATGGAGCTCAACAAATGAATCCACGCCTGACATGATGTGCTCCAACACAGTCAGCACCTAATGCTGACGTCGACTTTACCATGGCAGTGATTCAAACACGCCTCCAAGATCCACAGAGGAGATTTGTTTTGGTCAAGTAGGCACAGGAAGTGAGGTTTGATGATAAGAATTCATTAGAAGAGAGGAGGAAGAGGAGGCGGAGGAGGAGGAAGAGGAGGAGGAGGAGGAACGCTGAGCCATCGACCGCTCTGGATATTTACTGTGGCAGCGGACCAGAGGCACTCAGGGAGTCGTGTGGGCACTGATGCAGAGAGTCATTAACAATTGCGGGAAGATGGATCGACGGCGGTTGTGTAAAAGTGACTCCCTCCCGCTCGTCCCGACAACAAAGTCGGTGAAGCTTCATCAGTCAACCCGTATTTCTTTTTCTCTCCCTCCTCCCTCCTGTTTGTCTTGTCTGTAGCAGAGAGTTTGACAAAATACTTGCAGGGCACAGGCACAACAAAGTGGGCCAGACCACTGGGTGGCGATAGACGATCCGCGGGGTGGTGGTGAGTCTCTGCTGCTCTCTGCCCCAGGCAGTGAGTTGGAGTTTCACTCAGGAGTCCAAAGCCTTGGTGTGTTGACAGACATTGAGGTTCATTTGCTGTTACTTGGAGCGTGGAGGGTTGGCTGGTTTTGGTGGTTGAGTTGGTTTGCTTGATTTTGAGACGGACACTTAGGGAGAAGAACATGTAAATCCATCCGTTCCATTGTCTTCATTTATTATCCTGAGGGACGCAAACGCTTGGGGAAGATTTATTTGTGTCTACGTTGTTAGGATAGCGAGGGTGGAACCAATCCAACTCCCTTCTACACTGTAGACACACACTGAATGATGAGCAAGATATGTGGATTAATGTGGCAAAAGAACAACATTTTAAATACCTAAATATGTTATATTATATATATGTATTTGATATGAAGGGTGGCTATTCTAGATCATCTGAAATATAAAACTTGTTTGAGTTACTTCCACACTTTCTTGTTGAATACATATTCCACGTGTGTTCATTCATAGTTTTGATGCCTTGATTGACAATCTACAATGTCAACAGTCATGACAATGAAAGAAAAAGCATTCAGTCAGAAGGATGTGTCCAAATTTTTGACTGGTGGTTTATATGAGAACCAAATGACTTTTATTGTACTGCGATTATACACATTTACTAATGTAGTTATGGACAGTGTGTTAAGATCTTACCAATATAAAAATCATAAATCAAAACTGTCAACTGGCAGCGTAGCTTGATGCTAAATGTTTCATTCATATGTCGTCCCCACTGTGTCTGTCAGTATTTCTGCTTTACTTTCTTCCGCCAGATTGCATTGTGGGAACGCGATTCATTTTCTTGATGCGCTTGCATCTTTGAGATAAAAAAAAAAAAAAAAATAGCATCTTTGAAGCTTTTCTTTTCATCTAATAAGTGGTTAGGATTTTCAAACTGCTGCCATGTGATTCCATCTTCACCTCTGTCAGCTGCTGGCAGCGCGGCTCTGGGTTGCTGGCCGAGAGAGCTGCGGTCGGCTGGATTACAGCTGCGAGAGAAACGGGCTCCTGCTGGAACTCGGCGCGGCCAACTTTGCTTTTTCTTTTTCTTTCTCTTTCTTTCTTTCTTTCTTTTGCTCGGTTTGCTCATATTCCCATATCCCTGTTCAGTTTTCCAGTGTGTAAACAGCACGGTGGCGCATGTGTATCGATGACTTGAATTTCTCATCAGAACTCGTTTAATCTAAAACCGACGGAGAAAGAAAATTCTGACCATTTCGATCATTTATTTTCAGCGTGCTAGAAATAATAAATTTCAATTACTTGTCATCCAACAAATTTTGAAATTTAGCCATTTGATGTTAAATGGGGTGAAGAATTGCACGGTAAAAGTTTTAGTTTTTAATAATTGAATGCTTTTATTCTTGTCCTTTGATTATTAGATACTATACTAATATACTAATGATATAATCTCTATGGCATCAAAGCTAATTGACACACTACCATTGCCTTTTAATTGTGTGTCTAAATTGAATTTTACTGTGTTTGCACACTCTACAAGCTGAAAGAAACTACATCAAAAATATACAGCAGAGATTCTAAATTTCAAGCATAACATTTCTGTGTTACGAAGTGTCTGTGTTGCGACGCTCGGTTGCATTTTCCCCCCTTCTAAACTGAGAAAAATATCCAACTAGTTCCATCGTATTTTCTCCACAATGAAATTAAAACACAGGATACTTGTCATGATGTTTAGAAAATGAGACATTTATTCATGACGTAATCTGTGCGAGAATGACAAAATTCAGATGTGTGTGTTTTTTTTTTTTTTTACTTTACTTAATTTCTGCAGGTACAGTCAACTGCCGGTTCCCTCTGCGTTTTTCCTGCAAAGGGTCAAATGTGTTTGTTTCAACTTGACAAACTGATGGGCTGCCACTCTCAGTTTGAACGTCGTAAATCTCCGCTCCACATCGCAAACCTGGTTTTCATTTATAGCCTTGTTACACTTTGGCTTCGTCCGGCTTCTTATTTTTACTCACCGACCTCGGAAATAAAGCGGCTTAGTGCAAATTATACTTTTTTTTTTTTTTTTTTTTTTTCTTACAGGGCACGGCGATAAATATGATCAAGTTTGACGGAGAAGAAATGACTTTATGCTTCTTTTTCAAGGCTTAAAATATGAATATTGTATAAATGGTTGGGAGCCGACATGAACACTGCTCTGAAATCAGCCCCTTTTAAAGTTTAACAGCCACTCTTGGAAGTTATAAATGCAAATTTATGTCAGAATTAATGAGGTTTCACTGCGGTGAGAAAAAAGTCATTTTTAAATAATTGGAGCCAAAGGTTTTTTTTTTTTTCCCCTCTCTATTTATTTATAGTGGATGCATCAGTGACTTCTTCTGCCCAAGAGTCAAAAACACCCACGTCGAGCTTGTTTTTGCCTCTTTTTTTTTCTTTCCTTTTTTTCATTAGAAGCTGGAGAGTCTGTCAGCAGGATGGAAACTCTTGCGGCTTTGTGTGTAAAATAAGGATTTTCAAATTCTGCTTTGCAGTTTGGAGCATTATTATTGTGTAATTGCTTTGTTGTTTCACTAAATGCGTGCAAAAAAAAAACAAACAAACAAGCTTAATGCAACCCAACTTCACTAGTGTTTAAACACAGACTTTATCTGTGAGTGTGTGTGTGTGTGTGTGTGTGTGTCAGTGTGTGCAGCAGCTGGCTGAGAGTGGCAGGCCTGAAGCTCTCCCCTGCTGGGCTGAGGATGAAAGCAGATGCTCTCCTCCTTCTTCTCCTCCTGATGTGTTTTTCTCGCCGTTCCCTCGCCGCTCGGTGTAACCAGAGCCCCCAGCTTTCAGATGAAGCCTGCAGGACAGCTTGCACCCTGGAGTTCCATGGAAAGCAGGCACACACAGACACACACGCACGCACGCACACACACACACACACACACACACACCAGGACACCGGCAGAACAAATGGATACGGCAAAAAGACAATACAGATGCGCCGACATGTGGAAAAATTCACATTCATCGTGAAAATGAGAGTCAGCAGCAGCGAGACGGCGCTGTGTTGCAAAGTGTCTGAACCAGGCGAGTGCAAACTATGGCCCCGGGGGCCATAAGCGGCCGTTTGAGCTTTTTTAATCCGGCCCGCCGAGCTTGAAGAAATGATATTAATAGGAAGTAAGTCATAAAATAGCTGCATTTCATCCATTTTTCAGTCTTTTCAGAGTCACGTCAATAAAGAGCTATAAATATAAATAAACAGTGCCCCGTATTGTCAGTGTCTCAGGAGAATCACAACCATTTTTTAGAGTCCCGTGTGTTCCATTAATGAGAGCACCAATGAGAACAGCCGAGCAACCAATGCCAGGGTCAAACTTCCTACATGATTAATAACCGATGACCACATCGGCCTCCTCGGAGGGTGAAGCAGTGACGGCGATAAGAAGGAGGACACTAAAATAAATTGCCGTTACTCCATGCGCTTGCAAAATCCCTCAACCGTCAAACACGGCTCGGCCGTTTTTCCCACAACACCCTGCAGCGTCCGGTCAGATACGCCCTCTCCTGCTTCCCCCTCCTCCACCTGCCAGCTGCTGCCTTGCGTAAACTGTTTTGAAGAAACGCGAGCCAGTGGCTTTCCTCGGAAAACAGGGACGACTTGGAGACCAGAGAGGTTGATTTATTACGCGCACTTGAAAACAGTTTTGTGACGATGTGGAATATTGTTGTGTGAGTCAGACACGAGATCTTTCCCATTGTTGATGGTCGTGCCGAGGAGACGGCAGGACTCAGCCGTATATTTCAAAGGAGACGTGTCAGCCAAACTTTGTCTTGTGTCGGCGCGACAAGGACGATTCAAATTAGGCTTTTATTGATTTAAAAAAAACAAAAATTAAAAATTGAGTGACAAAGTTGAATTTCTGCATTAAGAGCCGCAGCACTGAATCTATCTATCTAGCATTTACTAAATAAAGTTGATAATGTGTGCGACCTTGCAGTACAAATGTGTCACTGTTGCTCACCAAGTTGGAATCGTTCAACACTGACTTACATCACTTACTAACTAATCACATATAATGACTTTGCTTCACCAGGTGGAATAATCATTTCTTGTCTCAGTAACCCAGGTGAAACAAGTACTTGTTGTAGAATTTGTTTGGTGCCGTAGAAGACAGGAGGATTTTTTTTGTGGGGGGGCCCTGCTGGGCT
This sequence comes from Nelusetta ayraudi, assembly GCF_046127955.1. Classification (NCBI taxonomy): domain Eukaryota; kingdom Metazoa; phylum Chordata; class Actinopteri; order Tetraodontiformes; family Monacanthidae; genus Nelusetta; species Nelusetta ayraudi. The sequence continues at coordinate 4,072,561 of NW_027466134.1, forward strand.
AAACGGCTTCGTGAAAGCGGGGAGTGCCGGGTGGGTGAAGTGGGAGTGTGACGGACCTGAATCCTCAGGCCGAGTCGCGGAGCTTCCCTAAATATTTGCAGAGCTTTTTTTACGTGTTCATTGCTGAGGAAGCTGATGGGCGAGCAGCTCGTGGAAGCGAACGAACGGACGACCTGATGCGACTAAATCCTGCCGCGTGTGTTAGGGTGACATTTTAGGGAGTGTAGTTGAGCTGTGGTGCAGCGGGGAGAAGCCCCACTGTGGTGTAGTCGCTACGTGATACGCAGGTATACGTCGTATAACCACTGGAAAAGGTCCCAAATGAACATACAACCACTAAAAAAATGCACAACGATGGTGGGGCCACAGTGGGTTCTAACATTTGCCAGAGGGGGGTAGCGGTGCAGCAGCAGATAGATGGAGTGTTTTGGTGAGCCACCTCATAAGAGGAAAAAAACTCAGAGGATACGTAGAAAACATGTTGTTTTAATGTCAATTGAAAATGAAGAAAAGCAAAGTGACAACTAAATTTATGTTGGCTAGCTTCATGTTAGCTCTTTATTGAAACGACTCAAAAAACTGGATGAAATACAGCTATTTTACATCTTACTGAATATGAATATCATTTCTTCAAGTCTGGTGGGCCAGATTTAAAAGCCCAATGGGCCGCATTTGGACCCCCGGGCCGTAGTTTGCCCATGCCTGCGCTGGAACAAACTGGAGACTAAACCACTGCAGCCCCTCCGTGTGTGAGCGCAGGCGGCCGGCGGAGCGGAGGGGTGTCTGCAGAGGTCGTCCGGGCTTGGGAGTGCTCGCCGGGGTCGTCTTGTTTTAATTGTCTGAGGAGTCTGGCTGACTCCCCGGCGCTGGAATGTTTTGTGACCTCCTCTCCTGCTCCTTCGCACTCCCTCGCTCTCTCTCTCTCTCTCTCTCTCCCTCCCTTGCTCGCTCGCTCTGTGTGACTCTGGACGCCGTCAGTCGGGCCGAGCGGCTCGTGGGAAGATTCTCCAGCCAGGACTCGCCGAGTGTCAGAACGGAGCCAAATATCACAAGAGCTGCGTCCCAGTCGGGGCGCTCTCACAGCTCTCTCTCTCTCTCTCTCTCTCTCTCGCTCTCTCTCTCTCTCGGTCACATTTCAGTCTGACTCACCGACCCTCTGATGCCCTGATACTTTGTTTAGCATCTGCTTGCGCCACAAACTTTGTAACGCCGTCTTTTAAGGCATTGACTTCGGACGCCAGGGTGCTTTCAATATGTCCATTTGTAGAAAAAGTAAAAAAAGAAGCTTAAGAGGCAAGATGTTGCGAGAAAAAAAAGGTCTTATTATTATTTGTATGTCCAGTGATTCCAAAAAAAAGGCCCAAACTGGCAAAAAGAATACAACAGATGATGGAATAATTCAAAGCGATTCAAAAAGGGACTCAAAAAAACAAAACCTGCCTGCTGGCGTCTCCACTTCCAATATTCACCGCTTCCACAAAATCCAAACTGGCCTTTGTCTGCCGTCAGGTTTGCACAGATGTGTTAGAACCAAAAGTTGCCAGTGGAGGTCATGAACATGATGACTTGACCTAAAGCGAAAAATAAATCAATAAATCAATAAATAAAATAAACACAGAATGGCTCCTACAAACTTCCTCCAAGAGCCTCTGCTTGTTTGCGACGTCATTTGTCTTTTTCATTTGCAGCTGATTTCACCTTTCAAGCTTTGAGGCTTTTGTTCAGTTTGCGTAATCAAAATTCCGTCCGATTCTTCTTCATCGAAGCTGCTGGAAAAAATAAAATAAAAAATTGATTCGTTACGAGCACACTGATCGCACTGCAGTGACCTGCGATAAAAAAATACTTGCATACAGTGCAAATGCCTTGTTGGCTTTTTGGTTTGCCACTAATGTAGAAGCCAGAGGGTGCGCTGACGGCGCAGATTTATTGAGAAGGAACCCGGTTGACTTTTTGTTCTTTGCGCTCGCTTGCGCGTGCTTAAAAGGTACAGTGTGTAAAATTCTGCCATCTAGTGGTCAGATTTTAGATTGCAGCGCTCATTTGTTCACCCCCCCTCTCCTGAGCTTGCCAGTGAACTACGGCGGCCTGTGTACACAATCCTTGATACCTCTTCTGTCTTCCTCTTAATCGGTTATTTGAACGCATGAGCAGTCACCCTAAATACAAAAACACACTGTCAGGCAGCCGGATTGTCCACACCAGGCTTCCGTAGAAATATGGTGGTGCAAGATGGCACCTGGACCATTGCTCTGTGTATGTTCTTGTATATAAACAAGAACTGTTCTATGGGATAGAAAACCAAATGACTTTTACTGTACTGTGAGTATGCACTTTTATCCAACGACCAAACCTGTGCTGTGTTGAATGTAGTACGTCGTATGCATAAGTTATTGTGGCACTAACATTAAATATTGCATCCACTTGTCAACCCCATTCTCTCTCACTGCTGAAGAGCCCCAAGGGTCAATAAAAGTCTCTCAATGTTCGCTTCTGCTGTCAAACGCAAACCCCACAGCGGAAATATTAACATTTTTCTCTGAATCGTTTTGAAATGTAAAATAATGCAAAGCTGACAAGCCAGACTCAACATCATCCTGCCGTGAAAAAACATCGCTCTCAGCCAATTTGTTTGTTTTCCGGTTCATCTTTCGAGTCGTTATTAATCTACGTAGCATCTCCTGTGTTTAATCCCATACTAAACACATGTAATAATATTTAATTGTTCTCATTTCTTGGAGGAATCGGCTCCAGGCGCGTTTTCTCCGAGCTGTCTCTTGCCTATTGAGCGTGGCAGACGCCGCTCTGCAAACGGTGTGTTTCAGACAGGCCTGATGGCTCTAATAAAATGGAAACATTTGTTGGGTCGCTGCACTGAAAGCCTGTCTTCCCTCATCTTACAACACCAAATGGCTTCCTCATGTTGCCTGTTTCGTATTAAGCTCCCGGCCCATGGCGGGCTCCTGATATTGAACGCTTCTATACGCACCGCACGTGCGCGTCGGGACGGCCGACAAAGCGGCAGCGGGAGCGAACGCGCACGTTAGCGGCGAGGCTTGGGAGGAATTTGACGGAGAAAAAAAAGAAAATCAATCTGCCAATCTTCCAGCGGGTGTCTCGCCAAGTGTTGCAGTCCTGGAGGCTGGTCCCGGTCTGCAGAACACTTTGTAAGGGTCTCAGTCTCGTTTCGGACTCAGAGGCATTTTTAACTGGGACTTGTCTCAGCATTGGAGTGGGCGGACTGGGAATTTTTTATATCCAGACCAGTGGAGGCTCAGCCAACACTGTAATAACACGATAATACTGGGAAAGTCTCCAGCTGCTGCCTTGTTTCACTCTGTTGGTGACGCCCAGAGTGACACCCTGCCCCCTTATTCCCAGTTCATTGATTTTTTTTAATTTAATGAAGCAAAGTTGGGTTTTTTTTGAAAATGGTTCAAAGCACCAAACTGTTTAAGGAAATGATTCAAAGATTCCTTGCTGAAAAGAGACGCTGCTGTTCCATTTAGAAGCATACTGGAATTTAAAAAAGATGCTCGTCATTTTTTTTTCTTTCTGTTTTGTTGCTATTTTTCTTTGATATGTAAAGTCTTGGTCTGGTCTCCATCTTGACGCTCTCTGGTCTTGATATTGTCCTGGTCTGGCTTGGTGCCGTCTGGACTACGACACTGGTCTCGGTGCCACTGGGTTTCAAACGCGAGCGTGAAACGACGTGCGCACGTACGGAGGAACCTGGTGTGTAATTGGTGTGGAAATGCCGCTGGGAGGTGTCGGGCTGACGGATGAGGAGAGAGACGGCGTCACGTCCAGTGGGGGGTGGTGGTGGTGGTGGTGGGGGGCGGGGGGGGGGGCAGTGGAGGCTCTCGCTGGGCCACAATGAGCCTTTCACCCTCGGGGCCGCTGCCCGTCGCTGCGTCCGTCCGTCAGCAGAGCGACGCAACGTGTTTGCTCTGCGAGGGCGGCGCTCGCCGAGGGAGGGAGCTCTGTTAATTAAACGCCGATATGAAAGTGTGTGTGTGTGTGTGTGTGTGTGTGTGTGTGTGTGTGTGTGTGTGTGTGTAACCTGAGGGAACCACCACCACCCCCCCCCCCCCCTCTGTGACCCGCAGTGATAGCGGCGGTTTGTTTTCATTCCAAGCTGGCCTCACAGTTGCTGCTTTTTTTTTGCACCTTATTTGACCACGGCTTGACCCTTGCGTCACCCCCCCGTCCCCCCGTTCCCCCCCCCACCTCTCCTTCCCCACCTCCCCTAAATGTCAGCAGCCTCTTTCGCTTTTTTCTTTCCTCCTCCTCCTCCTCTTCCTCCTCCGCCTCCTCACCTCTCTCCTCACCGGCGCCTTTAATCCTTCACTCTTATTTGCTTTTTTTTTTTTTTTTTTTGCAACTTCACGGTGGTTTTCTATGATGCAGGGTGACTCGGAGTGCTTGGGTGTGTATGGCGCACACTGCACGCTGCCGGACACCTGAATTTCCCCGGAAGGGAATGAATGAAGTGCGTCCGTCTGCCTTTTTCCTCTTTCGCCCTCCTCCGTCCCATTATCCCATCCTTTGCTTCTCTCTTCCTCTCTTCCTCCGCACCTCCTTCACCAAAAATAATCTCCCTCGTCAGCTTTCATATAAAAAAAAAAAAAAAAAAGTGGGCACATGCACGTGCACGCTCGCCCCGTCACCGCCAGCCGTAGCGCATTGGTCTTGACAGCCGCTATAAAAAGAGCCGCCCGCTAAACGCTGCAATCCTCTCATTATGTCGTTACCGAGCCGCGACGGGACGGCCTGCAGCTCTCGCTCAGATTTTAACCCACCCACCACCACCTCCACCACCACCCACCCACCCCTCCTCCACTACCACCCAACCACCCACCCACTCAAAACCCCCGGGGAGGAGGGAGAGTGTGACGAGAATCATCACATCTGGTCCCTTCCTGACATCCTCAGTCTGTACCTTCTAACCATCCTCAGATATCTTTCCCTCGCAATGAATTGTGAATGTTGTCTACATTGTCCATTACTCACCAAGTAATAATCTGAAATATTTGTTTTCATTTTCTTCTCTTATTTCTTGTCCAACATTTGTTATTTGTCCTGTGTCTCCTTCATTTTTTCAAAGTTCTTTTGCTGGCCTCATTAATTTACGTCGACTAATTATTGAAAGGGGGTGGAGCTCTACTTTCATCCCTGCACCATTGATTTTTTTTTTTGATGTGTGCTAAGTAAACAATTAAACAAAAGAAGTGAACTGAATGGACTCCGTCGCCGGGCCCAGTGGCAGTTTTGCGCCTCTCGTAAAGCCCCACGATGCTCCGATTAGGGCCAAACTACCGCGCGCATGTCTGGTGTTTACGAGATTGCGATGGAGCGTTCACTCCCCCCCCCCCCTCGTCTACTGCAAATCTTTCCCTCCTCCTCTCCTCCTCTCCTCCTCTCCTCCTACTCCTCCTCTTCCTCCTCTCGGTGTAATAGCCTGCTTCGCTGCCCTCTGAAACCAGCGCCACCTCAAAGTAGAGGCTGGAAGGGCTTGGCCACCGTCACGGCCCCGTCCTGCTTGTTTTACTCAGCGCCGGCTGAGGCGCTCTCTGCTGCTGCCGGGGCCCACTCGCTCGGCTCGGCTCGGCTCGGCTTGGCTCGGCAGGGTTCAGAAATACTCCGCCGCGTAAATTTAGAAGCCCCGAGTGAAGCAACGCTACTGTGAGAAAGTTGCGTGATGCAATGAAGTTGAATTGAATCTGACGTCTCAGACTGAATCTGCTGCGAGGCAGGAGTTGGAAGTTTAAATGGGATGTGTGCGCGTCTGGACAGCACTGTGTGACGCTCGCATGAATCCACAGAGGTCACCGGTTCGTTTTTGAAAATTCACTTTTTTATTGAAAGATCCAGTGTGAGGAATTTGGCTTGATTTATGATTTTTATATTGGCAGAACTTTAACATACTACTCATAGATACATTAACAAGAGTGTATTAATATAGTACAAAAAAGTCATTTGGTTTTCCTACCCGTAGAACAGTTCTCATATATAAAGGAATACTCTATATAAAGATCAAGTGTCTTGCTCCTAGTTAGCTGTTATCTCCTCAATACAAAACAATATACATACAGTACTACCCAGAACATTAGAATCTCCTGAGAAGGTTGTTGTATTCACCCATATGTGAACTCTTCTGAGCCAACAACCCAAGACAGACTTTCTAAAGGCTCAGGAGCCTTTTGCAGGTGTTTTTGGATTCTTTGGACTCTTTGAAGCTACAAAACTGACTTTCTGACTTTGTGGGTTTGTGGTTTTAATAAGCTGAAAATCTTAATCAGCAAAGTTAGAACAAGGAACTGCTTGAGATGTCAATTTGTGTGGAATGGCTCAATAAAATTTGTTGGTTTCATCTTTTATGTTAAATTGCCAAAATAAAACAACTTTTACTTGATATTCAAATTTTTCGGGTAGTACCTGTATATATATATTTTTTTTCTTTTTTTGACTTATATATATATATATATATATATATATATATATATATATATATATATATATATATATATATATACATATATATATACATATATATATATATGTATATATATATATATATGTTTATATAAGCAGATTTTTTTTTAACAGATTTTCTTATTTGTTCGTCAAAATGTCTTTTTTTGACAGGATCCGTGCCACATTCGACCTTGCTGGAATCAAACATACACCTTTCACTCACTCCCAGCGGCACAGTGATGGACTTTTGTCCCCAGCATCAGCTTTCCCTTCAGTTTGTGATCCCTCAGCGTCGTCCTCCAAAAACTCATAAACAATGTAAACAACCACGTCTGTACAAAGAAAAAACAAAAAACACCCGACTGAAACGAGGCAAAACTTCAAATAGAAAACAGCAAAAACAAATAATTGACTTGATAGTACTAGACAATAGATAGTAGATAGTAGACAGTTGATAGTAGATAGTTGTACCACCACACCTTGCGTGGTGATGATGCCTAAACGCTCACTACTGGCACTGGGTCCTTCTTTGCCTCTGTTGAGAAATCCTCGGGAGTCTGTTGTCTGTCAAGGCCTCGCAGGCGCGTGTGCTGGCTGACCATGATGAGCTCTTAAATGGCCTGGAACTGGAAATATGACTGTTTGTGTTTACAGACCATTTAGAGCTTTCCACTGTCATTCACAACTGGCCCAGCAGAGAAAACAGCAGCAGCTGCCCGGCAGCAAACACCAGGCTGCGTGTTGCCGCCCTCACAGCGCTCCCTGTGTGCTGCTGCGTCGGCGTGGACACTTGCCACCCCGAAATAGCGTGCGCCCCTAATTACCGTTGCAAACACAGGTGCGGAAAGCCAGGCCCCCCCCCCACCGGCCCACCGACCCACCGACCAGCACACAGCTCTCTGTGTGTTCCTGCTCAAGGGCCGAGGAAGCCCGGCGTGCGTACATTCTGCAGAGAAACAGAGTGTGCAGATACGTGTTTGAAATGTGTGTGTGTGTATGATTGAGTGATTGTGTGTGTGTGTGTGTGTGTGTGTGGGAGAGAGAGTTTGTGTTTGTACATGAGCGAGTCCAGACCACACCCTTTGAAGTCGGTGTCGCGCTGCGCTGGGGTTTGGACGCCAGCGCGCAGCCCCTCGGCTGGCTGGCCAGAAACCTTATACCCCACATCAATCAGAGCTGCCACTCATGCATTATTCATGTGCCAGGCACACGCGCACGCACCCACCCACACACACACACACACACACACACACACACACACACTCTCTCTCTATCCCATCCATGCAACGTTTTAGTTTTTTGATTTTGATGCCTTCAGCGGGCAACGGAATCGAGAGTTTGTGCCCAGAGTTTCTCGGGGTCTCGTCCCCCCAGAAGCAAAGACCAACATGCAGATTCACACTTGAAGGACAACGTTTTGAAAAACTTCTCCACTTTTTGAGGCGTTTTTTTCCAGACGTATCAATGTATAGGAATTATCGTAAAAGTGCCATGGAAACACTTTTTTGGCATTTAGATGTTTTTTTTTTTTTTTTACAAGTCATCAAAGAGAAAAATATAACAGCAAACAACATGGAAATGCAGATTTATGGCAAAGTGTGTTGAACCTCCATCCTCCCCACAGTGGCGTCTGGCAGGACGACATTTGACCAAAATTCGCTTTACACCATTCAATGGAAACACCTGCAAATTGTAATTGTACTTTGTCAGCTGAAACTACAACTACAATTTCCCCAAATCTCACTTCCACTTGTCAATGAACTCCCCTGAAATGACAAAGCTCCCTTCTTTACTTCCACCGTTCAGACCCCACAGTCCTGCAAAAAGAGCACTTTGTGCCACATAACCTGGCTGCAGTTCCAATAATGCTTCGGGCCACTCCCTCCTCTCAAACCTGCTTTTTTTTTTTTTTTAATGCTGTTTCGTCAGTCAAAGAACCAAAACCTTCACCCGGAAAAGTGGTTCTGGAGTGGCTCCGGGTCTTTGCCGGAGCAGAGAGAACAAAAAATAAATAAAATAATAAGCAGTCTGTCAAGAAGACAAACTGTCTTCTTGCCTAAAACAGAACACAAAAGTGTGTTGGATTCACTTTGAAAGTGAAGCAATCTGCTTTATTTTTGAATTATCGACTCGATTAATTCAAAAATCCAATGTGGTTTTTTTTTTGGTTTTTTTTTAAAAAACCTCATGCGGCCAAATGATGAAACGAAGGTCCCACATGTAATAAACCAGAATTATGCGTCGCTGCGGTGCTGCAGCTCAAATTGCGACACACTGCGCGTCCAGATTTAAAGCCAGAGCGGAGATGCCATGTCTTTCTTTAGCCCGCCGAAAATTGATGGGGGACTGTATGGAAAGCTATCCATCATCCTCCACCAGCCTCGGCCGGTATTGTCCCACACTCCGCGCAGCCCAAAATGAGCACTTTCCACTCTGCCATCCCCCCGGCGTCCTGGTCCGGCATCACTCTGCTGTCGCTCGTCGGGGTGAAGTCGGACCTCGGAGGGCGAGCCTGACCTCCCGCCGCGCCGCACACAGCAGCAGCCGAAGCCCACCAGGGTAAACTAAACTTTTTTCCAGCACCTTCACGGTACCCCAAACATTCATACACCAGCTCAGCGGTAGAGTGGCCGCCCTGAGACCGGGGAGGTTGTGAGTTCGATCCCCAGCCAGGTCTTACCAAACACTGGAAAATTCCCGGCTTGGACTTAGACCACCCAATTGTTCTTGGGCGCTCCCACCGTTCCCTCGGGGAATGATGGATCAGATGCAAGTGGACAAATTTTGCATCCTCTGGAATGTGACAATCACTTGGACTTTAACTTTAAGCCCGTGTTTCTCAAAGTGGGTGGCACGCGCAACATAAACGACTAAGAGAAAAGTGAAATGAATGTTAAAAGTTATTTGCACAACAGAAAGGACTGCAACAGATGAGAGGAATGTTGCAAGGTTAGAAACAGCCTATTTTGTCACCATTTTGTCAAGGTGGAGGGGTGGGGGGGGGGGGGGGTGCGTTCTTCCTCCCATGGGGGGCGTGGCAGAGAAAGTCAGAGAACCACTGCTTTAACCAATGGGTGGCTGCTGCCGTGCAAGGCGCTGCCAGCCCAATTTGGAACAATTTCGGCTTCAGTGTCTTGCCCAAGGACGCTTAGACACGTAGACAGTTGAAGCCCGGATTCGAACCGACAACCCTTTCGATCCGACGGGGGGGGGGGGGTTACACAACGTCTGTTTGGAGCAGCTGGAGGGAGAAAAGCTGTGTTTTGACATGCTAAGCTAAGCTGTTCTGGTAAACGCATGGAGAAGCGTCAAGCCGGCGACACCCCGGGGTGTCGGGCAGACGCCTTAACCGGCAACGCCAACTGTTTCACGGCAGGTCGAAATATTTACCGAGTGAACACATGACAGCCGCTTGGCCCGCGGCGGACAAAGCTGCACTTAATACGGCCTAAAAGACGCCTGTTTGCCTTCGCATGAGGTCACTGTTGAATTATTGATCAGGGGGAAAGTTTGAGGTGGTTGCGCTCTCCATTTGTCACCGGCTGTTTTTTTCCTGCTCAGGCAGCGGCGGCGGCGGAGGCACATTTCTGGTCAGCTGCGCAGTCTCTGGGTTTGAGCGTCAGAGCGCTGCAACCAAATGGAAAGTGACCCTTTGGCAGGCAGGAGCGTATTCAACACAGTGGGTCACTGTCAAAAGACCACGCTGGGAACTCCTGCCAGAATGGAATGGCAGCTTATTCAGACTGCATTTGCATTTTGAATATATATTTATATATATATAGCATTTATTCTTTTCTTCTTCTTTTTTTTTTTTTTTTTTTTTTTTTTTTGTTACCACCACACAGTTGTACAACCTTTGGCAAAGTCACACCGAGTTACGCCCTGACTCGCAGTTGACGGGAAAAAGCTGGGGGAGTTTTAGAGCGACAAAAGTATCAGACTTGACAAATGAAACCCAGGCCTTCTTTTTTATTTATTTATTTTTTTCCCCCTTTAAAAACACCCTGGACATTGAAACAAAGGGCATTGTGGGCTGATTGGGCCGGTCCTCAGACTGCTGCGGGAATGCATTAACGCTCTCCCATTAGCAGGGGGCTCTGTTTGGAATGGATAAAATTGAATATAAGTTTCAATAGCCAAGTGTGACTTTTGTGTGTGTGTGTGTGTGTGTGTGTGTGTGTGTGTGTGCGTGTGTGTGTGTGCGTGTGTGTCTGCGTCTGCGTGTCTGCGTCTGCGTGTGGGCCAAGGCAGGATATGAGGAAACCTCCGAGCGGCTCGCTGAATATTTGTTCGCATTAGCATGGATCGTTTAGTTTAAACAGACACTGGGTCGGGTTCAGGTCCAGTTCACACGGTGACTGCGTGTGTGCGCTATTATCTGCCGGCTTTGCTGCCTTCTGGCTTTCTGCTTTTTTTGCGCGCTGATCGGAAACGATCAAACGGGCAAAAAGAAAATATTAATAAGCAGTAAATAACCTTAAGTCGTGAGCTTTGCAGTGAAGACCACCAGTGGTTTCAAGCAGGAGGAGAACTCCCCCCCCCCCCGATGTAGCTCAATCCCCATCCCCTTACTGCAAGGCTGGGCCCAGGCTTACCGGATCCCACACACACACACACACACACGCACACGCACACGCACACACACACAGAAGAAGCCAGTAAGGCATCAATGACCTCTCAAGGATTCACAGACACTCCTGTGTTCCACCATGAGTGTGTTGAGATGAGTCAGATATGAGGGCCGCTGCTCCCTGGTTGCTGTATATTTACTCTCCAAGGAGAAAGTCCAGCCCTTGTCCTTTGTTCGTATTGCTACGTATTACACCAGTTAAACAGAGATTATGGCCGACAGAGCGCAGATTAAGGACAGAAAACCTGACCTATTGTGTTTCATACGACTCGCTGTGAACAGACCCAGTCTTAATAATCGCGCTAGCCACGTCTCACTCTTGTCTATTTTCACAAGTGCTGCGAGTCAGATCCTCTTTCCCCGAGCGCACCGGGGTGGGGTTTGTGCTGTTTTTGTGAGTTGGACCCACAGTTCACCAAATACATTGTCACTTTCTCAGTACATGTCATCGGTATAGAATAGAATAGAACTTTATTGTCATCGTCAATGTTGACGACGAAATCAAGCGCCAACCATCAGCAACAATAAAAAACATTCCCCTGTACACGCGCACAAACGTGTGTTCCTTCACACGTGCACATACACTCAATCACCACATAGTATATTGCACATTTCCATTATTGCAGTTATTGTAACTGTGTTGCAGAAAGAGAACGCTGGGCAGTGCCGCATTGATGAGTTGTTCAGTGGAAGTTGGCAGCATTTAAGTGGATCACTGCAGTAGTCACCAGTTAACAAGCGTGATATTTTGCACAGTGAAATCACCTGCAAAGAAAAAACAAAGTATTTGAAGTTTTTGAGTGATCTGTCAATCAGTGTGTGGGATCGATCAGTCACACGTACACAGTGGGGGTCTCGCGGGACGAGATCCGATGAGAATTCCGCCTTCTGCGCTTCGCACCTTTCAATGGAAACACCTGCAAATCGCAATTGTGCTTTGTCGGAATTTTTGAAATTTCTCACTTTTACTTTGCGACAAACTGTCAGGCAAACGCTGCCTTTCTCTGTGCATCATCCATTGCCGTGCAGATTGTGTGCATGTTCCCCCGAGTGAACACACATGTAACCTTTTTCACCTGTTGCATCCCGGCCATTAGCACCGCTGTGCTCCGGAATTAATGCGTCGAATTAGCCGGCGATGTGACCTGGCCGCGTTCGCTTCTGACCCCATCCATCTCCATTACGCTTCAATTATTGGCTGAAATTGTGATTGCCATGCCTCTCGGACCGCATGACAAATCCTGGCACGTTGACCGCGTCCCGGCTGCGGCAATAACTCACTCAGCGAGGCCTGGCCCCCTCACCTACCGCTGCCAGCCTGCCCCCGACCCACCGACGGGAGAGTGGAAAAGGTCAAAAGGTCAAGGGAGGGATGAAGAGGTCACGGCTCCGGTGGGTGAGAAGCGACGCCGCGTTCCACTCCCATCATTCCTGAGCTGGAGTCAGTCTCTGCCGGCCATTGCTGGGAATCACGGAGGAAAAAAAAAACACAGCCAACAATTAATCAAGGCCAATGAGGTGGAACCAGGCAGGAGAGCGGCCGCTGTGTTGTGCGGCGCCCTCTACAGGCGAACCCGACGACCCCTGGAAACGTCGCGCTGACCCAGCTGTGATGCTCTCCCGTCTTCGTCACGATTTTGGAACAACAGCGCGATGTTTAATAGAGTTAAATGTTGCTTATTTTCGTCTGGTGCTGAGATTCCCGGCTCACCTTGGGGCCAACATTGACATCACCTCGATTCCACTGGATGCTGTCATTGCGCTCAGCTCCTGTTACAAACCTTGATAGCGGAGGGAGGGGCAGCAGCAGTCTGTCCTATGGTGCGATTGTCACACGCCAAAGCCGTTTCTGCTTGTGAGCGCGGTTTTCTAATGTGTTTTTAGCAGGTATGTTTAAGCATACGTGCACTTTGCCATTGGACCTGGTAGCAAGGCCATCACATTTGCAACGCCACATTTTACAAGGATCAAATCTCAGGTCCGGAGCTACATTGACATTGACAGTTTTACGGTTGTTATGTAGTTATGGTTTGTGCGACGATTACTTTAGTGAACTGGATGGAGCCTTCCTGCCTCGAGGGGGCGCCACCTGTGGACAGTCTAGAAGCCCACTGATGATTTTAAGAATTAAAAAGTTGATGTGGTGGTTTCAGGTTTGTTTGTTTTTTAAGCGCATCAAAGTTAAATGAGACGCAGGGGATCACTTCTAGTCAGCTTTAGCCTTCTTAATGAACTTTATTCTCTGAGGTCAACATTAGCAGCAAAAAAAAAAAAAAAAGCAATTCGCAGTCGCGCTGTATTTTGAGCAAGTATTATATACACACTTGTATTCTTAGAGCTTACAGATCAATAAGTTTTCTCAACATTTAAGTGTGAAAGAAAGTGTCAAATTTAATCCAGTTAAATTGTTCAACTGAATATATAATATATTTATTATTCAAATAAAAATCTACACACAACAAATATATTTTTCATAGCTTACAGGTTTTAATTTTAATCAGCCCTTTGTCAGCAGTGACGCTTCACAAAATGGATAAATATTTCACTCATTGGCTAGAATGCATTAAAATGAATCAAATTGTGTGTATACATAGAAACACCCCCAACCTCGATAATGGTGTGCGTCTGCCTGGTGCTTGCATAGCCATGGAATTTGGCTATGTGTATGTGTGTGCGTGTACACGTGTGTGTGTGTGTGTGTTGTGGCGATGAGTGGCGTGCGGAGCCGGGTCGCTGAAAGGCGAGCGGTGAATTGTGACGGCTTTGCCGCTCATCTCTGACTGAGAGTCGTGTGTCTGTCGGCCGTGTGTTAGCACCTCTCCGTCTCCTGCGTCTCCTCCCTCTCCTGCGTCTCCTCCCTCTCCTCCGCCTCCTCTCCGCTTTGCCACCGAAGGAACCGATGACAAGTCGCCCGAAGCAAAGCGTGTCTACGCACATTCTGCTGCAATCTGAGAGCGCACGCTGCTGCCATCCTCGCACTGCTTCGCCTCCTGCAGCGGACTCACGCGGTGCTTTTGACAGTTTCTTCATTTTGTCTCATATGAAGAAACTAGATTACATACACCAGCAGGCAAAGGTTTGGCCTCGCCCTATGAATTGAATGACCATTGCCATTGCAGTTTCTCACTGAAGGCATCAGAACTCTGCATGAACACACATGGAATTATGGAGGAAACAATAAAAGTGTAAAATAACTCAAACACGTTTCATATATAAATTCTTCAAAATAGCCGCCTTTCATAAAAAGTACATCTAGAGTTACTTAACATGTTTTCTTTACTGCATAATGACATATATCGTCATCATATATTTGATGTCTTCAGTATCTATCCGCAGTGGAGAAAGTTGTAAACATAAAAAAAATAATATTGCTTGAGAAGGTGTGTCCAAACTTTTGACTGGTAGTGTGTATTACATGTATTTACGTCCCAAAATAAACCCACAAACAAACATTACAGCAACATTGCAATGCACTACTAATGACGGGACTTGAACTTCCACCTGCATCTAGATGTCAAATCCCAGGTGAGGTGCTAACACAACATTGGACACGACTCAAGATTGCTTTTTTTTTGTTTGTTTTTCCTAAGAGGCCCAGGTGTGCATGATCGTAACCTCAGATACTTTTCTACACTCCATCTCATGTGTCGCCCACTTTATTTCCCTTTGACGGTGTGGTAACAACGTATCTTGCTGCTGACACTTGCCTGTCAGGTGTTGATGTATCGGTGTGGCAACTCTTTTGAATAGATACTGTACCCTCCGCTGCCTCTGAGGATTGGAGCTGTGATTTATTAAGAAATCAATCTGGGGAAACTTGTTTTGGTTGGTGATCGCAACACAGTGGTGTGCAGTTTTTTTTTTTCGTGTTTTTTTTAAGTTGCTTGAATCCAGAATTACAAACTGCAAGTCAGCAGGATTGGTACGACTATTTCTTGGGAAATATAAAACTAATACTGAAGGTCCAGTGTGTAACACTTGGCTTGATTTATGATTTTTATATTGGTAAAATATCAAATTACTGCCCTTAAATACATTAATAAAAGTGTATAATCGCAGTACAATGAAATTAATTTGGTTTCCAACCTTTAGAATGGTTCGCAAGTGCATATAAGAATATACATACTGTATAACAAAGTTCTTGCTCCTAGTTAGCTGCCATCTTGCTCAGCTGTAAGGAAGCCTGGTGTGGACAATCCAGCTGCCTGAGAACGAGTTTGTAACTAGCTTGACTGCTCACGTCCTCAAATAAACCAACGAAGGAGAAGGTAGACGAGGTGTTACTGGCAAGCTCGGGAGGGGGAGGGAGAGTGAAAGACTCCTCAATCTAAAATGTAACCACATGAAGTCGCTGTTTCTTCTTCACAATCTCAAAATATTACACACTTAACCTTTAATCAACTGTTTAAGCAGAAGCAACATGCTTAGACCCTTCAACACGTCACTCCTTCTCTTCCTGGGAACAGCAACCTCTTTTTTTTTTTTGGGGGGGGGGGGGGGGGGTTTAAACTGCACACCTTAAACTACACGTTGACAAATGTTCTTTACAAAACAGTTGTGCCTGTCAGCGCAGCCCACAGGTGGCGAAATTTGGCCGAATAATATATTATTATTATTTTGAAACCTCAATGTTGTTGTTTTTGAGATTGCGGAGTTCCAAATAGTAATTGGCATTTAAATCTGAATACTTGTTCAACTACGATGTTGGTACCGTGTCCAAAAAACCTCTGGCAAGACACAACAGTCATAATCACGTCTTTTTGAAAATAGACGAATAAATCACCCATTGCAACATGTCGGTTGAAAAGCGCACTCACAAGAACAGTCCAAAACTAATTAGGTATTTTCTCCTATCTGTCTCGGTGCTATTTATTCCTTGGCCTTGGCCATTGTCGGGGTGTATGTGTTTTGCGTGTTGCGTTTTGGAGCAGCTATTTGACGTGAAGTGGTCATGTGACCCCGTGCGTCACGTCCTCTGACCTGCCAACGCGAAAAAGGTGTCTCCATGACACTTTTGTGATATTCCTCTATATGGATCCGTGTGAAAAACCACCTCATGATTTTTTTGAGGTTTTGCGCAATTCTAGGCAGCAATAATTAATGTTGACAACATGTTGGTACACCATACTTGAGAAGACTTGAAATTACCTAAATTCTGGGGAAAAGCACTTTTTTTCACTTTGTACCGGTTTGGATGTCTTTGTAGTGCGTCTTTTGAGATTTGGTATCAACAAGATGGTACAAGAAAAAGTGATGAGAAACGCCAGGAGACATCCATCTTCTCTCTGTCATACCTTGTCCTCCTACCAGCTGAGATCCTCTGCCAGTATAAATCCCCATGATCTTTCTCCCATATCAAATTATTTGGCTGCTTTTATCAAACTTTGCACATGTTAACGCTGTTTTCAGCTCCCTGTAATGGGGCCAACCAGAGCCTCTCAGCCTGAGCAAACACATCCAGGCAGGCCACCGTCACCATGGCAACACTTTTCAAGCCAATTTCAGCACAGCTGGTCCTGGGACAGGTGTGTGTGTGTGTGTGTGTGTGTGTGTGTGTGTGTGTGTGTGTGTGTGTGTGTGTGTATGTGTGTGTGTGATACCAGCATGGTCTCTGGCCAGGGGGTCCGGGTCATAAATCAGAGCCTTTAATCTCCATAACAGTGAGGTTGGCTCCAGGGTCATAAGGCTGGTATAGCAGTAGTAGAAGAAGACTGTTACTGTTTGGCTGCACTGGCGATTGATTTCCATACACACACACACACACACACACACAGCAGAATATACATACATTATGTAACTGGACTTGTTATTGATGAGTCAGAGGGGGAATTCAGAGACACTGATTGTCCTGATTGATGGGAATTCTGAAATTGATTTTAAAGATTAATCTGACTCGTGTGACTAATTTTAATGTATTAGGAACTAGTTTCAAATGTGGACAGTCAGGAATAGAAATGACACTACTGATATCTGAAATGACATGCGTGTTTTTATGACTTATTTATTTATTTATTATTTGGGTTTAAAAATCTACTTGGGTTTAAAATACATTGCGCCCCCTGTGAGAAAGTCCCACACCTCTCGGCCGTCACCGGCGGCCCACCGTCAGCCGCTCCTCTTCTTCGGGAAGGTCCAGCTCTGGCCGATGTGAGCCGGTGATTTGTGTGTGAGGAGGCTCCTCGCAGCTCTTGTAAATCATCTGCGCTCCTCCTTCTCCTCCTCCTCCACAGAATGGAACAACATACCAGTCCCTCCAGTGTCCATTCGTCTCCGGCTCTCTCTGTCTTCGCCCTTCCTCCTCTTGTTAGCGTCCGCGGGTTCCCCTGCTCTTTTTCTCTTTCCTTTCTTTTTTTTTTCTGGCACCTCCTCGTCTGTCAGCGCGCCCTCCTCGCCGAGCCCTCGGTCGGTGCCGAGGGCCCCCGGCGCTCAGTGACAGACGGAGAGACCGTGACGGCGACCCCGTGGCCCGGCTCACCCTCGCTGTTGAGGTGATCAACGGTTTAATGAGTCTCTTTAGTGTCGCTGAAGCCTGCAGTAGATCCGCAAGGCTGATATACAATATCGTCCAGAACTCTGGGCTCGCTGTCTGGTGTCTGCGTTGAGCTCCAGTAGAACCAGCGTCATGAAATAATCCAGTGGAATGCTCGACTTATTTCGCCAGGATCTAAAAACCATGTGGCTGTTTCACCCAAATCATGATCGTGCAATTTCTCCGGACCGTGTTTTGCGCCGTGTTTCTTCACTTGCAGCAAAGCCTGCTGGGATTCTAATTGGTGGGGAGAAGGTTGAGCGGATCAGGTTCCTCCCTGCGTCTGCTTGCAGCTTCCTCTCTCTCTCTCGCTCTCCTCTCTCGCCCACTTCTGTCAACTTTGTTTTTGCCATTTTTTTCTCTGTCCTGGACTCTCGGCGGTGGTGTTTGGGTGGTGCCAGACTCAATTTGACTGATGGAGCCACCACCCCCACCCCCCTGTCTTTACGGCCTAGCAGCCCCCCTCCCCACTCCCTCCACCCCCACCCGGCAACGGTGTGGTGGGCCGGTGACCTGCCTCCTCCTGAGACACAGGTGTCAGAGTGGAGAAGGGCCCTGCTGTGTGAGCAGGAAGCTTGGGGGGGAGGCGAGGTGGGGGAGGGCGGGGGAGGGGAAGACGGCAACCTGGGTGTTCTGTGAGAAGCGAACCTCGTGGCTGTTGTGCTTTCTAATTCCCCTCAGCGCGGAGCAGCGGGGGGAGAGTGGGGGGGAGGATGAGAGCGAGAGAATTTTATTTTCACACCGAATGAAACGTGGTCCTGGGTGTATCTCTGCGTCTGAGGCTGCGGCTCCGGCTCTCGCGGGGGCAGACGTGGTGACGCTCCACCACAATGAGATAAAGCAGTGGAAATATTTTTCTGGGGGGTTTCACTGCTTCCAATAAAACCTAAAAACATCTTCACTGATGTTTGAAATGGACGAGCTCTGCCTGGGAATATTGTCACAAACCAGTGGAGGCACATGACCCTTTATGATGTCACAAAGGGTCTACATTTTCTTAAGGACCGGATTTAGTTAACCATCCACTAATATCTACAAATAGCTTATAAATGTTTTATAAACAATCACTATTACAAAGTGTTACCGACCACCAGTGCATTGATGCAATGAAATATCTTTTATTGCAGTGTGTCACAAAAAAAGTTTCTATATTTTTTTACATGTGAGTTTCTATTGGAGAAGTAGTTTTTCCTTCCTTTCTTACTCTATAAATAGAATAGAAAACATCATTTTAATTCATGTAGTTATTCTCTACTGCGCTACATTTTGCTGTAATTATGTAAGTTTCCCCAATGTGGAAAAAAATAAAGGCATCCAATTCTATCTATCTATCTATCTATCCATCTATCTATCTATCTATCTATCTATCTATCTATCTATCTATCCCATTAAATGACCACAGTAGTATCTCAATTTCACCGTTTCACTCGATTCTTAATTGTTAACGCAGCACATTGTTCTACAAGCAGGTGTCAGGCAGGTTGCTACTGCGACGTGATGAGTCAGATGCTATCAGAGTGTCGTCGGGTATCATCGGCCTCTTGTTGAAATGTGATCCAGTAAAAGGCACAGCGTCACTTTGTAACATAACTGTAAAGGAAATCACGCACACACACACACACACACACACACACACACACACACACACACACAAGTTCCTATTGGTTGTGACACCCACAACCATCTTCTTTTTCCAACTAATGTATAATCAAATGTAATTTCCCTTATTAAAACCCAGCGTACGCCACACGTGTGCGCGTGCGTGTCATGTGACTGCGGGTCTGGATCTAATCCTCTGTCATTTAGCCGCGGGTCTGGAACACATTGACATGAAGGGCTCAGCTCCTCTTTGCTCTCCCATCTTGCTGGGTGTGGCCCTGACCTTTGACCCCCTAGCTCTACCTCCCTGTCGGCCACTGCACACCGGGCTGTAACCCCCGGCGCCCCTGAACGCCCCATCATCTGGTTCTGCTTGCCCATCCCGCAGCCTCTCTCTCTCCCCAGGGCCACAGGAAATAGCTGCAGAGCTTTGCAGGGCCCCGCTTCCCTGCGGGTGCAGCTAGCAGGTGCACCAGTGTTTGCCTCAACTTTTCCCCATTACCACTGGATAATGGTCATAATAAACATGCTGAGCCCAGGTGGGGTTGCCACTTGTAGTGGCTCACTTGGCTCGCTCTCAAGTTCTCATCCCAGCTGTTGTGCTCAGTGAAACTCGCCGGGGGGTGAAAAGTGTTTTTGCAGGACAAAGTGCAAGAACGGAATCTTTTATCCAGTGGCTATTATCTCTCAATGCTTTAAAAAATAAACACCTCAGCTCCTGCTCCACTATGTTTACTGCACTTTATGATGAATACGTGGCTAGCATAGTGTTAATGATACTAAGAAGAAGACATGTTACATTTCATCAAAATAAAACAATTTTAAGGGTGATTAAATATGCTATCATACATATACAGGTACTACCCAGAAAATGAGAATATCCTGAAAAGGTTGCAGTATTTCTGCAATTCAACTTAAAAGGTGAATGTGACATATTATATAAAGGAATAATATGCAAATATATATATTTCAAGTTTTTATTTCTTTGGATTTTGCTGATCAGGTCTTGCAGCTTAAAAAAACCCCTCAAATTCAAAAATTCAGAAAATTAGAATGTTACATGAAGCCAAATCTTTATGAAAATCTTAACCAGCAAAGTTACAACAAGGAACTGCTTGAGATGTAAATTTGCATGGAATGGCTCAATAAAATTGGTTGGTTTCATCTTTTATGTTAAATTGCCAAAATAAAACTTTTACTTGATATTCAAATTTTTCAGGTAGTACTTGTATATACACACACATACATACACATATGTATGTATATATATATGTAAAGGAATATATATATATATATGTGTGTATATATATATACATATATATATATATATATATATGTGTATATATATATATGTGTGTGTATATATATATATATATGTATATATATATATATATATATATATATATATATATTTATATATATATATATATATATATATATATATATATATATATATATATAAATATACATACAATTTTTGTGTCATTTTTAATTTAATGAAATGTAAAATGTCTAATTATTGTATCATTAACACTATGCTAGACATGTATCTATCAGAAACACACACACACACACACACACACACACACACACACACACACACACACACACGTATAATGTGTGTGTGTGTGTGTGTGTGTGTGTGTGTGTGTGTGTGTGTGGTGTGTGTGTGTGTGTTTTAGGATTTGTAGGTGTGACCAGCAAAGGAATAGTGTGTCACTCCCAGAAGCTGAAGCCTTGTAGCCCCACTGAGGCTCTTCAACCGTGTTTTCACAGCGCAGATGTCGCAGGAGGCGGCCGCTGGGTGGCAAAGCAGGCGGCTGCAAAGCAACGCCTGTGTGTGTTTGCATTGGGGAGATATTAATGATTTGCGAAGTTCGCCCAAGCACCTCTCTCCCTCTAATTGTTGGCCATTTACCCCGGCTGCCATTACGGCCGGCAGGTAGGCTCTGCCATCTTGTTCTCACGTTACCCGCCGGCCCCCCTAAGTGAGTCATCAGATTGGGTAATAGCAGCAGAGAGGCAGTTTAATGGAACACGGGGTCGCCGGGGGAGGGTCGGAGGTGGGAGGTCAAATGTTGCCATAATCCCAGGCTGGGCGCTGGCTGCATAAATACCAGGCCAGCAGCTGGAGGAGGAGGAGGAGGAGGAGGAGGAGGGTAATTGATTGGAGGCGAGCGGGAGGGCATACATCACCACACATCACCTCCCAGGGAAGAGTGCTTGACACCCAACCTGCAGCTTTATTGCCATTTTTGGATTAGCACCTCTAGTGGCGAGCTGGGTGGCACGCAGTCACGCAGCCTGCCATGGGCGATTAGTCAGGCCAAGTACTAATACTGGGTTGCTGTGCTGAAGTCAAATGATCAGGTATCTGTGCTTTACTTGAGTATTTCTGTTTCGACTGACTTTTACTCCCTACATTTGAACACAAATACACTAGCAGTCAAAAGTTTGGATGTCTTTTCATTCATTTTCATGACCACGTGTGAACACACATGGAATTATGTAGGAACCGATACAAGTGTAAAATAACTCAAACACCTTTTATATTGAAATTCTTCAAAATAGCCACCTTTCATACAATAGCAAAGGAGGTGAATCAATGCTTTTACTTTTACCAGAGTATTTAAAAAAAAAAACAATAACATGTATAAATACTTTTACTTCAGTACAGAATGTTAATACTTTTGCAAATGATATTTACTAAGAAAAATAGAGTTTGTCATGTAGGTAAATCTTGGAAATCATGAGGAACAAAAAAGTGAAAAGAACAAAAAAAAAGTGCAGGTCGTAAACGTTATTGTTTTGTGTTAAATTAACGTCAACTTTTTGCAAATGGCACTGTGCATTTCAAAAATAGAAGGAAGGCAATCTGTCAGTTTCAGACTGTGTGTATGTATGTGTGTGTGTGTGTGTGTGTGTGTGTGTGTGTGTGTGTGTGTGTGTGTGTGTGTGAGAGAGAGATTAGTTTGATTTAGCGGCCACAGTTTGCACCAGGCCAGCCCTGTGAGCGCTGGCGTGTTTTGCCTGGAGACGGATTGAGCCTCCCGGGCTTCCATTGCCCCGCGGTGCATTCATCACCAGGCCTGATTCATTCTGGCTCTTTGTCAACAAGTGACGTACTGATAAGGGCGCATTCTTGTGCTTGTTTTCATTGATAAACATGTTTTGATTGGCAGAACAATCCCACAGACAGAGCGCGAGGGGCAGGATATCAGCAGCCGGCGAGTGAGTTTCCTGTATAGACAGGAAGCACGGGGCTTTTATGAGGGCAATGCATTGATTTCCTCACACGCCGGAGAAAGGAGAGCTTCCTGTGGAGAAAAATACCGCGTCTGGTGCATGAAAGTCCCCAGTTTCACGACGGCACTAATGAGGCTGGCACAGTGACTTTGGGCGGTTGCCACTTTTGGCTCTTTTGTTATACGACGGAGCCGTGAGGTGACAAAAAAAAAGAGGTTACATTTTTGAAATTATTGAAGGAAAGTGCCATGCTGCTGATTCACAAGGAAGCTTCGCTCTCAGGGAACAGGAGTTTTCTCATTCTTGCACGGCTGTACTGTCAAAGTTAAGAATACACAATTAAAACTGCAGGGATACGACTAGTTGTACGTCTCTTCATAATTGCAGCATGATCTCATGGGGATGGGGACACACAGGGAAGGTTTGTGGTTCCTCTGGTCTTCTCCTTTGTTGTCCAGCAGGTTGTTTTCCTAGTGCTCTTCTAATCTACGCCATAGGTGTCAAACTCTGGCCCGCGGGCCAAGTTCGGCCAATCTTTCAAAAAGCCTCAATGTTGGCTCGCGACTTTGTCCAAAATTTTCAATTTTGGCCACACTGTGTATTTGACTTTGACACCGCTGCTCTACACTCTGCTTTTCCTCCACATTGTATCACTGCATAAAGTCCAGGCTGCTCCACATCGTGGGCAAAAACCTCACATTTGGTGCGATGGGTTTAAGAGAGATCTAGACTTTCTCTCTATATAAGGACATCCTGTACTCTGTTTGCTCCCTTGAGCCGCCCTGCATCCTTCCCTCGCCTCCTTCCTCCTCACCCTGCCGGCTCCCCGCACCTCCTCCTGCTGCTTCTCGCTCTCATACAATCAATCCTCTTCTTCACACCCACTCTCCCCTGCTCCGTGCTGGCCCTCTGCCTCCTTCTGCTCTCTTTTCTGCGCACATCTCTCACCACCCTTGCTCTCCCTGTCCCCTCCACATGCTGGTTCATTGCTCGAACCCGTGTCCTCCTCCTCGTCCTCCTCCTACGCGACAGCTCCTCCACATTAGCCGGTGGTCTCTTGCGAGGTCCCAGGAGGATTGATGGTATTCTCCTCCTAATCGTCTGAAAGGCTCGAGCAGTTGGCTGACGTAACTCTTTCAATTACCTCAGGGAGAAGGGGGGGGGGGGGGGGTAGAAGGCCAGAATTAGAGGAGAAGGCAGACCACCCCCAGCATTTATGTGTGCTGCATGAATAGCTGTGTTTCCATTTACCCCGAGAATTGCGCAAAACCTATATATGGCAATAATAAACTGTTGATGGAAACGGCTCAGCTTGGAAAAACCTCTCAAACACGGCTGAAAGGTTTTGACGCTTCTCATGAGGGGGGTTTTCACACGGATCCATCCATCGAGGAACATCGCTAAAGTGTCACGGAGACAATTTTTTCACACTTCCGCGTCAGACGTACGAGGTCATGTGACCTCACTTAAGCCTTATGTTTGGACGGAGGAGGAGACGGAATATTTTTTTTTACAAGTCATCAAATACAAAAATAGAAAATAGACAAACATAATTCTCGTCAATTCTCACGGGACGAGATTTTAGGAGAGTTACGGCACATGTGCTTCACGCCATTCAATGCAAACACCTGCAAATGGCAATTGTGCTTTGTGGAAATGTTAGAAATGTCGCTGTTAGCTTGCGAGGAGCAGCGATGGAGACGCAGCGGCGACCTGCAAGCGCGGCCGCAGGGAGCAACTCTGGGCCGAGCTCCAAGGCCCACAGCAAAGACCCACTGGAGAAAGTCTCCGTATGTGGCGATTGGTTGTTTACATTCTCCGAGCTCCTCATGCCCCCACCCCACCCCCCACTCCATATCCCGCAGGTCAGGGGTCAAGGGTCAAGGGTGAAAGGCGAGGTTGCGGGCTGCCTTTTCCTGGAGGAGAGGAGCTGGTGTCAGCGGCCCCCTCTGCCCAGCCCCATGGTTTAGTCTGGGGGGGAAGCAGCCTCCTCCTCCTCCTCCTCCTCCTCCCCTTCTGAACATCTGGCTGCCCCCAGAACACTCATTTGGAGGGAAAACAAGAATGTTTTTATTTCCCAGGAGAGAAGAAGAACTCTGGAGTGAAACCACAGAGTTAAAACACAGAGAGGCATCCTGAGCCCTCACACAGCCTGCAGCCTCGCTTCAAGATGGCGAGGAGCTGCTCCGCCTGCTCCCCGCCGTCCCCGCAAACACACTTCAGGAGGCGCAGGAACCACGCTGGTCCGCTGAAACATGCAGAGTCAAAACTAGTAGTGGACAGAATTCTCTCTTTATCAACAATAAAGAAAAACAAAGTATGATTTTTTTTTTTTCTGTTCCGCTGAGGGCAGCAAATAGAAACAATCCAAATAATCTCATGACATCTCCTGACTCGGAAAAATCAAAGTTAAATTGCGTTTTGTAGTCTCCAAATTAATATTAATGATGGTCAATATA
>NW_027466134.1:4102500-4142500 GCF_046127955.1 Nelusetta ayraudi
GGATTCTTTGAATATCTGGATTGAGGGGAAACACCCCTGGGCCAATTGTGTGTGTGAGATGGGAAGGAAAATATTTCCCACTCAGCCTCGGCGATCGCGCCTGAGGGAAGTTGAAAAACACTCCTGTCGTTTGTTCTGAATGGCGCTCGCTGCCAACAGTCGCTGGCGCACAGAGAGCGCTTTTGTTTCCTGCTGGATTTTTTATTGCATGTTTTGCATCCGAGGCTCTGAGGAGCGTTCGCTCACTCGCTCACTCACTCGTCTGCTCGCTCACTCGTCCGCTTGCTCGTTCACTCGCTCGTTCGTCCTGGGATGCAACGTTTTTGCATCGATTGGAGGAGAGCGAAAGTGAACGAGCGCGATAGGTTTCCCCTCCTTCTTTTGCATCACGCGTTACTCCGACCACACTGGCTCTATTGTTCAGGCTGGATGCAGAAAGCCTGTGTTTATGCCTGCCTGCAACCAGGGAACGGCTTTTACGGTTTGTTCTATTTTTAAACGTGCGCGCATGTTTACGATATGAGCTGTGTGTGTGTGTGTGTGTGTGTGTGTGTGTGTGTGTGTGTGTGTGTGTGTGTGTGTGTGTGTGTGTGTGTGTGTGTGTGTGTGTGCGTGCAGGTGCATGTTGTCATTACTCACAATATTTATGCACGCTCATACAGCTGAAATGTTGGAAACTCTGGGCTGCGGGTGCCAAGGCGTCCAGCCAACAGCGGCAGCAGCAGCGGCGGCAGCAGCAGCAGCGGCAGCAGCAGCAGCAGCAGCAGCAGCAGCGGCGGGTGAAATATTGAGTGGTTCCACTGATTTATGCAGCCAAACTGGGACTTTGACAGGCGCTGTACCCAACTGCGCATGAGAAACAATGAAGACTCTGGTCGGAAAAAAAATGAAAAACAAAACCACCCACCCACCGTGCATGTACACATGTATGGAAACACGACCACCCACCTGTTTACTGCCTGGTGGCGGCGGCGGCGGCGGCTCACCTTAACGCTGAGTTGCGTGGAAATTTAAAATAAAGCTTTTTTCTTTTTTGAGTTTGAGACAGTTTGGCCTTCCAGGGTCGAGGCGGAGCCAGAGCTCAGGCTGAAGACCACTGGCTCGTTGCTGGTTTCATAACGCAGCAGTCAGGATCAGGACCAATCAGTCAGGGTCCCTCTCACCTCTCTGACCACCTTTCCACGGCAACTTTGACCGAGCGATCGGAATGGTGAGAGTGTGCCGTTGGCGTTTGTTGGCTGTGACACCGTAGAATGACTGAGGTCGAGCGTCCTCACTGGTATTTCTTCCTGAAGAGTCCGAACGAATGACAACAAACAGCACAAGTAGCAGAGAAGCGGTTCAGTCATTTTTTCCACAATCCCTCCTTCTCTCTCTCTCTCTCTCTCTCTCCCTCTCTCCCTCTCCGTCGTGGAAGTTTGCTGTCTTCCGAGATGAAGACTTCCTTTGCTGGCTCCCTCTGCAGCTCCACAGGAAGTGCTGCATTAGGAGTGTGAGGGCAGAGCGAGTTCCCTCGCTGGGAGAGATTCCCCACAGCTGAGAGACGGAGTCACGGTGAGATGAGAAGCCGAGGAGGCGTGAGAGGTGGATGTAGAAGATATAGAAAGCCAATATTTGAATGTATATTCACAAGGGAATGGAATTTAGCATTTCCTTCACTTTGTGCTACATTGGGATGCATGATGCTGACACCAGTATCAGGTATCTGTATGGATACTGGGGTTGAGCATTCTACTCGTACTCCTAAAATACTTGTATGTGTATGACAGTTTTGTTAAATTTGTGTTTGTACTGCAGTGAAACTTGTAGAAAAACATTCTGAGGAATGTTTGTCAAATAACTTCTGCGGAAAAACAAAACGAGGTACTCAGTATCGGTATTGGTGAGTACTGAAACGCCAGTACTTGCACTCTCCTCATCCTGTAAAGATGCAGTATCGGTCCTTCCCTAGCGCTGCGCCTCCTCTGGTCTGTTTTTGTCATTAGATACCTCCAAGTTCTCCAGTGGTCCTGGAACTCCACTACGGTTTGTTTGACTCTGTTTTTTTTTCTTTTTGTTGTTGTTGTTGTTGTTGTTGTTGTTGTTGTTGTTAAGGTATATAATTATCATGTCTAAATATAAATCACACGTGATGTTGTATGTGGAGGTCAGAGAGAAAAGAAGCCAAGCTGTCGGACCACCCATGCAAGCTCATGTTGGATGGTGCCAGGATTTAAGCCAATGAAAGTGCAGCTGCCTTGCAGGGGTCCAACCAGGCCAAACTGGCTATGATACATCCGTGGCAGTCAACTCTAGGAGTGACTTTGAAATTATTATTTTAAAGTCAAAAAAAAAAAGAAAGAAAAAAAAAAAAAGAAAAAAGAGAGACATGGTGTTCTTTTAAATGAAGCTGCTTGGAGGCCAAGTTTCATTTTTTTTTCAGATTTCTTTCCATGTGTTTAAAGCAGCCCATTAATTTGACATTAATGTGAGCTGTTTGCTTTTTTAGAAGGCAGCTTTCAGTTCAGAATTGAAATGAATTGAGTCATTATTCTCCTCGCGTTTATCCAAATGGTGCAATGTGATGTAATGCCGCACGGCCGCATTATTGTTTCTGTTTATAGCCACGACGGCTTGGCATCGGCAGGAAGCTCCAGCAGCTCCAGTATTAAGAGTCTGGACTTGGCCGGTCGGGTCCCTTTGCGAGGTCACTTTCTGGCAGCCGGAGCCGCGCACGGTCGCCGTAACCCGGAGAACTTTTCCATTTTAATGGAGCGCAGACTGTGGGAACGGCGGCGGAGAACCCGGGACAGCCCAGGAATCTGCCGAGGTCAGCGTTGGCCAATAAAAAATGGCCAATTTCACCGGCCTTTTATTACCCGTGTACCCCTGTGGGTGTCTGACTGCGGATCAGCGCTCACATGACCGTGACCGCACTGTCCCCGGTCTCGCTCTCTCTCGCTCTCTCTCTCTCTCTCTCTCTCTCTCTCTCTCTCTCTCTCTCTCTCACTCCCTCTCTCTCTCCCACACTCTCGCTCGCCCATCGCCAAAGGTAAAGCATCTGTTTCCTATGTTTCACAAGCCGGCGCTCGGCTTTTATTTTATGACACACGCTACTGTTTTAACTGCCGGCCAGCGAGGCGTCGGACACGGGAACCCTGAAAAACACAGAGCCACATGGTCTCGGAGATGATTTGGCGCCGCGCTGACGTCCGGTGTGTGTGTTTTGATGGCACTGACGGGCAATCCCTCGTTGATGTTCCGATGTTATCGCCGCTGAATCAACAGGGCGGCTGACACGCTCATCACACCTGCCTGTCTGTGTGAAAAGGGAGCATCGCTGAAGTTTTTGTTGCTTTTTATTTTGATGGATGGACAGAGTCGGACCTCGTTTACCGCAAGGCCAGGTTTCACTGGAAGCTTATTGGCGTTCCGTCACAAACGAAAACCCACGTGTTTCAGAACCCGACGCCGCTGATATGTGAAACTGGGTTCCAGAGAGGGAAAGTTTGAAAATGCTGCTTGTGTTGTTTCACCAAAACTGTTTTTATTTTTTGTTTTTTTTTTTTCCAGACAATGACCTCTTTAGCTACGTTCCCCTAACCCCCCCTCCCTAAAATTGCGCAAAAACCTAAACATGGCAACAAAAACTGGTGATGGAAACAGCTCAACTTGGAAAAGGTTTTGACGCTCTCATCAGGTGGCTTTTCAGACGTATGCATGTCGAGGAATATCGCAAAAGTGTCACGGAAACACTTTTTGGCATGTACACGTCAGCGGACGTGACGTGCGAGGTCACGTGACCAGTTGGCTGATTTTTTTTTTTTTTTTTACAAGTCATCGGAGAGAAAAATAGAACAACCTTTCTTGACAGCAAACAAAAGCAAAAGTAATTCTGGTCGGATCTCGTGGGAAGGTTTGTCCAAACTTGTGACTGGCAGTCAACACCTGGTACAACAGCGGCTAATGGATATTTTGTCTGGCATCATTTTCTTCTTGCTACTTGGAACAAGAGAAGAGATAAAAATCAAACCACCTCCCTGAATGCGAACCTGCTCGTCTCCTCCGGCTCCTCCTAGCTAAACATTCAGGCAAATGAGGCATTTTATTGGCATGTGTGCTTTTACAGTTATGTTTCCTTGTGATAAAGTGCAGTGTAATTGCTTCTTCTAACATCCCTTAACCGCTTGTTTTGAACTGTGTGCTATCTATCAGTCCTTGTCCTTTCATCCTGCACATTTTCTTATGAGATAAATTGGATTTTTTTTTTTTTTTTCATGTTTTGTTATGAGATGCAGCATGATGATGATAATGATGATGATGATGCAGTTGCAGCGGATCAACTCTGATGGCCGCTTTTTGAAGTGAATTCCCACCGGAAGCGCGGTGTGCGCGCACGGCTTGCAGGAAGCCCCTGGTGTTTGTGTTTGACGGCTCCCTCCGCTGCTGCTGCTGCGGCCGTCAGATAACCACAATGAATCAATAGTCGCAGCACAGATAACGAGGATGTGGACTTTTATCTGGCTTTGCAAATCTTATCCGGCTCATATTTCGTGTGCTTTGCGACGTTGATGATTTTGCACTTTCCCAGCGTCCCATGGAGGCCGCGAACATCTCGCAAACAGCCGCCCCTCACCGCGACGCCGCGCTATCACTGTTTTGTCAGCAGCTTCGATACGACTGGACTCTTCCACGCTTCTGTGGAATTACATATTGCAGTACTGCAAATTAGATGTTGCGATATTATGACTTTTTTTTTTTTTTTTTTGCACAAGTGTGGTGAAGTTCAAGCATCTGAAAGTGCTTCAGTAAGCCTCAGTACAGGTACGAAGTAAAAGTTGTTTTATTTTGGCAATTTAACATCAAAGATGAAAGCAACACATTGTATTGAGCCATTACTGCTGGGACGAAGACGAAACACTCGTCAGCGCTCTGCCACAATCAGCAGCTGAATATGGAGAACGACAGATCTTGAATGTGCCACACGCAGATGAGATCATGTTTGACGGAGCTTTGGTGAAAGTTCTCAAGTGAGAATTGTGTCTAAAGTTTGCGCCACAAATCTGATCATCGGACCACAGATCAGAATACACAAATATTCATTGTTGTTGTTATTGTTGAATCATTGATCATTTTGTGGTGCGTCGACTCTTTGCAGCTATTTATTGCAGTGGTGATGAAAACTCAAATGTGAGCTCACGTTACCTTGATCATATTTAATTCTAGTCTCACACTATCATACGGCGAGGGTGC
This sequence comes from Nelusetta ayraudi, assembly GCF_046127955.1. NCBI lineage: Eukaryota > Metazoa > Chordata > Actinopteri > Tetraodontiformes > Monacanthidae > Nelusetta > Nelusetta ayraudi. The sequence continues at coordinate 4,107,733 of NW_027466134.1, forward strand.
ACCTGTTGTGGATCATTAAGTGATAGTAAGTATTTGTTTTTGTTTTTTATTGTTGAGCTGATGTTTAGCAGTTAGCACCGCAGTGGCAACTGGGGAAGAGCAGAGTGGTGGCCAGTTTGGTAGCATCTGTTGAATCCGGTGCAGGAGGTGGCGTCCGTCCTTCTTGCAACCGGGCCGCTGTGAAGAGAATTCATCCCAGTGGGCGCAGCACAGGAAGAGGTCGGCAGTGTAAGCGGAGTCGCCTTCTAGCAGTGCGGCCAGCGGCTGCTCTCTGCCCAAGGGTCAGGGGTCACGTGTCTTTGCCAAAGGTTCACGTTCAACCCGGTGAGGAAGTCTGGAAAGTCAATTCACAAAGTTGTGGAGTTCAGACTGACAGGCAGCTCACCTTCCTCCAGCCGCCGCCACTGCTTCTGTTGTTTTGTTTTTTTTTGACAGTTTTCGCCTTTTTGTTCTTGTGAGATGCACCTTTTTGTCTGCTGCTGCAGTTTAGTTCTTAAAATCGAATTTTATCCTTAGAATCAGTCAAACTCTTTGACCACAGTGGGTTCTAAGATTTGCCAGAGGGCCGGAGCAGGAACAGATGGATGGAGTGTTTTTGGTGAGCCACCTCAAAGGAGGAAAATCTACATCATGCGATGTGTAGACAACATGAGCTTTTATGCCAATGGAAAATGAACCAAAAGCAAAGTTGCGACCAAATCGTTGTGTCTTTGAAGCCCCACCAGGGTGTTCAGCTCTTTATTGACATGACTCTGAAAACACTGGAAAAATGGATGAAATTCATTTCCCCGAAGGCTGACCAGTCATAGCAGTGATGAGTTGATGTCAGTGCAGTTGAAAAGTGCCCCTGTGACATCATCAGATCACTTTGTGCGCTGCTTTGTAGTACAGTCATGCACTGTAGCTCATTGTGGGCACTGCACCGTTGTTGCTGCACCTCCATTGAAATACAAGATTGATATAAAAACAGAAATAGGGTTCTGTCTTGTCGGAAAAATAAAAATATCAAATATCAAATATCAAGCCATCAACTAGACATTTTCGTGGGTGTGGGATTTGATTACTTTATACAAGATCAAATTCATAAATCCATTTTTGAAACCTTTCAGAAACTCTCTCTCTCCCTCTCTCTCTCACTCTCTCTCTCTCTCGCTCTCTCCCTCTCTCTCTCACACTCTCTCCCACCCTCTCTCTCTCACACTCTCTCTCTCTCTCTCTCACTCTCACCGCGCACACATTTCTTCAGTCGGTTTGCAGTCGGCGTTGAGAGATGCGTAAGTAAATCCAAACACTCGGCGGCACTCTCCCTCCCTCTCTCTCTCCCTCTCGCCCTGTCTCTCTCTCTCTCTCTCTCTCTCTCTCTCTCTCTCTCTCTCTCCCTCTCTCCCCCCCCTCTCTCTCTCTCCTCTCGCTGCTGTTTGTTTTTCTTGCCGCCGCTTAAAAAGTAGGCAAAACAAATCGTGTTTTTCTGGCCGGCCATCACTCGCTGCGCGGACATCGATACCCCTCGCCGCCATGACGCCAACGCCAACACCAGTGTGTGTGTGTGTGTGTGTGTGTGTGTGTGTGTGTGTGTGTGTGTGTGTGTGGCTTGCTGTTATACTCGGTTACTGTACATTTAAATAAAGTTCAGAAAAAGAAAGAAAAAACCCCAATGCGACTATTTTAAACACCTCCAACATCCTGGCCGAGCCCTGCCTATTCAAGACTCCACTATGACAGATTAGCATGCAGCTGCTATATTTAACCTACTGAACTGGTCCCTCTGTGTGTGTGTGTGTGTGTGTGTGTGTGTGTGTGTGCGAGAGTGCTCCGTTCCTCCTTTTCCCCCCTAAAATGGTCACACACCCAGAGAAAATGAGAAGGCTCCTTTGAGAAATGTGTTCCTGGTGTTCTCACGGTGTAAAAATGACACCGCCGCCGTGCTCCGAGAGTCGGCGGCTCGTTCCCAGTGGCCGCGCAGAGCAGGACCCGACCCAGTGCGTCGGGCCGGTGTAGTCACTGACTGACGGCGTGTGTTCTGTTCCTTAAATAGTGAATGACACTCTTTATGGGAGCCGTTAAGGTGAAAACATGGAAAAGATAGTTTACTGTGGAGCCACTGTTCATAGAGCCAGAGGTCACAGCCGAGTTCAAGTGTGTGTGTGTGTGTGTGTGTGAGTGTGTGTGTGTGTGTTTGGACTTCCTCATGCGTTTGGCTATGTTTAGATGTACAAACACGCTGATACTATCAAAGGAATGAGCGCAGCCCTGATTGACGAGCCGGGTTGACGAGAACTTTTTTCTTTATGAGCCTTTTTTTTGCATCACAATAGCCGCAGCCGTAGGTCACCATCGGAACACCCACGCCCCCACCCAAAAAAACAAAAAACAAAAACAAATAAACAGGCAAGAAAACACCTTTTAATGGTGCTGAGCCTACAGAAGTTAAGTGTGGACAGCAGTGGTGGAAACAGATGGTACAGATGAAGAGAACACAACAGAGAGGAACTGAAATCTGACAAATAATTTGCAATGTCTGCCAGCAGCTGCGTTTCCATGAACCCTAGAATTGTGCAAAACCTGAATATGGCAATAAAAAAACGGTGATGGAAACTCGGAAAAACCTTTCAAATATGGCTGAAAGGTTTCGAAGAGACTGAATATTTTTTTTACAAGTCACGAAAGAGAAAAATAGAACAGCCATTCCTGACAGCAAGGGACGAGATTTGACAAGAATTGCAGCTTACGCTCTTCACACCATTCAATGGAAACGCCTGCAAATCGCACAGCTGTGCTTTGTGGAAATTTTAGAAATCTGGCTTTTAATTTTTTCGACAAACTGTCATGGAAATGTAGCTGGTGTGGACGGAGTGGAGATGGCCGTGGTCCTAAAATAAGCGCACAAAGCACAAAGGTGTAGAAGGGACGACAACAGAACACAACCGTGTGTCAACACTGTCATCTTTTCTTTTTGAGGTCCGTTGATGTCTGAGATAAATAAACAGTGAAGGTGAGGCAGCTTGCGAGGGTCCTGCTAACAGCTGCTAGCGACCGTCCCAAAATGCACAATGTGTTTTTATTGCGGTTCTCCAATAGAAAACCAAACAAGAGCGTCAGTGTGAGACATTCCAGTCGGCAGCACACGAGCCGCCGTGGGTGCAGACGCGACTTCGGGGTCCTGTTTGATAGATGGCGTCCGGTTATATTTGGCACGAGCGTTCATCGGCCCAGACACTCCAGGGGCTTTTCTCTTGTTTTGTTTCGTCCTGTTTCAACTTTTAGAACCGAGCCTGTCACTGCTGGCGTGGGCGGCCGCGAACACAAACCATTCGGAGGTTTTCTGAGTGAGAATCAGTTCCTCCAAATATCCTCTCAAGTGAATCCAATACACAAACGCAGCCACTATTGCCGGGCAGTGAGAGAAACACAGAAAAGGTGCTGTGAGTTTTGCTTCATTAAAGAGCGACGACGAAAAACAAGCGAAAAACCAAAAGGCTAAATTTAGCAGCCGCTGCCGTGACACAGTTTCAGGGAACCGGTTGAGGCAGAGCCGTGTGACTGAAAATGTCTCCGAGTCAAACCTCCTTTGTGCGTCCGGCTCGGTGACCTCATCATAGTCGCAGGCTGCCGGCTGGGAAAGTGCCACCGACTCAGGTCGGCTGCTGTGGCCGCACGACTCCGCCAGCGAGCGACCGGCAGAGTGGAGTCAGACAGGCCCACACCGCAGACGCACATGGCGGTCCCTGCCTGTGTGTGTGTGTGTGTGTGTGTGTGTGTGTGTGTGTGTGTGTGATGGTGTTGTGTGTCTGTGGAGGTTCTCAGTCATCCAGGTCATCTTAAAGTAAAAGGGTGAAGTTAGTTCAGTTCTGTCAGAAGTGAAGAAGCCTTTTGGATGAGAGGCAACACAAGACCAAAGTCCAGTTGCCCTGACTGAACCCTTATACTGCTAGTGTTCTCGTACTCCAGGTTGCAGTACTTGGTCTCGGTCTTTAGAGCTCTTTGTAAGAGTCTCGGACTCACAGGCATTTTTACTCAGTCTCGGCGAACTCTGGATTTTTGATTGAAATGTGTCGAGACTCAGCCAACAACAGAAACGACAGCTTTTGTTTAACCACCTCATCCCCAGAACCTTGCAGAACTTTGAGGTCTTTCACCAGCACCAAGAGGAAGATATGAGTGCATTTTCAGTGTTGAGCTCAGACACTGAAGGTTTTTACGCACTTTGTTCATGATTGGCAAGCCATGATTTTCAGTTCAATTATTCCCAGTTCATTTATTAAAATTTTTATAAAGCAAAACAAATGGTTGAAATAGCTGGCAAAGCAGCAAAATGTGAAAGAACAAAAATATTAAAAGATGCCTTGCTCAAAATAATTATTGCTGCTCCATTGATGTTGAAGCAAACTTCCAATCTCAACGATCTCGATGGTGCGGTCTTGACTACAACACTAGTGTGTGTGTGTGTGTGTGTGTGTGTGTGTGTGTGTGTGTGTGTGTGTGTGTGTGTGCGTGCGTGAGTGATGAGGTCAGGTCGTAAATACATGCTGGAGTGTCCACGCTCCCAGACAGGCTCCGCCTGACAAAGAGAAAAAACGCGGCAGTTTGGGACTTTTTTGGTCAAAACACAACAGCGGAGAGCAGCAGAGGGCAGGCGCAGGGTGTACGCCAGTGTGCGGAGGGGCTTTAATAATTTGAAGCCGGTGCTAAAAATAGCCCGGCTTGGTTAAAAAAGAGGAGGAGGAAAAGAAAAAGGGAAAAAAAATATAGCTGTTCTGCTAAAAATCACAGCTCCGTAGCAGCTATTTGGATGATGTGAGCTCCCTGAGGTCCAGCCTGGGAAAGTCAGTCGGGTGCAACTAGCGCGTCTGGCTGTGTGTGTGTGTACGTACGCGTCTGCCAGTGTGTGCGAGCGCCTTCGTCATTCTAAATTGAATGATTAGGCAGATTTTTTTTTTTTTTTTTTTCGCAGAATGGGGGGAGGAGCGAAGGGTTTTTAAGCAGCCTCCCTCTTTTCAGGGGCCCTCCTCCAGACGGCCCAGTTTGACTGTTTGCCCAGGATAGTTTGAGTTGGTTTGACCCGGTCTGGTCTGGTCTGGACTGGTCTAGTGTGGTCTATGTGTCTGGTCTGGTGTGGTTTGGTGTGGTCTGGCTTCGTCTAGTCTAGTTTAGTCAGGTCCGGTCTGGTGTAATGTGGTCTTGTCTAGTCTAGTCCAGTCGGCCCGGTCCAGTCCGGTCCAATTTAGTCCAGTCCGATCTGGTCTTTTCAAGTCTAGTCTAGTCTAGTCTAGAGTCTTGTCTAGTCTGGTCTGGTCTAGTCTAATGTGGTCTAGTCTGGTCTGGTCTAGTCTGGTCTAATCTAGTCTAGTCTAATGTGGTCTGGTCTAGTCTAGTCTAGTCTAGTCTGGTCTGGTCTAGTCTGGTCTAATCTAGTCTAGTCTAATGTGGTCTGGTCTAGTCTGGTCTGGTCTAGTCTGGTCTAATCTAGTCTAGTCTAATGTGGTCTGGTCTAGTCTAGTCTAGTCTGGTCTGGTCTGGTCTGTCCAGTTCTAGTCGTCTCTGTGGTTCCAGCAGATCCAGCGCTGACTCACGCTCACTACAAGACCGCCGGGGATTGTGGGATGTGGGCAGACGCAGGGTTTTTTTCCTCTCTCTTTTTTTTTTTTTTTTTTTTTTTTTAAAGGTCTTGCCTTTACATGAGATTTGAGGTCAAACAGTCACACAAAAAAAAAAAAAATAGAAAAAAACACATTTGAACACAGCAGAAGTCATTTGATGAAACGCTCTCAGCGCAGGAACTCTGGGAATGTTGGCCCACCAAGCTCTCCAGCAGGAGATTCTGGCCGCCTGTTGAAAGGGTGTTGGCCTTTGTTGCACTAAACCGAGTCCTATTAAAGCGTTATTTTTACCAGCTGGTATATTAGCGCTGCTTTACAACTGATGGCAGCCAGCAGTGAGACTCAGACCAAATAGTTTTACGTGGGCCTGAAGAGAAAAGTGGAAGGAGGTCAGAAATTGCAACAAACTATTAAAAGAAAAAAGCGAGGGTGAGCTAACGGTTAACCCCTTATTGGGCGCTCAGTCACTCAGTCGTTCGATCTTTATATATGAAGGAGATCAATCAGGAGACAATTTAAGGCTGTAAACTAAATCGTGAGTTTATCCTCATCTTATTCTTTTATGTCAGTGCAAAAGTGATTAGAAAAATAATCTTAAAATTCTAAGATCGCTCATTTCATTCTGGACAATAAAGACCTCGCTAATGACAAACAATTCATGGCACAGTGTGAAAACAACTCTTGCAACAAGTCACTGCATGGAGCAAAGAAACAGAGCAAATCTCCTCATATAACCAGCAGCCACACAGCGGTCCATATCATATTAATTATCATATAATTGCGTCTCATAATTCCTCGCCCAATGAAGGGTTACAGGAAGCCACCAGAAGGAACTCAGAGGCCAATTATTTCACCGCACTCCCTAAGAGGCTGGATGGGACACAGCTCATTTCTATTCTCTTTCTTTCTTTCTTTCTTTCTTTCTTTCTTTCTATTTTCCTTTTTTTCATATACATTATAATTACATATCAATAACATTTTCTCTCCATTGTTCTACACAAAATTCAGGAACAAAATGAAAAACTTTCAACATTTTTTTCCAGTGACTGAAGAACGATCCTGGCTTTGACGGTGATTTTGTAATCGTGTTTCCATGAAACCTTTTTTTTTTTTTTTTTTGTTAATGTGCCTTCATTTGCATGAAAAACGTTATGGCGACGGCGTAGATCTCAACAGCTTCCTTTATTTATTTATTTATATTAATTGCGATTTTTTGGGGGGGGATTAATTAACAGATTTGTTGAATGAACTCTGAGGTTGCAAACATTCAGCAGTTTGCATCTTCCTGGGTGACCACTGGTTTAAAGGCCTTTAAGAATATATATATAAAATACAATAAGATCTACAAGCAGGCATTGTTTACCATTCCTTCCAAAACGTATTCCCAAATTCAAAGCATCAACCTTTCCTCGTCACCTCTGCCCTTCAATACTTTGACTCGTGTTTGAAAAGAGCCTCTTGCCGACCGGAGGTGTTGCCTCCCGACGCTCAGCCTCAGTGGAAGCCGACAGAGGTGGAGGGAGCTAATCCGCCAGGCCTGTGTTAACCTGCCTCCTGTGTTGTGTCAAAATGTTTGCACTTGTGTAGATTGTGCTGAAACACAATCCGCATTGTGGTGTTTTGGCGAAGGCACAGGGCTGTTACGTGATGCGCTGTTTAGAGAGTCGGCTCACGTGGATCGCAAGACGCCCATTAATGTATTAATGCTGACGAGCGGCCAGCCACAGCCCCAAGGTGAGGTGTTGGGTGGGTGTGTGTGTGTGTGTGTGTGTGTGTGTGTGTGTGTGTGTGTGTGTGTGTGTGAAAAACACGGTGTTACGTGTGTGTGTGTGTGTGTGTGTGTGTATGGCGGCCAAGATGCTCAGAGGAACAAAGGGATCCTTTGAGAGTCGAGTGTCAGACGAGCCTGTCAAACGTGCCCATTCTTCTCTAATCCCAAAGTTGGGATAATCCCGCACGGTTATGGAATGCTGTTTAACACACTCTTGCACACACACACACACACACACACACACACACACACACACACACACACACACACACACACACACACACACACGGCTATCTTAACACCCATTCAGCCCGCCTTAGGGATAATGCAAACTGTTTGTATGAGATGGTCGGTTGCTAAGTGAAAGAGCAGGAGCCACTTTTCACATTTCCAGCAGAGCTGCTGTTGACACATGTGCAAATAGTTCCTTTTTAATCAGCGACAGTTGGTAATGTATTGGTCAGGTGTTACCCGAGTTCACCCAGCAGCTCTTGGCACCCGTTGGCACGACCAGTACCAGAGGCACAGGTTAGTTTTAGGAACAACGTCGTCGTGATAAGACACATAAAGCCACTGGTGATTATTATTATTCATTCCTTGTCAATGACAACATTAACTTGGGAAACCGAAGCACCGAGGCACACTGACGAGCAAAAGTGTGATCCTAAGTCAAATCAAACCAGGACAGAATGATAGCGAGGACGTATCTGTAGCTGCCTTTCCATCACTCCTACAATTGCGCAAAACCTATATATTGCAATTAAAAACTGGTGATGGATGGAAACAGCTAAGCTTGGAAAAACCTCTCAAATGTGGCTGAAAGGTTTTGACGCTCTCATGAGGTGGTTTTTCAGTTTATCGATACAGAGGTATATCGCAAAAGTGTCATTACACATCACCGGAGGTGACGTAAGGGTTTGGACCAAAAATAAGTGGGGTCTCGTGGGACAAGATTTAGATTTAGAATTACGGCTTCATCGTCCGTGTTTGTTACTAATAGAGTTGCGATGCAAAGAAGGTCACGCGTTAGAATAAATCAGACGTTTAAAAATAGCCACATGTGAACGTCTACAATATCTGGTTATCTGTCCATCATCCGTAGGGGGCGCCACTGGGGTTATCCCCGAGTCCTGCTTTGAATGCTGTTTGTCGAATGTGACCGAGAGATGGCTGCTCTGATTGCGGGCCTGTCAGGGAAGTAGCGCTGATGGATGTGGCCCCAGAGAGAGCGAGCGGCCGATAAAACCCAACCGTGGTGACGTCCGTCCGTCCGTCCGTCCGCGGGACTGTAGCCGAGAGGTGGCGCTTGGCTCGCAACACGTGCACGTTTGAAAGACACGTGCACGTCCCGGGAGACACGTGTCTCTCAACACGTTGCTGTTGTGGAGCTGCGAGAGCCGCGTGTCGTGGCCAGGTTATCAGAATGTATGTGGTGCGGCTGGCTGGCTGGTTCAATATACATGTTGTGGAACAGTGCAGGGAACCTGGAACACTGCTAATGGTGTGGAAGAAGAAGACATTTTGATTACTTTTGTAAGTTTTGAAGAAGTGTTCTTGCTCGCTGTTTAGACCTGACAGTGTTAACCTTGCAGCAATAATAATGTGTCCTGATGTTCGACATTTTGGATCTGGACAACATCTTGACGGCAGGCGAGCGTTCTTACATTGGACAATTATACTGATATGATATCTGCCCAAAATATATATCCATACTTCCAGCACTGGAACACTTTGCTGCTGCTGTAACTTCGAAATCGCTTAGACTGCATTCCAGAGAGAGACACTTAGTGGTAAGGCGCTGCAATCCCGAAGTTGACAGGAGAGCCAATCAGAAGCATCAGAACAGGACCAAACTCTTGTCTGTGGAGGGAAACAGAAAATGACGGTGATGCAAAGCAACAAAAGAAGAATTATTAAACATACTTTATTGTAAAAATTGATCAGATTTAATTAAAATCCCATTCATGAATAATACCACATGTGACTTTAACATGAATGTTAAATTCAACTTACACAGATTTTTCCAGTAATGTAACTGACAATTCTCTTTATTTTGCAACGACCTTACGTGTAACTCGTTACCGCCGAACTCTGTACAAAGCTGCTGTCGGGTTGGAAGGACGGCAGCATTTGGAACTGGACGGTCTCCACTCGACGGGGCAGTCAAGGCGACCGACTGACTGCCTTCACGGTTCGTGTGGTTCGTCACGTTTGCAGGCGTTTAACGCCGTCGTTTTATTTGCGTAGGAATTCAAGTCATTTCCTGTCGGAGCGAAACTTTGTCGTACGTCTGCATTTGAGACAGATTGTGGCTTTATGCTATCCATTTGCCCTCTCACTTCTGTGTGTGTGTGTGTGTGTGTGTGTGTGTGTGCTGAACCCTGGGAGTTAATGGCATTTGCAGGCCCGTGATTTGGCCCGTTGGCCGTAATAACGGCCCAGTTAAGTGTTGACTGGGAGCCGTTCCACATGCCGGCTGTCGTCAGCCAGCCAGAGACGGAGACGAGCCGAGGGGCCACCGAGGACCCCGGGACCCTCGGCCAGCAGCAGGGGTGAGACCGGGGGAGGGCGGGGCCAAATCATTAGATAACGGGGAGCGTCCACGGCGCTCACACTGAGCTGACTCACCCCCAGGGGGAGGAGTGAGAGCGTTCACCAGACTGGAGCCATGGAGCTCATCCTCCATGTGATTTGGTCCCTGGTCAGGGAGTTTCCCGCAGTGTTCCTGCACTGTTCTGTGCTCTATCTGCACATGGAAAAGATTAAATATAATACACCTTCATAAAAAAAAAAAAGTGGCAGGCGCCGCCATTGAGTGTCGACGCCATGTAATCTCCGTTTTTATTCACTTCGTTATTTCCTTTCTGCTCCTGAGGCTGTGATTCGTGATTCGTTGGAGCTGAGAGGAATTGGTTTTCTTGGTTTTTTATGCAAATGTCAAAGGAAAACACTGTTTCTGTATAGAGGCTTCAGTTTTTCACCTTTGTGAAGGTGACAAGATGATAAAGGAAATTAAAACACAGCTGATTGCCGCATTGGATTATATTTAGATGCAAAGAAAGAATTAACTTTTTTTCGTTCTTCAATCGGAATTCGCTTCAAATACACATTGAATGAATTCCGACTTTTTGCACACCGTGTCTTGCAATTAGTTCAAGCCAGGTCAATGAAGTTTCCAAGTGTTATTATGATATTTGGCATTGCATGTGGCAGCAACGGCTGGATGGCTTTCCACTTTCCTCAGAAGCTGCACTTAACACGTCTCGGGATAAAACCTGCAGTAGAACAATTTGCCGCTTCAGCTGAAGTCGGATTGTAAAACCTGATGGTGACGGTTGCGTCCTTCCAGCCTGACGGCACAGTCGGTCCAGATGATGGAATTAAGTCTCATTAGAAGCCAAACAAAACGGCGTAATGCTTTCTTTTTCTTTTTTTCTTTTTTTTAAATAAATGAGCTTCTTGTCTATTTCAGTCGGTGTTGCCAGGTGTACGATAATTATCCTAATTGTACGATAGTTTGTCCCTTTGTACGATCAATGTTGCCGAATGTATGATCATTTCAACATTTTGTGAGCGCGGCCTCATACCAGTCTTAAATTTTGCCAGTTAGCATAGTGATTAAAGCACAATAATCCTAATCTGAACCTTTGACCACGACGCCCAACTGATTGAACCCGTTTGGTCTCTTTGAACTTGGAGATCTTCTGATCTTCTCATCAGAAATATCTGCAAAATCTACATCCCAGTTTTCCTTCTTTCCAATCAAATTGCAACTTTGAACCACACTGCACTCACCAGGTTTCCACTTCTGTTGTGTGTCTGTGTGCTTGTGTGTCATATAACTCAGGTGACGGGGTTGCGGTTGGTTGCAGGGGTCACTGTGTGTCTCTTAGCCGGAGTGGAGTGTGTGATGGGGGTCATCCTGTGGCCATGTGAACAGGAAGGTGCCGGGTGAGTGAGGGGCTCAACCTCAGAGCTGTTTATCAGATTGCAAATGAAGCAGAGTGATCCTGGGAGGGGGGTGGGGGGGGGGGGGGGGGGGGGGGGTTCCAGGAGAGGAGGAGGGCGAGAGGGAAAAGGAGGAAGGAGAAAGACAGCTGGCCCCATGTGAATGAGTGCACGTTTCCTCCCATTTGTAGTGGCATCCATCCGTTTTATGATTTGGGCTGGTCAGCATTTGGAGGCTGTAGCGATAAAGTTTGCTTTATTGTCATTAAATTGAAACTTGATACACTGCCAGTCAGTCAAAAGTTACTTACACATACTTACGTGATTATTTTTTATTTGTAGATTGTCCCTCAAGACATCAAACATATGAATGATGAACACATATGGAATATGTGTTGAACAAAAAAGTCTGAAATAACTCAAAAAAGTTTTATATTTTAGATGATATAGAATACACACTTTCTGTGTGTAGTTTGCATGTTCTCCCTGTGTCTGCGTGGGTTCTCTCCGGGTTCTCCGGCTTCCTCCCACACTCCAAAAACATGCATGTGAGGTCAATTAAAGACTCTAAATTGTCCGTAGGTGTGCATGTGAGTGTGAATGGTTGTTTGTTTCTATGTGGCCCTGCGATGAACTGGCGACTTGTCCAGGGTGTCATCCTGCCTTCGCCCTAAGACAGCTGGGATAGGCTCCAGCAGACCCCCGTGACCCTGAGCTCGGGACTAAGCGGGTATGGAAAATGAATGAATGAATGAATGATATAGAATGGCCACCCTTCAGAAAAAATACATAAAAACATATTTAGGTATTTGACTCTTTTTTTTTTTTTCTTTTGCCACATTGATCCACATATCTTGCTCATATATTTGATGTGTTCAGTGTGTATCTACAGTGTAGAAAGTAGTCAAGAAACAGGCGTGTCCAAACTCTTTGACTGCTTGTGTGTTTGGTGCAGAAAGAACAACGTGGAGATGATTCAAGTCTACTGGAAGTCGTTACCCCAGAGCTGAAGACGACCCGCAGTATTTGTCCAAGGCGGTTTCATGTGGGAACAACTTCGTTCCCATCAGACGTCTCCGTATTCGTCACACAGAAACGTGTCCTTTCCCCCAGTTGCGGATTCCAGGATTTATGTGTTCTTGATTGGTTGAGATTAACGACATTCTTCTCGTGCAAGTTGTAACCTTGGCGAGATCGGTTGGCCTCTGCTCCCAGACGAGATGCTCCTCAGACATTCTTGGTTCCGCCTAAGCAGAAAACAGTTTGAATGTTGGAGTCGCCTCAGTGATCGTTTCCACTGAACATGAGTCCCACCAGAAGGATCAGAGAAGACACAGCTTTTTTCTTTTTTTTTTATCCAGCACATTTCCTGGCCCATCTTCAGCAGAAGCTGTGTCACTCAGCTCAGCTGTAAATATTTTCTCTGGCTGGAGAAAGAAATCAAACTGCCGTTCCGAAAGGGGGAGGGGCTTCCTCACCGTGGAGGTTTTTAAAAAGGTGCAGCAAAAGAGCAAACCATCCCTTTTTGGCAGGATGCAATTTCAAACAATATTTGATATTTTTACGAATACTGCAAAGTTTATTTAAAAGCGTCCTGGAAGATCCACAGTTTTGAATATCAAAAATTCATGATAAAAAGTACAAACAGCATGACTGCACTTAAAAATTGCTACTTCGGTCCAACTCCCAACAATGATAGAACGTGAGGGAACAACTGGAGGTCCGAGCTCCGCCGTGCTCTCACCGGTGAGCTATGTACTCCGGCGTGGTTTGTCCCGCCGCTGGTGGAACGGCGAGGTGCTAATATTGGCTCATGTCGCCGTGTGAGAATCTGCTGTGTTCATCAGGGGCCCCGGGGTGAGAGGTCAGCCTCAGGGGAACCCTCAGCACCGAGCGCCCAGGTGACCCCGAACGATCCTGAGATAGGACGGCCTCGCCTCCCAGAGGAGGAGCATTCCATCACTCTGGCCTGTGTGTGTGTGTGTGAGTGTTATAGAGCAGACAGGCAGCTATAAAACACAATAGCCACACACAGTGTTGTACAGGACAGTGAAACACGGCTTCCTCGAGATGGTCTGAGCAGTCGTGTCTCTTGTCCACAGCAGTGTATTCATTCATTAATGTTGCTTGTTACTATCCGCTGTCAGTCTGAGGACTCGGCGGACTCGGCGAGGTTGTCGCTACGTTTTTCAAGACTCGTCGAAAGCAATTTCGCTCATGAGGTACTTAGAAGTCCAACGCGGTCAACCAATGTGCCGCACAGCAAGAAACACTGGAATACATGAAACACAAGGCAGAGCAAACATTCCTGCCGGAGCGCTGCATTCCTCTGTCTCGATTCTCATAAAGTTTCCCCAAATGTCGGTGGACGTCTCTGCGCGTTCATGCTCCCCCTGGAGGAGATACCTGGCACTGCCGTGGGGAATTAGCAACAGAGAAAAATGGCCTTGTTCTGATGGAAATGATCTAAATGAGACGGTTATTCGTGAGACACTGTTGTCTGAGTAGATTTACGCTCTCAGTTTCCAGTGTTGGAACACTGACTTTAGAATCTGACACAGTTGTCGAGGCAGCATTTATTTTATTGTAGTGGTAGCTTCCTGGAAAATCCTATCCCATGAATGTTTTCCAGTACTGCATGTTTTCTTTGCTCTCGTTTTAATATTTACAGAAGCCTACTATCGCCTGGTGATGGTAAAATTCTCGTCACGTAACTCCGTCAAAAGTTGCGCCTTTTTGCAAGACAGTGTTTTTTATTATTAGGCCAAATGATAATTATGAAAATTAGTTTAAGTTTGATATTCTTAATTATGTGAGTCCTTGCCTCTCATTATGATGAAATGGCGTGATCATTTCATATATTACGTGAAAATCATCTCGTGAAAACGTGAAAAATATTGTAATCTTTTCTTGTAATTATGTGACACTGAGATTTTATTCTTGGTGCGTGTGCCTGCAATGTGCGTCTATAAATGTTCAACACTGAAGTTGTGAATATAATGATCACTTAATATCGATCCGTTTATGATATTGAATATACACTTTATAAAGCATGTTAACATCATTTTAATATAATAACCATTAAAGGAGGGCAGATCATTTCATAGTTGGCAGCCCAACACTGGTTTGACACTGCGGCCCAATCAGCTCACTGGGCCACTGGGACGTCTGTGTCATATAAACAAAGTTATCTCCAGCGCGCTGCCAGTGCTTGTGGTTCTTATTGGGTTTCGTTCTAATATCTTGGCGGCGACCTCGTGTTTACCCCGGCGCTATGGCGACAGTGCGAGGATGCGCATTTCACTTTGTGGGGCACGAGTATGCGCCAATTTGGAGAAACACTTTGTCAAACACAAAAGCCAATTAGAGGGCGTGCCGCCTCCGTCCTTATTTTATTTAGTCTTTTTTTTATCGCTCCTCTTGGCTGCCGCGGTAGGAACGCAGCCAGCGAGCCTCTGCTCATCCAACTGTATCGCATAAAACATCCCAGCGCGTCCACTTGGAACACATGCGCGCTCGGCCTTCACTGGAATACCGGCTGAGCGCCAGAGCTGGGCCGTCCCAGCGTGTTCCGCTGAGAGCGAGACCCGCAAGCGGGATTAAGTGGCTAAAAGACGGAGAACCTTGGGCCAGCAGTGCACAAAGTTCACTAGTCACGCACATGTGACCCAACGCTGTAGTGCTGGAAGTCTAAAGAACACGCCTCTCCTGAGTTACTAAAGAACACGCCTCTCCTGAATTACTAAAGAACACGCCTCTCCTGAGTTACTAAGGAACACGCCTCTCCTGAGTTACTAAAGAACACGCCTCTCTTGAGTTACTAAAGAACACGCCTCTCCTCAATTACTTGAAACACAAAAAAAATATGTATACATATGTGTATATGTATATATATATATATGTATATATATATATATATACATATAGATACATATATATATATAGATAGATAGATAGATAGATATATACACAAATATTTATACACTCATATATATGTGTATAGATCCATATACATATATACATATACACATATGTATATATGTTTCTGTAATGTATATATATATATATATATATATATATATATACATATATATATATATATATATACATATATGTATATATATATATATATATATATATATATATACATATATATACATACATACATACATAACAGTACATGTTCATGAATACATATTCAGATTTTCTGTGTAGTTTGTCCTTTGTTGTTCAGTGGTTTGCTCCAGGCCAGGGTTTCTCTTCTCCGTCCTCTCAGGCTTTGATGGGAATTTACGGGACGCGTGAACTGCTCCGCTACCGCTCTCTCCGATGAATTGCACAGTGTTTATACACACATCTTTCATGGTGACCGAGTTTACAAGAGTCTTTTTTATTGTAACAAAAACACCTGATGTCATCGGAGGAAATGTTATGATTGTCATTACGGACCTCAAACAGTGGCTGCGTGGCAATGGCAGCCAATAGGTCTGCACGGATTTTCAGTGTTTTCTCTTCCAATCAAACGGTGTCGCCGGCGTTAAAGTACCAGATAAATTCAGCAGCTGCGCCAAGCATTGCGTTTGCCCGCCCGCCTGCCTGTCTGCCTCTCCATCCGTCTGCCTCTGCGTCCCCGCCGAGTCTCTTCCAATCAGCCGGGCTTGCAGGAGGTCAGCGGCTCTGACCCGCTGGCTCGGGTTCACCATAAATATTATGGAACTGCAGACAGACGCCCTCGCCGGCTGGTTAATATAGTGCTGCGTCTATTAGGGCAGCCAGACTATCAGCTTTCACTGAGCCATACAGGCCGATGATAGCAGCACTGCCTGCCATGTGGAGGTGGGAAACTGAAAACTCTCCAATCTGAAGCAGATTCTGCCGTATTTGTCATGTGAGGAAGTTGTTCTTCTCCTTCATGGTGCTGTAAACTTCTCATCAGTTGTCTGCATTCGAGTCGTCTCCATGCATGTGCTGTAGGTGGCCACGTGTGTGTGTGTGTGTGTGTGTGTGTGTGTGTGTGTGTGAGAGTGTGTGTGTGCCAGCAGCACGCTGAGGCTGTGGGAGGGCCCCGTCCTCCTTTCCCACAGAATGTGTCCCCTGAGCCCCACGCAGTGACGTCATTGCAGAGGTAGGGCCCGAGGCCCCGCCCCCGAGGTCGCAGGTTCACTTCCTGCTCTGTCGGGACCAAATCGGCCAGATTCCAGCACGCAGCGCCGAACTGTCTTCATCATGTCTGAGTGCTTTAAACTGACCAGCCTCTCTCTCTGTCTGTCCGTCTGTCCGTCTGTCTGTCTGTCTGTCTGTCTGTCTGTCTGTCTGTCTGTCCGCCCCCTGCAGGCCATGTGGCTGATGCTGCAGCTGGACACCCCAGAGGATTTCGTCATCTCGACGGGGGAGGTGCACAGCGTGAGGGAGTTTGTGGTGGAGGCCTTCAAACATGTGGGCAAGACCATTGTGTGAGTGCACACACACACACACACACACACACACACACACACACACGCATGGACACACACACACAGCCCTCTTTCCATTTCATGCCATTGTTTTTTGTGTTTCTATGTCGTTGTGTGCTGTTTCCCTCCCTAAGTCAGTGGAAAATAAAGTTTGTGGACGCCCTAAAAGTTTTACACAATCACAACTATTATCAAAAAATATTTGCTAAAAAAAATAAAAAAATAAAAAAATTGAACTTGCCATGGATGTGTGGAAAGGGACTTTGACTGACTAAAAAACTTTGATCTGGACGAAATGGTGTGTGTGCAGAAGGGAGCAGAAGGGCCTCATTTCCAAGTCAGCCAGTGAGATGTAGATATGTAGATAACATTTCAACACATTGCATCCAGTTCCCTAGTTTTGCAGAGCTGACTGGTGCTAGGCTGGCGCAATGCATGTTAGAATAATGTTAGAAATGAATTGCCATGTGTCACACTGCATTTGATTTCATTTTCATGACTGTTGACATTGTAGATTGTCACTCAGGGCATCAAAACTATGAATGAACACATATGGAATATGTGTTCAACCAAAAAGTGTGAAGTGATGATCTAGAATAGCCATATATATATATATATATATACATATATATATATATATATATATATATATATGTATATATATATACATATATATATATATATATATATATATATATATATATATGTATATATATATATATATATGCATATTTTTTTATATCTTTTTCTTATATATCTTTTGCCACATTGATCCACATATCTTGGTCATACATTTAGGATGTATCTACAGTGTAGAATGTAGTGCAGAAACAGATACGTCCAAACTCTTGACCGCTGGTGTAGTTTGTTGAGACGATCTCCGCTGATCAACAGCTCACTGGCTCACTTGGAACTGAGATCCTACGTGCAAAAGTTCCGAACCACTCCTTCAAGATGAATCCACCGCAGGAGCGTTTACAGATCTTCCAGCCACAGACATGCCAGTTGGAAGCGACCTCTGGTTCACCTCCCTCTCCTCTCCTGCTAGACAGCCACGTGTTGGTGAAGGTGGCTGCTGCTGCGGCGGCTGTTCGCCTTTTACCCCCCCCGCTGTGCTGATCGCAGGGGGGTGGGCGGGTACGGGGGGCTTGGGGATGACATGTTTTGTCTCCCGGAGACGCTGAAGAAACAAACAGCGGGAGGAACAACCAGGGGGAGGCTCAGGGGACGGACAGCTGAGCCCTCAGACAGCTGTGGGAAAATGTGTTAAGATTTACGTCTCTCCAGGTGGGAAGGCAAGGATGAGCAGGAGATCGGCCGCTGCCAGGAGACCGGGGTGGTGCACATCCAGGTGGACCCCAAGTACTTCCGCCCGACCGAAGTGGTGAGTCCTGCCCTTTGTTGTTTTTTTCTTGTTGTGTTTTGACGGTTTTTAGGGTCAAAGGAAATACAGAGGAATTGATGTATCGCGAGTGGCGGGGACTGAAGTGAGTTGGTTGCGGCGCTGAAATAGTTTCCGGAGTTGGAAAGTGTGAAAGTTGAGGGCGCGCGCTGAGAAACTGCTGTAAGGTTTCTGTTTTCGGCGCCTCCTGGATGTAGGCGTGGCTTTCTGGGGGGTGAGAAGGGAAAATTTGTCGACGTAGTCAAGCAGGAAGTCAAGACGTAGTTTTTCCGATTACCTGTGATTCCTGGGGTTATGCACTGCACCACTGCATCACTGAGGGTCTCCTCCAAACAAGCTTTTGTTGTACTTGCGCCAGTATTTGATGGAGTATGTACTGATGGAGTATATATTGATGGAGTATATTTCTCCATGTGGTTCATTTTGCCTACCTGGAAGCCACCACATGAGGCAAGACTGAGTGCAGCGCCTGCTGACAGGAAGGTAGAAGTGTTCTCCGTATTGTTTTGAAGGCTACTGAGAGAGAGAAGAAAATTGGAAAAAAAAAATGTCATCCAACTTCTCTGCTCTGCAGAGCGTGAGTCGGTCATTCTTGTTTTTCACAAACTGTTTACTTCTATTCATCAATATTGTTGTTGTACATGAGGCTCAGATCTACAGAGTCATGTGCATGGAGAGGCAAAGCTCAGCGGTTCTTAGTGACTCTGATAGGAACACAAGCTTGGTGCTTTCATAACATCACTCCTTCGTCTTTCACGCTCCTCCCTAAAGTCTGCTGGCTGTTGACTTGTGGGTCGATCGACAACAGACCGCAACATTCACATTAGACCTCCACCCCTCCCCCCGACCCCCTGCATAGCTTCTGTTTAACCCAACCAGACACTATGAGTCACGGTAAATGCTGAGCTTTAGTTTTACTCATCACGTTTTCACTTCCAACGCCGTCGGCAGACTGCAGGTGCTGCTGCCGCAGACCAAACTGAGTTCATGCAACGTACATAATAAACCTGTGATCCGTCATTTCTGAGCGACTCAGCGCGACTCAGCGCTTCCTCCCTCGCGCCTCACCTTGCGGGCGAAGGCGACGTGTTTTCCATGCGAGTATCAGATCGCCGGCCATTGTGTCTGGACGCGGGACACTTATCAGCCGCTGCAGGTCCGACTGGCGGCGTCGGGCCGCTTATTGTGTGCCGTTACACAGCTGGACCGGGGCCAGTCCGCCTCTTTAAGACTAATGTAAAGCACTTCCTGCCGTGCCGTGTTCAACCAGTTTTTTTCCTTGAACTCAGCGAGCGCTGTTGGCTTGTTGAAGCAGCACAGCAGTGGCACTGCAATGCACTGTCCTCACATCACTCACTGTTCTTAAACTCAACCTGCAACCAGTTGGATTTGACTGTTGGATTAGAATAGAATAGAATGCCTTTATTAATCTCACGTTGGGGAAACTTGCATAATTACAGCAACAAAATGTAGTAGAAAAAGAGAAGGAAAATGATAATAATTAAAAAGAAATAATGAAATAAAAAAGAAAATAAAATATTGATAGAGTAAAAAAGAAAAAACAAGATATTTGCATGTTTTAAATAGGAATCTGAGCTTAATTGCTTGCCTGGATAAATAAAGGTTAAAAAAAAAAAAAAAAAAAAACTAAAGAAAAAAGTCATTGTGTTGTCCGTTCATCTATCCTGGTGTGAAGCGATGCTGATATTCCAGGTCTCTGTCTCCTCGCCAAGGGTCCTGACCCCTCCCCCCCCATGGTGTGTGTGGGGTGTGTGTAGGGCTACCCAGGGGTTGAGGAAGCTCAGATTAGCTGCCTGCTTCTCACTTTAAAGCCAGCAACTTTCCTCTGCTGAGCTTTGGAGAGATAAGAGCTGAGATCCAGTTGAGTGATGGTTGGAGGATTAGCTGGGAGGCCCCGCTGACTGACTGACTGACTGACTTACTGGCTGACTGACTGGCTGACTGACTGACTGGCTGGCTGACTGACTGACTGACTCACTGTCGTCTCGCCCGCACCTGGATTCTTGTATCTTTTGTGCTCGCTGGCGTTGCTCAGTCAGGGCCCCGACCCCGGAGCTGCAGTGACAACCACGTTGGTCCAAAGAGCAGAGAAGGACCAAAGCTGCAGCCATACATGCGGGGAATATGTCCCTTATCTACTTCGTGTTGGCAGCGTCCATCAGTAAAACCTCACTAATGGCGGAGGGGGTGGAGTTAAACATCTGCTTTGCAAATTTATTCATTTACAGTGGAACCAATGAGCTCGCAAAATAGCAGAAGCCACCGTCCAAGAGTGACTCATGACCACCATGGTTATCTGTAATTTACCTGTTTCCAAATGTTGATGTGTTTATCATCAATCATCATCATCATCAGTATTATTATTACTATTTTCAGCCACCTAGAAGGGTATTAAAATGCCCTCAGTGGGTTTTCTGGAACCTCGAGATGCTTTAAATATTTGTTCATTTCAGTCTCCAGACATGTTTAAACTTATTCTACATGCCATGCATATAGAATAAGAGGGCCACATCCTTGAAAAGCACCCTAAGCACCCCCACCCCACCTGAGGACTTGTTGCAGATATTGCATTTTTTTCACTGATGAAATCAAACCATTGAAAAACAGTGAATTGTAGTGGAGCGAGTACAGCGGCAGCAGTGCTGTTATTACTGCTGCTGCTTGGAAATCATTCCAATTTCCCCATTTTTAAACACCGCAGTCTCACCTGACTGGAGTTTCCATCGCCGTTGGGCTCTTTCAAGCATCGCTGTGCGTTTCCAGCGGCCTGTGACGCCACCTGCACCGTTCCTGGGAAGGGCGGCAGCCCAGAGGGACGACTTAAGGCAGCAGGGATTAGGAGGGAAGTCGACTTCCAGCTCCGTCTCCTCTCTCCGTGTGAGGGCTTCCAGCGGAGACTGAGGAGCGTTTGACCTCTGACCCCCTCCGACAGGAAGCCACTGACGCAGGTCTCACAGCTCAGCATTGTGGCTCGTCTGAAGTGGAAATACCTGTCGTCGGGTGTGTGTGTGTGTGTGTGTGTGTGTGTGTGTGTGTCTGTGTGTGTGTGTGTGTGTGTGTGTGTGTGTGTGTGTGAGAGAGAGAGAGAGAGAGAGAGAATTTGGCTGACTCAGATTCTCAGTTTAATGGGCCCACAAGTGGCTGCGTTTCCATGACAGTTTTTCACAAAATAAAAGCCACATTTCTAAAAATTTCCTCAAAGTACAATTTTGATTTGCAGTGTTTCCACTGAATGGTGTGAAGCACATCAGCCAGAATTCTTGCCAAATCTCGCGGACCGAGATTTTTGTTATATTTTTTTCTTTATTTACTTGTAAAAAATATTCCGTCTCCTCCTCCGTCCGATCATAAAGCGCTGGTTTCACTGGTCAGTGAACTGGTCACGTGACCTCGTATGTCATGTCCAATGACGTGGAAGTGCGAACAAAAAGTGTTTCCATGACACTTTTGTGATATGAATCAAAACCTTGCAGTCATATTTGAGAGGTTTTTCCAAGTGGAGTTGTTTCCACCACCAGTTTATCATTGCCACATTTAGGTTTTGCACAATTCTAGAGCTAATTCAAACGCAGCAAGTGTGTGATTTCTTTTCCCGCAACGATCTTTTTGCACACAGGGTTGCGAACCTGCGACACGTGCGCTTGTTTACGTGCGTGTGCACGCAGACGTGTACGTGCGGTCGACTGTGTTGTGAGAGCAGCGAGTCCTCGGGCTGTGCGTTGATGCGCGCAGCAATTCATCATTACCCTCGTCAGCGTGCCTGGCCTCACACACACTCACACACACACTCGTTGGACATGAAAAAACACATCCTGTGTTCAACAGAAGGTCGAGCGTTTAAATCAAACTGCACATTTCCAGCCAAGATCCCAGATTTCAAATGAAGGATCAAAGTAGTTCCAGCAGAGGTGAAAACGTTGCTGTGTCAGGCACTTTCTGGCATGTATACATTGCAACAAGTTGCTTATTTAAAACATACAGGGCATTTACATTTACATTAGCACAAGATGACAGTGTTAAAGTGACGTCAACTTCATGATCTGCTGTAAACTGACAATCTGAATGCAACACATCAACTTTTTTTTGCAGCGAGTGGCCATTAATATGATCAAACATCAGGTACTGTGGAGGCAGGCGACTGACTGACTGACTGACTGACTGACTGACTGACTGACTGTCCTCATTCCCAGCTGACGTGTGGCTGCAGGGCCCACAGTGCTGCGGGCTGAGCAACAGCTCTGCAGTTCTTGTCAGTCAGAGGGGGGACAGTCAGACAGAAGGAGTCGGCGCTGATGAATTAAAGGGTCGCTGCCTCTCCATCAGTCTTCATCATCGGTGCCCAACCACCGGCCCGTGTCCCCCTCGCTCTACCCAACCTCCTGGACATGTTTGGCCTTCTTGCGTTTGTCTCGGGGATTCTATGAGCAGAGGGAGTAGTGGCCTTCCAGGTGGGATTATGCTGCTGTTAAAACAGCCTCCATTAAATCCCACAACATCATCACAATCAGACACAATTATTCATCCTGTTTGGCAGAAATGTAAAGAAAAATCACAAATAGGGCAAAAAAAAAAAAATTCATCCTCAGCTGAAGAAAATAACTTGATGTCTACAAAATTACAGTTATCTACATAATGTGACATGAATAAGTGTTTTATTGCACCATTATGAAATATAAAGTGGTTGAGGAGATGATTTTATGCAGTGTTTTTTTCAGTTTTTCTATCCTGCGCTCCCGTGATTTTTCTTTTCTATCATTGATAAAAAAAATCTGTCGGTCAGGTTGTGTTGAGCCTTCCCACTTTCCTCCACTCTCTGCTCAACACTAACTCTCTGTAACGAACACAAAGCCCTGAGAGTCACAGAGCCGCCCGCTGCTGACGTTCGTCCTGTTGCGACAAAGATTTCCCACCTGTTGCTTCTCCAGCAAACAGTTCCCCAGTTTCACTGGCAACGCTGCGCCTTCCAGTGGCGCGAGCCAAAGGTTACCTGTCTATCTGCCGCCTCGTGATTGACAGGCGGCAATGGCCGACAGAAGTTCTCATGTCGCAAGCTACCAGTTTCAATCCGGCTCTTTGACGAAAGTCACGTAGGAGCATTCCCGGCGCAGCCGTCATGCGCTGTCAGTATGTCACACATCGTCCTGTTGTTGTACGTCTGCAAGTTTCTTCTTGCAAGGTGCACGCGTGCCGAAGCTGCGAGCTCGCTCGGCAGGCTGCAAACTCTTGAGCCCAGCGCTTCACCAACAGCTCGTGCTTTATCTCTGTGTTCATGCAAAGAGGGGAAACACGGCGGTAGAATCAGTTCCGCTCTTATCTGTGCCCTGAGCCGCGAGCCGCCGGCGTCACATCCACGGCTGGATCGCCTGTTGTTCTTTCTCTCAATGCAAAATCTTTTGCGTCAAGGCTCCTATGCGGATGAGATCTAAATGCGGCCGTCTGGAGAATCAAACGCGGGCCTCAAATGCCAACCGGGGCGGATTTGCGTCTGTCGAGATTGAAGAGTTTGAAGAGCTGCCCTTCCTGTTTTTCTTTTCTTTTCTTTTCTTTTCTTTCCTTTTAAGCCTTTTGTTTTACCCAGATTGTACTGGAGAATCAAAACGCCTCAGTGGCAAAACTAAAAATACCACGGTTGACGCGCCACACCTTGGTATCTGTCAACCGCCCGCCCGCCAGCAGGTGTGTTGTGTACGCGCCACGGACCGAAATTTTTCACTTCCTCCTTTGGGACGGCTGTCATTCCATCAGTGACGAGCGCGGCCAGGAGACCAGAGACCACCTCGACGCTGCGTGTTCTCCACACAGCGGACGCAGCTCGGACAGTGGCTCCGGCCATGGCGGCCAATGAAAGAGGGCCAAACGGTTTTGTCGCCGGAGCAGAAGTGACCCCCCCCCCCAGCCAGCAGCTCGCCGAGGCAACGCCCCAAACAGCCTTGCGACTGGAGGAAGGTTCCCTCCGAGTTGGAACATCGATTCCACCCTCGCGCTGTCAAGATATCATCGCCGCGCTATTTTGAACACATTCCTTATGGCATTGTGGTGAGGTGTTGTGACCTGCCTTGATGCCTTCAGTTAGTGATCTCATGTGTGCGGCGTGCGCGAGGCGGGAGACGTGCAAAGAACAAAAAAAAGAAAAACCGGAAAAAAAAGCTGCCTAACCGCGTCGGCCGACGCGAGGGCAGTTGGGCGTTTGGAGCAGTGTCGCACATCGGTGCTCGTTGCTTGGCTTTGGGTTGGCGGACGAGTTTTTACATATCGCCACAGCAAAAGGGGCCCTGTTATGATCAGTGAATTTTTCTACTACCGGCAATAAACAAGGTGTGTTTGATCTGCAAACTCCTGCGCAGGCCTTGAAAACCAAGCCTTTCTCTCCAACCCTACCTGCTCCGTCCTTTCACAGTCTTTGGTCACCAGTTGAGAATAGAACCCACAACCTCCCAGTCTCATGGCAGACACTCCACCACTGGTCCCCTGAGCTGGCAGTGGCATGCAAAAAGACGAGAATAATCATAATAGGATGTACATTTTTAAACGTCCGAGTCGGTAGCTTTACTTTTAAACCTAAAATGAATCAGATGAATTGAAGACCTGTTGTTCAGTCATCCAACGCAGGCAACTCTGATGTTGATGTCCCTTTCATTCATGCAGTTTAGGTATCTCGATACGATTTAGCAAACTTTATTAAGAAACCAAAAGGGTCGCTTTTTGTTTTGCAGCTTTGCAAAACAAGAAAAGTCATGCAGGGTGCAGGTTCAACTTGGACACAGTATCCCCCATCTGCACTGGAGCACCATGGGAGAACAGACAGTGGCATCAAGGAAGTGGTGGCACACTGCAGTGCATGATGAGGGAAGGTGTCCAGCACTGGCTTGTATCAGAACAGCAGAATATCGAAGACCTCAGCAGTTTAACCTTTCATCTCACACAGTGCAGAGTGTATCAGATTCAACACTGCAACCATGTCCTCGTGCACTCATGTAAAATAAAATGCTTGACATCAATTATGACCAATTCCGTCATAATTACACGTCTCACACGTGGCCGTTTGCCAACAAAAACAAGATCCACCGCCTGACAACTGACGACTTTGTGGTCTACGCATGTGTGAGAACACTTCGAAGAACGGAAAGCTTGAGTGCACCACTGTACCCTGAAAGTAACACAATAAAGCACCCAAATGCATCTAAACACATTGGATTATTACTCCTACCTGATACCCCGAGTGTCCTACTGTCTGTGTCATCTTTGTGTGCAAATCACCAGATTTGCACCTTGGTTTACGTGTTTTCTGCGACCATAAAAAGAAAAAAGAAAAATCCACACCACTAAGTTGAAGGTTCAAACACTTGTGGACGTGTCTCTACTGTTCTTGCGGCTCAGTAAACAGTGAGGCTTTGGTCGTAATGATCCTCTGCCTCAGACTTCATAACTCGACTAGCGGGATCCCTCCACTGACGAGCGCCATGGGCTAGCGTGTTATACAGTGGAGCAGCACTGTTTGCTTATTGGTTTTTGATTGACCTCTCAGCATGACACTGGTACAAACAGGCATTGTACAGCCAGGCATTGTTTGAACCCACAAAACTTTAATTTAATGGCTGGTCAAGGTCAAGGAAGCCCAAGATGTATAAAAGAAGTTAGACAAATCTGTGGGAAAATGTGTATAAAGTGAAGAGCGTGTATAAACTCACATGATGGGTGCCAACATTTCCAAATGGTGCTGTGGGGGACTCAGGGAAACATGGTGGTCTGGAGAAACGGTGCAGTGTGAGCATCATATAGTTTCAACCAAGTGACGGAACAACAAGGTGGGAGTAATGTAGCCAACGTGTGGTGGCGGTGGTGCTGTGACAGCGATTTGAAAAAGGGGACATTTGCTCTTGGAAAATGTGAAGATATTTACGATTTTCAGATGACTGCTTGCTACTACCAAGTAGAACAAATACCGAAGCCACAGCCTTTATCTTTGAGTACACACTCGCATAGTAGTTTTACTGCAGGAGATGGAAAATCCTAGTTGTGTTAGTTAGTTTTTAGACAGAGGTCTCCAAACGTGTGATAGAACTTCTTGAAACAATTTCTTACCCTTTTCTAACCCGTTTTCCCGCACAGTTAGTCAACACAGAAAAGTTGTAATCCTGTTTAACGCAGCCGCACAACAACAGGACAGTGGATTATATGAGAAGGGTGTGGAATGTTGCGATAGTGAAGCGTGACTTCCTGCACTGTGGCTTTAACGCAGTCTGTCACGTCTCGCCTTATCTTGATAAATACAGAAGCACTTCAGTGGAACCCAAACAATACGTAGTGATACCAACCAAAGCTGCTCATCACCCCACCCCACCCCACCCCACCCCACCCCCCCCTCACCTGCACAACTCTGACACGTATTTCGATTTTTCTCTTTGATGACTTGCAAAAAAAAATTCTCCTCCTCCGTCCAATCAGAACGCGCCATTTTCACTGGTCACTGCTCACCAGAAAAGTGTTTCCATGACACTTCTGTGATATTCCTCTGTATGGATACGTGTGGAAAAGCACCTCAGGAGAGCATCAAAACCTTTCAGCCATATCTGAGAGGTTTTTCCAAGTGGAGCCGTTTCCATCACCAGTTTATTATTGTGATATTTAGGTTTTGTGCAATTCTAGGGGCGATGGAAACGCAGCCATTGGTGGTTTTGGCTGATTTTTTGTATATTTGATAGAACTTTAAATATCAGTTATAATACAATAAAATCAGTGTGCGTGTGTGTATGTGTATGTGTATGTGTATGTGTGTGTGTGTGTGTGTGTGTGTGTGTGTGTGTGTGTGTGTGTGTGTGTGTGTGTGTGTGTGTGTGTTGTTACAAGCACTGATGAATGCAATCATCATCAGTCCAGCCAGGCTTGGAGGTGCTTTGGCCAGTGTTGTGTGTCTGTGCGTGATCATTTATACCACGACTGCTCCCTCCAGAATATCCAGTCAGCACCGTCTCTGAAGCTCACCATGCATGGACTTGTGACATAAGGGCCGACGCCCACAACTGCTTTTTGTTTGTTTGTTTGTTTGTTTGTTTGTTTGTTTGGTTTGTTTGTTTCCACATTTGCTCAAAGTGCTGCAAGCAATAGAAGTAAAAGTTCAATCTGTGGATTCCATTTGCACCGTTGTTGAGAATCATCAGTCAAAGTGAATTTTTCATGATATGTGGCCTTTTAAGAATCCCGACACCTCTGAGTTACTGCCGTGTCCTGGTAGCAGCAGAAGTGAGGGGCTTTTCAGGCCTGCTCGGAGAAACAGAGTTGGTGTTGGGTTTCATTTGACTCCAAGCAGGCGGTCCAGACCTCATAAATCCACTCCCAGGATCCATGTAGCACTGTCTCCAAACACAATGACTATTACAGTTGCTGTGAATTAAGGACAGTGGCAGAGGCTTTGTGTCTGAGGCAGCCGATTTATTTGAAATTCCCATCGACCCCCTTTGCATTCTGAATGTTGCATTGAGTCGGCATTTATCTAGAATGCACTTCTAGCGTTGTGTTTTTATTAGTAACTAGAACGCTATGAAAACATCTGCAATCACAGACGCAGGTTTAGACAATGAGTGTCAGATCTCACCGGTGAGTCAATTCTTAAATTCAGTACAATGGGAAAAACAGGTGAGGCCCCCACATATATATGATGTGCTGCTGACTTTATGGCTCCTGGTAGGTGGTGAAAATTGAATAGTCGGACTGTTTTGTTGCATAATAACTCCCACTTAATGAAGCCTGAAATGTTTTTGAGGCTTTTTTCCATATTTTCCACCGCACCCCCTTGGCGTTTTCTTTAGGATCCCCGTTTTTAGAGCACAAAGGGCTGCAGAAGTCATCAGCTTCAACCTGACAGTGCTGAGTGCAGTGTTTCAAGATGAGGGCGTCGTCTTAACGCCCAATCATTTATTATGATTATTGTCTGATATTGCTACTTGACGTTCCGTCTTCCTTCCTTGGCACACAACCAAGCGAGTCTCACTTTTCCTCAGATATGCATTGTTGCATTTAACAGAAGCAGCGACTAAGAGGAAAGAAAATATTTGTTTCTTCTTTCTTCTGGTAACTCAGCCGATTCCCAGCAAATTGATACATTTACCCAAAAGGGAGAGAAAAATGTCTTCAGTGTGGACATTAACCGGTCGGCCGTGTGGTGCCCAGATCTTCTTTCTGTTATTGGTTGATTCTGAGTCGTCTTCATGATCGTTCTGTCCATTTTTTCATATCCAGTATGAGATTTTAAACACCAAGCACTTTCAAAGGTTTTTGTCAACCCCTTGACTGTCGTGTAGATTTGACTATATGTGCCTAAAAAGACATTTTTTTTCTGTTTGTTTGTTTGTCAGATTTAATTTGTTAGCCAGACAAGCAGCACAATCAGACTCGATTGTCGAGTCACATTGCAAGTCATGATGAGAGCTCACTTTCTTTAACCCATTAACCGTTATGACAAAGGAAAATGTGGTCAATCTGTGAACACAACACTCTGATCAGGGATGTTAAAAAATAATCATAATGATCCTTTGTTGAGGTCACAGCCAGGACGGTGACCTGCTGGATGAGTTCAGCCTCACAGGTTTGAACTGATTGAGGCCGTTGACCTCAGCACAGACCTGCGTCTTGTGTCAGATACACATTCACCTCAATGTGGCTTTTGGACAATGTTGGTCCTGTCTGCTCGGCAGCCGCTGCGACTCTCCTGCTTTATGTCTTTGGCAGCCAAGCAGGGTGAGTGCGAGGGAGGCTGGTGCTGCTCGCTAGCCTATGGGGCTAGTTAGGAGCGCCGCCGCTCCACCGCCAGACCTCCGACTGAACCGCAGCGCTCTCTTGGAACGCAGACGTGCTGACGCAGCGTTTCTCAAACTGTTATATACGTCCGAAAGCAAGATGTGGCAGCGTGCCGCCAGCCAGCCGTCGCCTTTATGAGCGGCGGGGGGAGACAACTGGGTCCCAAAGTTCACGTCCAGACGTCGTTGGCCTCCACCTTAGTTCTGTCCTACACTTGTTCGCCATCTGTGATCAATTTGTGTGATTTATGTTTCACAAATTAGCCACTTTTTTTCTTCTTTTTTTTTTTTTTGGCGTCTCCGTTTCGCCCCTGTCGTTTTTTGGGTGTTGGCGAACAGACTGAGCTGCAGGATTCCGCAGATTCCACCGGGTGGAATCTCGCCGCGATAAGGGAGGAAACGCGCGGCCGGTTGGAGGTTCCGGAGGCGCTGATGGATCGAGGTGCACGTTCCAGCACCAGACGGACATAAAGAGGCAAGTGGCTTTTATGAGGAGCCACAATTTATACATTAAACAAGCGGCGTCAAACTCAGCCAGACTGAATTTATGGCAGCCGACACGCGAGACGAGCCCGCTCGAGATGTTTGGCAGCGCTCTGCGGTCGCCGTACATGAAGGAAGAGGGAAATATTAGCGTTATTTAAAAAAAAAAATGAAATTCCATTTTACTACAGAGGAATTTGGGCGTCTTCTTTCAAAACGCTTCTGAGAAAAGCTGCTCACTAATCCCCCCTCACCTGCAGGAGTCCGACACGTCCTCTGCTGCCAGAGGGCTGACGCATACAATTTAAATCAACCCCCAAACTTCTTTAATGACATTTCTTTTTTTTTTTTTTTTTTTTTTTTAAATGCAAGTTTCGCTTCTAAATTCTTGTTTCAAAAACAAAAAACAGTCGATTTCCTTTGCAACCAAGTCGTCAGCGGCTCAGTGCAACGTTCCCAGTAACTTGATCCCCTGCGAGGCCGCTAAAAGCCTTCAGCCTGGGTGCAGCTCCAGACAGCAGCAGCACAATGAGGTGAGCGGCCAGCGGGGCTCCAAACATGTTTACAAGCACGTCCCATTCTTTATGCTGCGCCTTCAGAGATCACACAGCCGTCAGTCGGAGGCGGGGGGGGGGGGTTCCGATGCACTGAGCGCTCCCTCGCCACGCGTGAACTGATGTGAATCTGGGTGACAGCGAGGGTTTAACCTCTGGGAAGCATCGCTCGGTCGGTAGAGGCCTGAAAGATGGGATTGACCTCCGGACCCTCGGAGTCGGTAATGCGATACTGGTATCTTTATTGTGTAGGAGGGTGGGGGTTGGGGAGGAGGGGAGGGACAGGGGGGGTCACCAGGGGAGGGGGGAAAGGGAAGGTAGCAGCAACGCCGCACACGCTGATTAGAACTTCCTGTGGTTTCCGGCCGCAGTTCTGCAGCTGGAACGAACACACACACACACACACACACACACACAGACGCACACAGGCGTGCGATTGAGGCGCCGAGCACACTGGGCTGCTGTGAACTGTGACGCAAGAGAGTGTTGACGGCGTAAAAAGGTTCAAGTGAAAAACAGCTGGCTTGGATTTAGACGCAGTGACTCGTGAAAAGAGTTCACGTTCACAAATAATAATTCAGGTGAGTTATCATTTGTGGGTAAACCAGTTGAGGACCAGTCGTTGCTCTAAACCCAGTGTCTTACCTTTCTTTATTTTCCTGGTTTATTTCTTGATATTTATTTAAACTCCGGCTTCACTTCCCGGTCTCACCTGCAGTGGGACTCTGACTCCCCGGCACGTGGCAGGATAGAGCAGCTGGTGCCGGTCAGTTTGGGGAGATACCAGGGTCGAAGTCCCAGCAGCCCCGGTACCATCGACCGACTCCGCTTGTATTTTCTCTCACGCCATTTGCATGCGGTGTGGATGCAGGCAAAGCAGAGGCGGAGGCCGTTGCGTCATCGTTCCTCCGTCAGCATTTGAATAGCGACGGAGGAGGGAAGGGCCGGGTGATTTATGTTTCTGGATGCACGTCGTCGCTCCCTGGTTGCACTTCCCTGTCAAGCAATCTGAGGTCACCTGAGGTCACCGTCGCACCAGTCAACCCGCAGAGAGAAACGCCCATAAAAAAAAAATGGAAGGTGTGCGCCTGCGGGGGCGGCGTTGCCCCGTCGAGTCTGACGAAGCCTTTTGAGAGCTGCCGCAGGGCCGCGGGGCTCTGCTCGGCCCAGATTTATTCTTTAATTGAGCCGACTCGTAAAAAAAGAACCGACTGTAATTGTCGCCATAAAAAGTGTTGGCGACGGGCCGGAGCTGCGTGGAGGAGTTCCAGCCGATCGTACCTGAGAGCGCCGGGGAGGGGGCGGGGTTCTCGAGTTTGAGGACGGACGGACGGGCGGGCGGGCGGACGGACAGACGGACGGACGGACGGGCAGATGGACTGTCTGCTGCTGCTCCAGACGGCGACGGAGCGAAGGAAGGAAGGAAGGACGGAGCGCTGCCTCGCAACCGCAACTGGATTCAGCCTTTCAGGAGAAAGAAAGAGAGATTGTGGCTCTTGCTGGAGTCTGTGTGTGTGTGTGTGTGTGTGTGTGTGTGTGTGTGTCTGGAAGTCTGGTATTTCCTGAAGGAGTTTCCTCCTGCCGTCAGAGCGGAACCACCCTGGGCCCCTCAGCTGGTCCAGCCCACAGCCTGACCCGGTACTGCTCCCAGGGAGGAGAGAGAGGGGAGAGGCAGGAGGAACGTGAAGGAACACAGAGGAGCATTGATGAAGATGGCGACAAACTGTGTGTGTGTGGGGGGGGGGGGGCAGAGGTGGAGGAGGAGGAGCTGCGTCTCCGGTTCTGCTGCGGCCCTGAAGGCAGCGGCCCAGCGTGAAGCAGAGTGGACTCGTCCCTCCACAGCGATGCTTCTCCTCCCACACTGGTAGTCATTGTCAGTGGAGTCATGCGCAGTGTAGGTGTGTCTGCAGTGGTGTAGTGCAGGGTATACACAGGTATACCAGGTACAACCACTTCTCAGTCCCCTCTGAAGTGCATCATCCAAGTGGTCTGATTGTCTTTCATAGGATGGTGAGGGCGTGAGCCACCCTACGCTGCCTCTCATTGGCTCGTTGTCTTTGGTCAGATTGAGGTTAGATTGGTTAGATTTAGGCACGAAGAAGACTGATGAGCCAATCAGAGGCAGAGTAGGACTGTGATGCCTGGGTTAGGGTTAAGTTAGGGTTAGGTTAGGCTAGGCTAGGCTCGGTTAAGTTAGGCTTAGGTTAGGCTAGGCTAGGTTAAGTTAGGCTTAGGTTAGGTTAGGCTAGGCTAGGTTCACCCAAAATACATCATTTTGTAATCAGAGGCAGAGTAGGGTGGTGATGCCTAGAGTTGGGTTATGATAGGTTAGGTTAGGGTTTAAAATAAACTACTGGCCTGTATGGATAACTGGCAAGTTGAAGTGCAAATTCTACCGGCCCATTTTGGGGTCAACTGGAGACTGGAGTCGTCTTACATGCCACTGTTGCTGAATGGGCTGCTTTTAAAAAAAGTGAATTTATTCAGAGTCCGCCCAGTTCTCCAGGGAGCACCACACCACTGTGCATCACTGTTGTCTGCAGACCACTGCAGACCAGGGGAATCAAGGGCCAGGATTCCTGATCGGATTCAGCTCGGCTCGGTACAGCTCGGCTTGGTTCGGTTTGGCTCGGTTCGGCTCGGTTCAGCTTGGTTCAGTTCGGCTCGGTTCAACTCGGCTTGGTTCGGTTCAGCTTGGTTCGGTTCGGTTCAGCTCGGCGTGGTTCAGCTCGGCTTGGTTCAGTTCGGTTCGGTTCAGCTCGGTTCGGTTCGGTTCAGCTTGGCTCGGTTCGGGGTCTGAGGAGAGAACCTGCCCGGCGAGGAGGGAGGCGAGTTGACGGGGTGAGGCAGAGAGGGGTGAGTTATGTCAGCCCATGTTTCTGCCACCACCACCACCACCCCCCACCCCCAACATACACACACACACACACTAACTCTGTCTCAGCTGGGCTTCATTAGCCAGGCTTCTCTGGTGAGCGGCGTCGGAGGGACGTGGTTGTCGGCGCTGTCGGGGGGGGGGGGGTTCGGGGGGCGGTGGGGGGAGGTCGGGGGGTTGGGGGGGGGTTGGGGGGGTTGTGGGCAGACTGTCAGACCTCAACCCCCGGGCCGAACCGGCGGGAGCAGCGGTTGCCGACGCCGTGGTGACAGTTTTTCTTTTTGTTTTTTCTCATGTAATAAACGATGCAGTTTTCTGCTTTGACTTTTTCGGGGCTCTGAGATGGAAGGCATGGAAATCAGCCCCTTTGAATGCGGCCGCCAGGGTCGCGTCAGGATCTGCCTTCAGGACGGCAACGCTCCGCCGACTGCATTTCCCATAAGCCACTGCTTTTGGCGGGGGGGGGGGACACAGGAAAGGTGGCTGAAGAAGGGTCGGAGTGGTAAAAGAAGGAATGTTGGCGTCGGCTCAGGTTCGCTTCATGATGTCTTCAATGTATTTGAGGAAGTTCTCACGTGGTATCATGAAACTCCACGTTCATCTCCCCAGACGGGTTTAGTTTTGTTGTATTGACACTTGAATTGAAGAGGAAGATGAAAGCTACTTCAAACTGTATTCGAAAATTCAAAAATTCACAACAGCGAGCTTTGAAATAAAACACTGTGGTCACTATTTGGCAACCGGTGACACTCGGGACTTTGTTTCTGTCCCCTGCACTGGAGATGGATTTATTTACACTACCAGCCAAAAGTTTGGACACACCTTCTCATGCAGTTGTTTTTAATCTTTACAACTTTACTGATTCTGAAGACATCAAATATATGATCTAGATATACTGTATGTAATTATGCAGTG
Source organism: Nelusetta ayraudi (assembly GCF_046127955.1). Lineage (NCBI taxonomy): Eukaryota > Metazoa > Chordata > Actinopteri > Tetraodontiformes > Monacanthidae > Nelusetta > Nelusetta ayraudi. The sequence goes on from NW_027466134.1 coordinate 4,141,545, forward strand.
TCAATAGTCATGGGAATGAGTAGGGTGAGTCCAAACTATTGACTGGTAGTTTATGTATTTATTATAAATTTTATTCCATACAATAAATTGAATCTTAGGCCATAATCATTCAACTGTTGACCAATCACCACTTCGAGAGTTTTGATTGAGGACGTGATGATTTACTCGCCGTCCAATTATTCCCATAACCCCTTCAAAATAAAACAACAAGATAAAAGAGAAACGGCAGTGGCCAAGTTTGACTGATCGAAGGCGTCGCGTCCTCGACCGTCGGTGCGAGACAAACATCTGTGTTGTTCTCACACCTCGGTTCTCCCTGACGGAGAGCAGCAGGAGCCAACGCGGAGCTGGAGAATGACAGGAAGGCCAGGAAGGAAGGAAGGAAAGGAGGAAAGTGAGTGAGTGATGGATGGACGTGTGGGCCGACTGGGAGCCAGTGAACGAACGAGTGAAGGAACGAGTGAAGGAGTGAGGGGCTGAGATTTTAATGCAACGCAAGGTCTTGCTGCAGTCTTTGTGCCCTTGAGCACGCGTCCATAGAGCGCTGTTGTGTTTATAGATGGGAGAGTCGGCCGGTCTCTCTCTCTCTCTCTCTCTCTCTCGCTCTCTCTCTCTCTCTCCCTCTCCCTCTCTCTCTCGCAGCGCCGGTGTTTCCTGCAGTGTAATCTGAGTCACTGGTGGAATGTGTGAACCACATCCGACTCCACTCCACTGCGGCCCCCGACTCACTCAATATCCCACTGTAAACAAGGCCGTCGCTCTGGCTGCCAGGCTCTCCGGACAGCAGGCCGGGAGCGTCACAAGCGGCAGAGTGAGGCAGACTGAGGCAGAGTGAGGCGACAGAGTGAGGCGACAGAGTGAGGAGGCAGAGTGCGGGAAATTATTCCAAATGAAATCAAATCACCCCCAAAAAACCTGGCAACCAGAGACGATAAAAAGGGGGGTTTTCATCAGGA
>NW_027466134.1:4147500-4282500 GCF_046127955.1 Nelusetta ayraudi
ATACACACACACTGATGCCCAGAAACTTTGAACTGTGATTAACAGACATAAATCTCTGAGCTCCTCCAGTTATCTGGACAGACAGGCTGCCGGTGGGATCTGGGCTGCCGGTGGGTTCTGGGGCTGCCAGTGGGTTCTGGGCTGCCGGTGGGTTCTGGGCTGCTGGTGGGTTCTGGGGCTGCCGGTGGGCTCTGGGCTGCCGGTGGGTTCTGGGGCTGCCGGTGGGCTCTGGGCTGCCGGTGGGCTCTGGGCTGCCGGTGGGTTCTGGGCTGCTGGTGGGTTCTGGGGCTGCCGGTGGGCTCTGGGCTGCCGGTGGGTTCTGGGGCTGCCGGTGGGCTCTGGGCTGCCGGTGGGTTCTGGGGCTGCCGGTGGGTTCTTGGGCTGCCGGTGGGTTCTGGGCTGGCAGTGGGTTCTGGGCTGCTGGTGGGTTCTGGGGCTGCCGGTGGGTTCTGGGCTGCCGGTGGGCTCTGGGCTGCCGGTGGGTTCTGGGCTGCTGGTGGGTTCTGGGCTGCTGGTGGGCTCCAGGCTTGCCAGTGGGTTCTTGGGCTGCCAGTGGGTTCTTGGGCTGCCGGTGGGTTCTGGGCTGGCAGTGGGCTCTGGGCGCCAGAAGCCCCCCCCCCCGCCGCCACTTCACACCATGGGCAGCCTCTGGAGTGCGTGTGGAGTGCGTCCTCAGCCGCCCGCGTAAATATTTATCGCGCGGCTCTCCCAGGAATTTTAATGAGCGCCGACGGAGGGCAATAATGGACTCCCGCCGAGCCGAGAGGAGTGAGAGAGAGAGAGGGAGGGAGGGAGCGAGGGATGGAGTGAAGTGAAGGGGACGGTGTTTGATGTTTGGGCTTTCACTCTTTTCCTGTGGAGATAATGCTAATTGTTTCCTATTGTGGCACGAGTGGCGCACGTTTACTTTATTTTGCGGTTTTGTTAAATTGATGTTTAGATTAGTGCTTGTGTATATATATATATATATGTGTGTGTGTGTGTGTGTGTGTGTGTGTGTGTGTGTGCACGTGCGCTGCGCTAGTGTACGTGCTCGTCAGGGTGACAGGGCCACCCCTTAGAGGTCACTTCACACATTGTGTGCAGGCCAAGCTGCATGGGGAGCCAGGGAAGGAAACCTGAGCTATAACTCACACCGCTGTCCCACACACACACACACACACACACACACACACACACACACACACACACACATGCAGAAAGAGAGTTAGGGAGGGAGCGAGAGAGAAACGCACACGCTGGACCTGACCTTTGACCCCAGCTGGGAGTGGGTAATAACTGTCTTAGACCGCCAACATCTTTTCCAAAGTGCTCCAAAGGGTGTGAGTGGATTTGAAAGACGCGACGCTTAAAAACGTTTTCTTCTGACCCTCGCAAACAAAGACGTTGACGATGAGTCATTGACAAAATTGATTCTGCCAATACTTTATTTTTGTATTTGAGCAGAACACATTTACGTGGTTTTGACTCATTTCAGCAAAACGTGTTCTAAAGTAGAACAGTCAGAAAGTGAGTGCGTTATAATGCAGTGAGTTCGCAAAGAAACAGTCAGTAATCTCAGAAAGTACTGTATACAGTATATATATATACTTATATATACCACCATACCTGTATATGTATATATATATACATATATGTACAGGTACTACCCAGAAAATGAGAATATCCTGAAAAGGTTGTAGTATTTCTGCAGTTCAACTTAAAAGGTGAATGTGACATATTATATAAAGGAATAATATGCAAATCAATATATTTCAAGTTTTTATTTCTTTGCATTTTGCTGATCAGGTCTTGCAGCTTCAACAAAAAACCCTCAAATTTTATAATAATTTTCTGAGTTTGTGGCTTTGTGGTTTTAATAAGCTGAAAATCTTCATCAGCAAAGTTACAACAAGGAACTGCTTGAGACGTCAATTTGCGTGGAACGGCTCAATAAAATGTGTTGCTTTCATCTTTTATGTTAAACTGCCAAAATAAAACCACTTTTACTTGATGTTCTAATTATTCGGGTACTACCTGTATATGTACAGGTAACATGTTCGTTCACTGTGTTCTACCGTCCCAGTTGTTAGTTATCTTCCACCGCTCGTGTTGAAATGTTTTCAGTCGCAGTTTCATTGCATTTCTTCATCCTTTTCTTTCCCATCGTCTAAACCACAACAGCTCCCCGATTTCTGGAGGGGAAAAAAAGCCCTTGTGTGGTCAGGTCATTACGGAGCACATCTCTGGTTTCATCCCTGACGGGACTGACAGTACTGGCAGCGACTGACAGTACTGATGGAGACTGGGGCTCTATTGTGCAGCCACTGGGTGGCGACAGGCCGAGGCCGTGCTGCATGCTGGCGGAAGGCCTGGAAGAAAGTGACCAGTGACAGATTTGTGAGTCTGTCGCTCAACAGCCACAAGTGATGAAGCTCTTTTCAAACTCATTTTTGACTGGGAGTGTGCCCCCCCCCCCCCCCCCCACCTGCACACACACACACACCTGTGGCTCTTCCTGGAAGTTCATAGCCGGCTGCTGAAAGAGCCACAAGTTGGAAGTGTAGTGTTGCAGTCAAGACAAACTGAGACTAAGACCTTATCCAGACTGGAGAGTCCCCAGACCAAGACCAGACCAAGACCAGACCAAGACTTTATATATCAAAGAAAAATAACAACGCGACGGAAGAGTCCAGTGGGGTCAAAGGTCGAAGCAGCCGGGTCCGGTGGGGGACGTGGAGCTCCGGGCTCTCGCAGCCTCTCACAGACACTTTTATCGGGGGGGCGGGGGGGTTAACTCTGAAAAAGCTGCTGAAGCACTGGAGGGGGCGCTCATCCCAACCATCTTCCTGCTGCACTTCCAAAACCACATCACAGCCTCCCAGCATGCCGCTCTCTGGGGGGCGGGGGGGGGGGGGGGGAGATAAAAGTTGTTTTCATCCGTTTCTCCTTTTGATGTGACTCACATAAGTGTGTTTATCATTGGGTTGTGGGGGGGCGAGCGGGGGGGGGGAGGACAATTCTATGGCCTTCAGAATCGTATCTCTGGGACGTACGTTGCGCTCTCACACTGCTGCGTGTACGTGCCCTCATTCGAGGTGTGTGTGTGTGTGTGTGTGTGTGTGTGTGTGTGTGTGTGTGGAGGGAGGCTGGTCGGGGGTGCGGCGTGATTTATTGAAAGGCACCGCAGGGACACCAGAATTCCTTTGCGGTAAATGCCTGCTCTGAGTGCCTTTACTGCCGGCCTGCGCTGCTTTATGGACCTGATCGCACCCTGTTTATCTCTCACCTTCGCCTCTCCCGACTTCTCCGTCTTTATTACGGAGGCGGGGAGTCAGGGGGGCGGAGCTAAGAGCCGAGAGGGGAGAGGGAAGAGGGGCCGTTCCAGTTCAGGGACTCTCGCTCCGGTCAGACAGGGGGCGCTCTTCTTCGTGTCTTGAGTCTGAGGTTACGTCATCGTCTCTGATGCGACGGTTTTTGCGACTAACCTGAAAAGTTGCTTGGTTGGAATTCTTTGAAAAATAATTCTCCAGAGTCGTGGCTCTGCTCTGGTGCTGTAGTCCTGGAGGTTGGTCTTGGTCTGGGCGGACTCGGGGTTTTTTTGGTCAAGACCAGTGGAGACCCAGCCAACACTGTAATGACGCGATAATAACGGAAAATAATCCAGCTGTGGCCATTTTACTGACTATTATTGTGATTTCTTCTCGTTCTGTCAGCCGGATTAAACAGATTGCCCACCTGTACAAAGACAAACAACCAGTCACTCTCTCTCACACACACACCTCCAGTTTCCAGTTCGACTCACATGCATGTTTTTGGGTGCGTGTGGGAGGAAGCCGGACAAACCGGAGAGAACTCACGCACAAAGACTTCAGGTCTGGGAACCAAACCCACAACCTCCTTGCTGTGAGGCCACTGTGCTAATCACTGCACCACCGTGTCGCACTTGACCACGTCAGCGGCTGAGCAATTGTACCAATATGAAGGCCACTTTGGACCCCTTTGGATGTGATTTAGCGCTTTATACATAAAGATTGGTAGTTTGGTAGATTGGTTGGTTGCTTGATCGATCGATTGATTGGTGGGTTGGTAGGTTGGTTGGTTGGTTGGTTGCTTGATCGATCAATCGATCGATTGATTGGTGGGTTGGTAGGTTGGTTGCTTGGTCGGTTGCTTGATCGATCGATTGATTGGTTGGTAGGTTGGTTGCTTGGTTGGTTGCTTGATCGATCGATTGATTGGTTGGTAGGTTGGTTGCTTGGTTGCTTGATCGATCGATTGATTGGTGGGTAGGTTGGTTGCTTGGTTGCTTGATCGATCGATTGATTGGTGGGTTGGTAGGTTGGTTGCTTGGTTGGTTGCTCGATCGATCGATCGATCGGTTGATTGGTTGGTAGGTTGGTTGCTTGGTTGGATGGTTGCAAACTGCATTTGTGGACTTTTGAACAAGTGTGTTTCCAGCCTGCTCTAATCAAGGACTTGGCCTCACGGAACACTTGTGATTTGCCATCTGTTCGGATGTTGGCTCACTTTTGACTCATGTTTTGCACACCCAGTCTGGTTCGGTGAGCGTCACGCTGAGTGAACACGGCCACTTCCTGCCAAGTAAAAATAGGAATCCAAGGTACTTTACATCAGTGTCCCTTTACCAGAATTCATCGGCAAACCTGTTGGAATCAACCAGAGACCTTGTTTGGAGCGTTTCCGTGCCGGGACGATTTTTTTCTTTTTCTTTTCTCTTTTTTGTTGACATCTCTTCCCAGACGTTGGACTTGGCCGGGTAAACAGCCGCAGCGGCGATGTTTGTTTTAACGCTCGTCTGGTAGCCTCGAACGCATCGCGATAAACATCACGGCTTCGGTCCGCGCGCCAAAGAAGGTTGAATTTGCCCTTCCTGTTATGATAAGCGTCCTCCCTGTGAGAAGCGCTGATCATCTGAGACAGTGACAGTCATGCTCACTTGCAGCCTCATGCATGTAGTTTGCACAGTCATTTGGTCTTTAAGCGTTGTGGGCTGAGACCCTGGCGCTGATGGAGCACACGGCCACCGCTAATCCTCATCTTCATTCCAGCAGTTGTTATTCTTATCGCTGCTTCGTCCTGACTACTTTTTTTTGTGATCCGCACATTGACAGAACCTCCGCTACAAACTGACTGGGAATGGCTTTCAAATCGGATCCACATGAAAATTAAACCGTGCCACCATCTGTTAGTAGTTCGTGCTGAATGACTTTGCTTCGCAAGAGTTTCTTTTTTTTTTCTTCTTCTTCTTTTTGCGAGTTCAACTTGGCAGCGCGGCGCTCTTGTTAGCGGCTCGGAAAGCAGCTTTTATCCCGCTGAGCTGCGCTGGGCCGAGCCGAGCCGATCTTCTGGGGCGAGACCGTTTGTCACCTGCAGAAATCCCGGCTGAGAAAGAGCAGGCGCTGCGCTCGCTTCCAGCACGTCCAGCCGCGCGGTTGTGCGCTAAGACGGGGATTTAGCCCACGGGAGTCCGGTTTCAACAGATGTTCTCCCGCCGAGCTGGGATGGGAGGTTTCTGAGGCCGTGCACGTCGCAGTGATGATGATGATTATGATGATGATGATGATGTGTAGGGGGATGAGATTATAGGACACCGCCCGCCTCGACACCCTGTCAATCGAAATTCTCCTGAGGACACCACTCCAGAGATTCCAAATTGTGTTTGGAAGTAAAAATTGATTTTAGAACCAGTGTGCGAAATACAGAGGGGGGGTCCGGAGGGGTTGGACCCCCCTGATTAACCTCAAAGCAACATTTAAGGGGGTCTCGTATTTTTTTCCAAAAGCCCCCCAAAAAAATTATTTATAATCTTCTGGGGTGTCCTCATCCTGCCACTGACGCAAACACTCTCAGCAGCGAGAGAGTTCGAGGTGTCCGTTTGTCCCGAGACCTTGGACCCGATTGTTGAAACGGAGAAGACAGAATTCTGCTGTTTGCATGAGAGGGTTTAGTCAGTCTGCGACTGTGTTTGAGTGGGTTTCACGGTTCGGCTCGCGTAAGCAACATGACCAGAACACAGCGTTTGGCCGCTGAGACGGTTTCGCCGCGGCCACGATCGGTGTCATTTGCTTTGAAAATGTGCACATTTCGCCTCCCCCCCCCCTCCCCCCACCAATACCTTTTGGACTCACACAGAAATCGAAATGCTTTGTTCTTTGTTGACGTCTGGGCTGAGCTCGACCGAGCTCTGTCATGCAAGGACTCGCAGTTGCGCTCTGTTTGAGTTTATTTAATCTGCTGTAATTCAAACATCAGGTACGGAGCGAACCACCAAAACAAATGAGCAAACCGACCCCGGCAATCATGAAAGCAGATACGGAGCGTGATTCTCTAAAACCACGAAACCGCGCACGCATGATGGAACTTGGCACTAGCACGCACGCACGCACACACACAAACACACATCATTTCCCAATTAAAAAAAATACATGTAAATAGTATTCAACACTGTTCCAGCTCCCTCCTCCTTATCTTCATCCATTGCTGTCAACAGGCCTTTTTTTTTTTTTTGATCAGTTATCTACGATCAGTCTTACTTTGCAGCGTTTCTGTAAGCACAAGCGAGTACATGCTGCAGGTTTCCTGTTTCACTTTGACAGCATGGAAGCCCAGTTTGTTGTCAGGCCAAACGGGTGTCCCGTCGACCAATCAAAATGGAAAAAAGGTCCACGTGATAGTCGAGAAGTGAGAGTCGCCAGTGTCCAAAGATGGAGACGATGGAGGGAAAGCGGCACCTGTCGCAATTGTATCGCCGTCACGGTTGCCTCTTCTGCGTCTTCAACCCGTCTGAGACTGCTTGGTGCAGTTTTTCTACTCGGAGGCAAACAGGAAACCTTGAGACCAAATGGCAGAATCCAGTTTTCAAACCAGTTTTTAATGCTCTGAGGCGGACGGGTTGACGTTTCCTATGCCAACTACAACATGCTCTCCATTACAAACCTCAATCAATACATAATAATGAAGCATGTGGATTATTCATATAATTATAGAGTAGGTCACCCAGAAATAATTCCATCCACTCTCATGATAAATGATGTCTCAGTGCTGAAGGTAATTAGTATGAAAACGTTCCCAGTTACGGCTCAAGAGGCTAAAAATGGATGTGAGTAATGAAGAGAGCGGTTTGCCTGACAGTGGCCCGTTTGTCCTGCCGTGACTACTGAGGAGAGAATCATCTGGCGCTCTGAGGTCAATAACAAAGAAGAGACCTCGGGTTCAACTGCAGTATTAAGCCGCCGCTTGTTCACAAGTCCAATCCGTCCTGGTCCTGCTCTCCCCTGGTACTCAAGTGTCCTCACCTTCACACCTTCACACCTGTGATCGACGTCCGTCGGTGAGAGTTCAAAATGAAATCACGTGCACTTGTTTCGTTGTCTGCCGGCCTCTAATCTCTGTTCCTGTGTTTGCTGCGTTACCTGGCGAGAGTTCACAATGCAGATGTGGGACTATTGTATCATGCTCAGGTAGTAGATTTACAGTGGCCGACATCGACACGTGGCGTTTCAAAAATAAAACTCACTAGTTTCACTCAACTGTCGCTGCTCGGCTTCCCCCCATCAACCACCGCTGCTTTGTTCTTCTGTGTCCAGACGGTTCGAAGACGTAGAAAAGGCACCTTGACAACAATATGATAGGGACAGGTGTGTATGTGAGTGCGAATGCGAATGGTTGTTTGTGTCTATGCGGCCCTGCGATGAAGTGGCGACTTGTCCAGGGTGTCGCCCTGCCCTCATCCTGTGACAGCTGGGAGAATCTCCAGCAGACCACCGCGACGCTGAGCTTGGGAAGAAGCAGGTATTGAAAATGGATGGATGGATAAAATATGGCCCAGCAGGAAATTGGTCCTAAAATCCCGCCCCCCCCCCCCAACTCCTGGCCTAAGTGGTTGCAAATCGGGAGCCATGTGGTGCCTGAGAAGAACCCGGAGCCGGTGGAAACACATCTTGAACCAGTTCCTGCTCGCTGGAAAAGGGCCTGGTGTGATCGAGGCCGCCTGAGAAAGTGGGTCCGAGTTCCACTGCAGTAACATCATCCAGAGAGGAACCTTTTCAAGAGGCCCATCATCACCACTTGCCTGTCATCTCACAGAGTGACAAATCTGTTCCTCTTGTTTTTCACTGGCCGGCCCGAGTGCCTCGGTTCATTAGCAATTTACAGCAATGACGTTTGAGTCAGTGGAGTTTTCCTCTTTGTGGCAGCGAGTTGGGACGCGGCCTTCCTGCTCCGTAACTCTGCTCTGACACTCACCCGATTTGGAGCTCAGCGTCTTTATTTCCTGTCTGCATTAAAACTAAAAAAAATACTAATTCCGTTTTTTGATGAATATATGGAGATTCATCTTGGCCAAATATCCTCAATGTTCCACACCATTTTGCCTTCAATGTTGAGATAAACTACAAAAAATTAAAATATGGAAGAACAAATAAAAGAAGAAAAAAATCTGGATTTTGCTTAGAAATGCTTTTGGATTTGTGAGTGTGTTTGCCAGAGCGCAGGTCTCACCTATTAATCACATCTGAACCGCCGTTCCAGCTGAAATGATCTGAAGCTATTCAATGGAAGGGTTGCCAGTCGGAGACGGAGACATCCCCCGCTCTGAGACGCCTGGCTCGTCTTCCCGCTCCCCAAACTCAACGTTGTCACTGTGCTCAGTCGAGACGGGAGCAGAAAATGTGCCCGTGCTTAGAAACACGAACATTTTGCGATTATTTGCGGTTTGTTTCAAATTGCTACGACAAGCCCGCCGCCGTCTGTGTGTCGTTGAGGTGGCGCGCGGCCAACGCTCGCGTCCGCCCCTCGTTAAACTTTTCCTTCAGCTCTTCACTGAACCGCCAACGCAGCGTGGACGAGACGAACGCTACCGAATGTCGTCCGAGTGTATAATTCTCGCGCTGTTCTTTCGCGTCTGTGAAAGCGCCGTCGGTGCTGGAACGGTGGCAGAACATTTTCAGGGGTTTGGGGGGAACTCGCGAGCGGCCCGACCCTACAAATCACATTTCTTCCAGCCTCGGTGTTTTGTTTCTCTAAAGCCACCGCTTCCCCGACGTGCAGTTACATTTTCTTCTCCTCCTTCTTCTTCTTCTTCTTCTTCTTCTTCTTCTTCTTCTTCTTCTTCTTCTTCTTCTTCTTCTCTGCTGCAAGTTTAGCAGCGCCGTGCCAAAGTGCATGACTCCGTGGATGCACCGTGAGCCCCGAACGTGAAGCTATAAATCCACTTTAATGCTCTTGCGGCCAAATCGAAGAGAAAATCTCCCTGCCGGTTGCCAGAATCCTGCGGGAAACATTCCCGGCGGGATGGACCGGAGGGGCCGCGGCAGAAATCGATGCCGCCCCCCGGTTGCCTCAGATTGAGACGCGTCGGACTGAAAAGGTTTTGGCCGCGTTCCACCGACGCGTCAAGTCTCCTGATAAAGTAAAAAAAAACAAAAAAAAACGACGTACCTCTTTGTAGTTTGCAGCGACAGATCGGATTTCTTTCCGATCACAGCGTCTATCTCGCCACGTGTCGTCCAAACATCCATCATCAGTTAATGGCAAGTCGACGGAGATGTTCAGCATCGGGTTTCACCACCAAACTTTATTAGGCCTCCGGAGGACGACATATATAGTGTTTTGATACAAATTCGCACAGATGATGCCAAAGGGGTTTTACACACACACACACACACACACACACACAAATATCCCTCCACATAAAACCAGATGGAAATAGAAGCTGGAGCAACATGGAGAGGAAAAACCGAGTTTGTTTTCAGTCTCTTTGGTGGTCTCAGGGAGAGGGTCTCGCTGGCTGGGGGGAGGGTGGGGTGAGGTGAGGTGGGGTGAGCTTATACCACCAGAGTCCCACAATTCATCAGAGTGTGACTGGCAGTGGCAGGAACCCTGGTTGCAGAGCAAAGTGATGGCAGGGAGGAGAATCAGCGAGCACACGAGTGGCTGAATGGCTGAATGGCCTCCTCAGGTGATCAGAGCTGACCAGCACTGTGTTTGTCTCTCCCTCTGCAGGAATACCTCCAGGGCGACAGCACCAAAGCCTACCAGTCGTTCGGCTGGAAACCCAAGGTGACCTTCAAGGTGAGCTGTGCACAAAGCGACGAGCCACTGGTTTGTTTTCAGAGGACGATTCCTCGTGAGAGATCCGACAGTAGCTGCGCTTCCACCACCCCTGGAATTGCCCAAAACCTAAATATGTCAATAAGAACTGGTGATGGACTGATCATGTGACCAGTTGACGAAGTGAAAATGGTGCGTTATGATTGGACGGAGGAGAAGACGGAATATTTTTTAGTAATTTTTAAGTAATCAAAGAAAAATAGAAGAACCATTCTGGACAGCAAACAAAAAACGTAATTCTCATAACAGTAACAGCAACAACGAGATATATGATGATTTGAGCTTCACACCATTCAGTGGAAACACCTGCAAATCACAATTGTACTTTGTCGAAATTTTCAAAATACCACTTTTATTTTGCAAAAAACTGTCATGGAAACTGAAGAGGAAGAAAAAACAACTGATGGTATTTTGTAAAAAAAAAAAAAAAGAAAGAAAGAAAAAGTACATAGTTTTCATATATATCATAGTAATGTATATATACTGATATATATGACGATATCATCGTCATATATATCAAGAGGCAGTTTGGACATGAATGTAGGAGGGAGGTGCAGCTGGTACAAAGCCGCCTGCTCTGACAAAACCAAACAAAGTTAGTTGAAGACGGCTTGAAAATGAGTCAAAGGTCCCACAATGAAGCCAGGCCCTCCATGTCTCCATGGAGTCGAGCTGAGGAGGTTCGCACATTCATTTACCCCCGGCCCCCAAAATAAATCAATCCAATAAGCAAGTAAACAAATAAAAAATAAATAATACCAAATACAAGACCTCATAGATCACATAGTCCAGGGCTGGGCGAGGTTTCTGACTGGTGGGGCCTCAGTGGGTTCTATAATGCACCAGAGGAGCCGGAGCAGCAGCTGTCGTTTGCCCACCCCTGGCATTAGAACAGTGTGTTTGCTCCTCCGCTGTCGCTGCTAAGTCGGACCTTCCGTTTGTCCTTCCACGTTTTGGGAAGGAGAATCCAAACAAAGTGGCCGCGAGACAGCTGGGCGTGTTCTCAGTGCCCTTTGTGACATCACAGAGGGTTGACTCAACTCGGTGTTTTCCCACACCCTTTATGAGTGCAGGCAAAAGAAGCCTCATTTCTGAAGAAGTTGTGGGCAGCATTGATGGATGCATATTATATCATTGGAAAACCTTGATGAAGTCAATTGTGCCTATTATCAGCCTAATAATTCATATAATATTATATGATTTAACACACACACAGTGACACAGCAGGCTGAAGGCAGCAGACTGGAGGCCAGACAGTCTCCTCTCTCTCTCTCTCTCTGGGTGAATGATGGTGTCTCATGTCAGCGTGACAGGGACCTGCTGCGAGCTGGAAGAGGTGAACTGTCACATAGTTTCCCTTCATTGGAGACATTTCTACACAAGCTGCCACGGTGGAAAGCATGAAATGTACTAAACATATAAATGAGTCAGAGGTGAAAATGTCTTTCCCAGCAGACCGGGAGCTCTGTTGTTAGAAGGATGCAGACACGTTCACAAATGTGAGTGGAATATAAAGAGGTCGAACTGGTTGCATATCGAAAGTCATCAGTTGTGTTGGGGGCATAAATATTGCGCTTTGGAATGTAGTTGAAAAACATCAACATCAACACTGAAGTCAATTAAGGCCTCTGGGATAATTGCATTAAATCAGTTTCTGATTTATTAGAAAGTTAGTGTCACTTACGTATTTATAGGTTTTTATCAGCGAAAAGTAGTTTATATATATATATTATAATATTTTATATTTTCCTTTCAACACCTTGTAATATGTAATTACAGATTATTTGTAATTGCAGTTAAACATCAATATGTGTGATTAATATAGACGTATATATATATATACATATATATATATATATATACATATATATATATATATATACATATATATATACATATATATATGTATATATATATATATATATATATATATATATATGTATATATATATGTATATGTGTGTGTGTGTATATACATATATACATATGTGTACATATATATATATATATATATATATATATGTATATATATATATATATATATATATACATATATATATATATATATATGTATATATATATATACATATATATATGTATATAATCATTAACAGACAGTTAACACATATAAACATTAATATATATTAGTAATTATTAAAAAAAAAAAAAAAAAAGAAAAGAAACCACCTCCGTGACATCTGAAATTTTTACTTATTGTGTGCCGGATTTTATACCATCAGAATCATTTACGTAAAAACTCGCAATTTGTTTTTATTAACAGAAAAACAATAGAATTAATTTTAAAAAATAAATAAATAAATAAAAAACATTCCCACGTATTTTATTTTTTTTGTCACGAACATTTTTTTTTGGCAAAAGATGACTTTTATTTAGAGCTCTGATTACAACATCTCACCTGCCAATGACCTTGAAGTCGCCCTGCAGCGCAGCTGCCGCTGTTTGCTCGAGTGCATGGCGGCTGATGTGGTGTCCGCTGTCTCTGCTGCAGGAGCTCGTCAAGGAAATGGTCTCCGCCGACATCGAACTCATGAAGAACAACCCGAACGCCTGAAGGGCCCGGTTCGGATCCGAATCCGAAACCAGTCGGTCAACACTCCCATGTCAGAACACTGACAGAACCCCCACGTCCGATCCGGTTGATGGAGGACGAGCTTTGCTGATTTCAATGACGGAAGAATGAGTCATTTAAAAGGTTTTATTTTATTTTTTTTGCTGGGGCAGAATTAAGTTGCGGGATGATTGAAGGGTTTTAATGTGAACAAATGAAGACGTTGATTTTTTTTTTAATTATTATTATTATTCTCAAATTAAAAATAAATAAATGATCTTTTTCTTTTTTTACACGTTGCCTCCTGCTTCTTCATTGTGTGTGTGTGTGTGTGTGTGTGTGTGTGTGTCAGCCTCTGCTGTCGTTGCCCCCATTTGTTTTCGTATCTCTCCATCCACCCCGAGGCCGCCGCCCTCTTTAATTTCGGCAGGAAGTGCGTTCCCCCCCGCACACTCCTGGGGGTCTCACCGCCTCGTGACTTCATGCAGCAAGACGAGCCGTTTGTTGTCTGCCAAAAACGCAGATTATTACTATCATTATCATTATTATTATTATTATTATTATTATTATTATTATTATTATTATTATGACTACTACTAATAATTATTATTATAATAATACTTTGCTTATCTCCGCTCAAAGTGTCAAATGTGTTTTTATTCCCTCACGTGATAAGATGAGTCTTCCTTATCTTTCATTGTTAATCAGTAATTTATATACATATCTTTCTCTCTCTCTCTCTCTCACACACACACACACACACACACACACACACACACACACACACACAACATCCTCTGCGTGATTTAATTCCCTCCATTCACTATCGCTGTTAAAAGTCTAAACAAAACAGGCGGCATAATTGTCCCCGTCATGACAGTGCAGACCCCCTGACTCGGATCGTCTTCCTCTCATCGGCTCTACAGTGGGGTCATCACTGCATGCGTTCCGGCTGAGTCGCTTCTCATTTCGGGGGGAATTTCAAAGCATCGCGTTTTTATTTGATGACATTTTAATTGCTGATAAATCTGTCGGATTAAACCATCAAGTACTCCCTTTAAACGCGGGGAGGGGGGGGAGGATCGGAAGTTAAATGAATTTCGCCAGATTATTATAAAACTACGTGTCTCGAAATTCGCTCTTTTGATTTTTGATTTTTTTTTTTTTTTTTTTTGCGGGTTCCACTCCACCCGCAGCTCGGCTCGTCTAGAAGCTCTTGCATGACGTTCAACTCGCAGCAGCAGCCCTCGGGGGTTGTAGTAGTGTTGTAGTCAAGATCGCAGCAACCGAGACATTATTAACACCAGAGAGCATCGAGATCGAGACAACACCAAGGCTTTATATATATCAAAGAAAATTAACAACAAAACAGAACAAAAACGAGCAGTAACTTTTTAAACTCCAGTTTGCTTCTAAATGGAACAGCAGCCTCTCTTTCCAGCAAGGAGTCTTTGAATCATTTTCTTTAACATTTTGCTGCTTTGCCAACTGTTTTGAACCATTTTCAAAAAAAAAAAAAAACAACAACAACAACGTTGCTTCATAAAATTGAAAAATCAATGAACTAAGAATCACTCTGGGTGTCACCAACAGAGCGTCAAACAGCAGCAGCTGGATTCTTTTCCGTTATTATCGTGTTATTACAGCGTTGGCTGAGTCTCCACTGGTCTGGATTAAGAAGAAAAAAAGAGAAAAAAAGAACAGTCCGAGACCGGGACCCTTAAAAGTGGTCTTGAGACCAAGAGCACTCTGGTGTTTTCAGGGACAGCGCCACCTCCAGGACGGTTCTCAAATTGCCTGTGATTGTCCTGCATGAACATCGCTGCGTCCGTCTGTGTGTCTGCGGGCCGCAGATTGGAAACAGATGTGAGTCCCGAGTTTCGCTTCAACACCCCCCACCCACCCACCCACCAGACCGCACTCACTCACTCACTCACTCACGCGCGCGCACGCACACGCACACACACACACACACACACACACACACACACACCGCAACCTCTCGCAGGTGCACCACCACCTCCACCCTCCCCCACTAACAACGACGCGCGCTCACTCGGTGGTGATCGGGTTTGGAGAAATCAAAGCTCTTCGCTGCAGCTACACAAACACTCGAGCTGGAGATTAAACGGCTGAACGGTCAATTACAACAAATTCCCAACCCTGGAAAAAAAAAATTGAGCTTTTTTTGAGATAAGAATTTTTTTTTTATTCCCCCCCCCCCCCCCCCCAGTTTTCCAGCGTTGGGCTTCGTGGTTGGAGGAGCTGTTCTGTGCTGCTGGCTGGGCCGCATTGATATTGTGCATTGCAATGCAAACTTTATTGACAATAACGTGGCATCATCGCATCAGCCAGGCCTCCCATTGATTTTCTATGATTCTTCTTTTGTAAGCATCAAGGTACGAAACATAAAATAAAATAAAAAATCGTCATATCTCTGCTATAAAATAGCAAAATGCTAATAATCCTATATTTTATGAAGACACAGTGAACCTCGTTCAGTTATAGCCTTTGATTCGACGGGGCCTCACCAGGCTCATAAAATATCGCGCAGTTTATAGTTTATAGCGGCAGATCTTGTTTTTTTTTTTTTTATCGTTTTTTTTCTGTCAAAAATAAGAGAAACGTCACCGTGGATATACTGCAAATAATCCATACGCATATTTACACCCCCCCACCGTAGCTGTAATTTCCCGCTAACGCCTCGAGTCTGGAGGCCACCAAGTGCATCACGCTCTCTTATTTAAAAAGAAAAAAAAAAGCCCCCCCCAAAAAAACAAACTAAAATATTTCGCCTCTCGAGACAGGTGGGATTTTCCTCTTTGGATTTGTCAGGAAAAAAAATCTCTCGGCGTAATAAAGGTCAAACGTCGTGTATTACTTGGACTACCTGCAAATTCGTTCAATACTGCGCTTCTTCCCTGCAAATTAAAACTTTTTTTAAAAAAAAATATTAAAAAAATAAAAATGAACGAGGCTTCAATAAAGGAGGCAGCGAGTGTCCTGCGTGTCAAAATAGTTCCTCGTCACCGTAAAAACGACTCGGCTGCCAGATGTTCGAGTCTTCCCCTCGAAACCTGAACACTGCTGCTGCTGCTGCTGCTTGAGATGTGGGTCTCAGGTTAGCGCCACACACACACACACACACGCGCAAACACACACACACACACACACACACACACACACACACACACACACACACACACACACACACACACACACACACGTTTATATCCGTCGTTTTGCCCTATAACTATATTATTTAATCAGACTACTCGGGCTAATCAGACTATTAAAGATAATCAGACTACTAGGGCTAATCAGACTATTAAAGCTAATCAGACTGCACTCTGGTGTCTTGCAGCCCGGCTCCTTCCCTGCTGGCTGTCACCGTCCTTCGCCATCCTGCCTTCTCCTCCTGCTTTAGTTTACACGCTGGGATCGTTACCAATCAATCAATATCGGTGTTTGCCATTATGACTATAAAGGCTGTAATTAGGCCGTTTACTCTGGAGCTTTACGGGGCCGCAGGACTCATCGCATAGCGGCGTTTGGAGGCTTTGACACTGACTGACTGAGTGACGGATGTCATGGAACTCTCAAGATGCACATGGCCATCATCTGTGTGGCCATAAACGATGAAACTATGACCAGCAGGCTCGTCAATTCAATCAATCAATCAATAAGTCAATCGATCGATCAATCAATCAATCAATTTCATTATTAAGAGCTGAACGCTGAGATTGTTGTTATTTCGGTTTTCTATTTAGACAAAACAAAGTCTAATTTTCGGAAGGCCTTGCAGCAGCTCTCTCTCTCTCTCTCTCTCTCTCTCTCTCTCACACACACACACACACACACACACACACACACACACACACACACACACACACACACACACACACACAGTGTCAACCAGTTTAACAGCGTCTCAACGTTTTGTTTTTGGTTTTGGTTTTTTGCTTGTTCAGATCAATCAGACAACAATCAGACAACAATCAGACAGCGACTTGCAGTCCTCAGCTCCCCTCACGCGGCCCACCCTGTGATCTACAGCAGAGCTACGGTGGCCGCTTTTGCTTTAACAGACGCCGCTTTGTTTTCAATCTGAGGAGGCCTGTTAAGAAAAAAAAATCCCAGATAAAAACCCTACGTGTGTTTACTTGCCGCCTGGAGTTTACACCTGATTACCGACGTCACGCGCCGCAGCGCGCCGCTGCATCTCACTCTGAATGATTAGAATATTTAAATGAAAGGAAAACACGGTGTCTCTGATGTCTCGCAGGACAGATTTAAGGCAAAGTCTCGGTTTGGGGCTGCGTTTGGCCTCTGCTACTGTTGCACGTAAAGCACAGCGTTTCCATTTTATTTTCTTTCAATAAAATTGTTTTGTTCTGTCAAACCTGCTTGATTTTAAACGGACCCGATTTGTCATTTGCAATTTGTTGTTTTTTGATTGTTGTTGTGGGTTTTTTGTTTTTGTTTTTTGTTTTTTTTGCAATAAAGACGAATGTTGCAACCAAAAATAATTTTCTGATCTGCGCCTCTTTTCTTTAACCTTAGATTTAAAAAGAAAAAAAATACAATACAATAAAACCAGTTGGAAGGATGTTAATACTGCTAATAAATCACTCCAGTTAAAATCAAATAGACGGCACTTTATTAAACAAAACAAAAAAAATGTAATGCCTTTGAAATAATTTTAACACATTAAACAAAAATTGAATAAAATAATTCGGTATAAACTACAAACGGGGTTAATTAAAAGGCAGCAACAAGGGAGAAAGTGGGTGGAAAACTGTGTTTGGTCCTTAATGTCTTTCCACTCCACTTTCCTACAAAATAAATTACTATATAAGGATATAATTTACAGTCTATGAAGTCAATAAAGCTGGTGTGTGTGTGTGTGTGTGTGTGTGTGTGTGTGTGTGTGTGATCATTATAAGAAAAAAAACAGACATGTGAAAGTGAGAGGGAAGACACTTACGTGTTTGAGGTGTAACACAACGCCTCGAGACAGTCTGTGACTCTTTGGTGTCCATTTGGAGTCACAATAAAAGACCCAAAGTTTTTTTTTTTTGCGTTTAAAAAATATAAGGAACATATATTAGAGTTTTGGGTTTGTTTGTTGTTGTTTTTTAAGAAAATGGGAAGGCACTTTGGGCTTTTTTTTTTGTTGGTTTGTTTGTTTTCTCTTTTCAGAACTTGCTGCAGTCATAAACAAACGCTCCGGAGGTTCGGTACAGCGACTGTCCGGACGGGAAGGTCATCTGACAGCTGTTATTCCCGTTGACCGGGGAGCCGTTCAGGCCGATCCGCTGCGACTCGAACATCTCCCGCACCGACGAGTGGAAATTCTGCTGCTGGCCCGGGTAGGCCGGGCTCAGGTGGCCCAGCTCGCCGTACCAGGACGCCGCCAGGCGGCCCTGGTGCGCGTGGTGGCCCTCCTGGTTGGCGGCGGCGGCGGTGGTGATGCAGTAGTCCGGCAGGGCCTCCTCCACCGTGGCGGTGGCGGCGGTGGTGGCGGCGGCGGTGGACGGCGCCAGGTGGAGCCCCCCGGACGCGCGCTCCCCCGCGTACAGGCTCATGGCCTGCATGTTGCAGTGGTAGGTGGAGCTGCTGGAGTTCGTGGAGATGGAGCTCTGGCTGCAGGCCGCCGCCGAGCTGTGCGTGTAGGCGGGCGTCTGGCTGGGCGAGTAGTTGAGTGACAGCGACGAGGGGGCGATACCTGTCCGAGAGGAGGCGACCAGCGGCGGGGAGAGCTCGGCGTGCGGAGACCCCCGCAGGCTGGTGATGATGTTGTCCACGCTGAAGCCCTGCGCCGCGGCCTGGCTGTGGCCGTGCTGCTGCTGCTGCTGCTGCTGCTGCTGCTGGTGGTGGTGCTGCTGGTGCTGCTGGTGCTGGTGATGATGGTGATGGTGATGATGATGGTGGTGGTCGGTTCCGTCCAGGCTGAGGGAGCGGCTGTGCGGGCTGCCCCCCGACAGGCTGGAGCTGCTGCTGGAGCTGCTGTTGCTGCTGTCGGGGCTCTCGATCTTGGGCACCGCGCTCAGCGTCGGGGACGCGGCCTGCGGAGGCGGAGGCGGGTGCGGCGGCGGCGGCGTCGTGCTCCCGTTCTCCGTCTTGATGTCCTGGATCCGCACCGGCGGCGGCTCCTGCTGCTCGCGGGCCGCGGTGCGGGTGCTGCCGGGCTCCTTGCCGCCCTGCCGCTCATCCTTGTCCCGCAGCACGTCCTTCTTCTTGAACCTCCTGCGGCGCCGCAGGAAGCTGCCGTTCTCGAACATGTTGTACGAGTCCGGGTCCAGGGTCCAGTAGCTGCCCTTGCCGGGCTTCTTGTCGTCGCGGGGCACCTTGACGAAGCACTCGTTGAGCGACAGGTTGTGCCGTATGCTGTTCTGCCAGCCCTGCTTGTTGTCCCGGTAGAAGGGGAAGCGCTCCATGATGAACTGGTAAATCCCGTTCAGGGTGATCTTCTTCTCCGCAGAGTTCTGGATGGCCATGGTGATGAGGGCGATGTAGCTGTACGGCGGCTTCACCATGTCCTTGGGCTGGTGCTGGGGGTTGTACGGTCCGTAGGCGCGGGCCATGCTGGCCGGGTACTGCTCGTGGGCCGGGTGCGAGTACATGCTCATGGGTGCCGGCATCCCAGTGTACCCGCCGCCGGCGGCCCGGTAGTAGCTCTGCTCGCTGCTGATGTACGGCACCACTCCCAGAGAGTTGGGGCTGGAGACGGAGTAGCGCGCCTGCATCCTGGCGCGTGGAAAATGCGTCCAAAAAAAAAATATATATATATATAAAATAAATAAATAAAATAAAACAGATAGATCCTCTCCCCCTCGCGAGCGAGCGAGCGACCGAGAAAGTCTGGAAGTTTCCTCCTTCCGCGCGAAAATGGAAAAGTTTCGCAACTTGGCGGCGCTGTCAGTTCGGCGTCTGTGGCCGCGGAGAGCGCTCGACTGCTGCGTCTTCTGCAGCTGCAGGGAGCATTTGGGAGACGGAGGACGCGGCGAGGCTGCTGCTGGGCGAGCGTTGAGTGTGCGCGCAACTTTTTTTTTTTCAGCCTTCAAGTTTTTTTCTCTCCCTCCCTCCCTTCTTTGCCTTTTGGCTGCTCCTCCCAGATGTGTTGCTCCATCATCCAATCGGAGGACGATGTGAACCTGTGGAAAAGCTGCAGGGCGACAAAAGTTACTGCCCTCACCCCTGCAGCACCTCACCCCTGAAGCGCCTCACCCCAGCAGCGCCTCACTCACACCCTCTGCTCGGGCACAGAGTCAATTTAAAAAAAAAAAAAAAAAAAAAAAAAATGCATTTCGTGGTGTTGTGTTGCCAGAAATGTTGGGGGGAAAAAAATAAAAAGAATTTAACGAGCAGTGTTGGCGAGTAATCTATTACTAAGTAGTAGTAATCTACTGTTATTAACCTACTTTTTGAGTACCGGAGTAATGTCACGCGATTATGTGGCAAAACTGGTAACGAAATCATAATTTCTTTATCAATTTTCGATAAAGATTTTTGTTATTTTTGTGAAATCTTCGAATTATTTGAACATACAGAGGCAATATTTGGAATTGCAAAATTTGCACTTTAATAAAGCAACTGCTTCTTTATCAGCTTTTTTTAAACTAAAGTAATTAATTAAGTAATTAGTAAATGTGTACTTATGAAACAAAGTAGTTAAAGCAGTAATTAAATTATTTTTTAGGGAGTAGAGTAATCAGTAGTTGCATTACCTTTACGGAGTAATCCCAACAACACTGTTAAGGAGCCAGATTATTTGCAATCTATGAAGTTAGTAATTTATTTCTCGCCGGTCATGGAGCCTGAGCGGGTTTATTTTGGATGGGAACTTCCCTCTGAAAGCTTCCGAGTCAGTGGTGAAGCCCCATCGTCATCACACAAGTATGAGAACCAACCAGGTATCACAGTGAACTTCCATCTGTGTGTGTGTGTGTGTGTGTGTGTGTGTGTGTGTGTGTGTGTGTGTGTGTGTAGGCCTGAACTTGACGGGCCCTTTTGTCGGGATTGATGCCTCACACTTTAGAGGTGCTAATACCACCACCACCACCGACCCCCCCCCCCCCCCGCGCACCCCCCACACCCCCCTGCCAGCCAAATCAATTAGGAATGCTAAATGAGCGCACATAGGTGAGAACGTCTCTATCAGCTGCAGCTTTAAGCCTCTGAGTAAACACAGCCACATGAAAGAGCCCAGAGCCCAGTGGAGAGGAGGAGAGGACAGGGGAGGAGAGGAGAGGACAGGGGAGGAGAGGAGAGGAGGAGTGGAGGAGAGGTGAGGAGGACAGGGGAGGAGAGGAGAGGAGGACAGGGGAGGAGAGGAGAGGGGGAGTGGAGGAGAGGAGAGGAGGCCTCTGGTGGGGCGTGGAGTGAGTGGAAACTAATTAAAGGTTAAATGAAGATCATTTGGTCGAGGAGGGTGAGAAAACACACACACTCACACACACCCGGTGCGAGCTGAGCCACAGGTGGGATCTTTTGGTGCGGGATGAAGTGAAGCCCTCCAAATGTTCTTCACACTGACGAGCTGTGTGTGTGTGTGTGTGTGTGTGAGTGAGTGTGTGAGTGTGCGTGTGTGAAAGAGAGAGAGCGCTACTGCATTAAAACCCAAAAAAAGGAGAAAAACAAGGAAAAAACAAAAATGAAAACAGCAGCTTCAGCGTTCAGCTCAGCTCTTCCAGCCTAATGATGAAATCAGTTGATTGATTGATTGATTGATCGATTGAATTGACAAGCCATGTCATAGTGTCATCGTTTTATGGGCAGCTAAAAAAAAATAGGTTTTGTCAGTATAATGCAATTTTATTTTTATTTTTTTCCTCTGAGACACGAATCTTCATTTAATGAAGTAAGAATTTTTTATTTATTTATTTAAACTGATGTGTATATATTTGAAATGTATGCACGTGAAATCACACACGGGCCTTATGCGCTCTGTCCGTCACCTGGGAGAGATCCTCGTCATCCAGCCACAGCTCACCAGCGACCCCTGCAGACCACACCGAGGCATGGCCTGGCGTGTCTGACTGACCTGCGATCAGCCGAGGCAGCGGTCCACTGACGGCTTCGGCGTCTATTCTGCCGCCGTCAGTCGTTGAAAACGATCGAGTTACATGTTTTCTGAAACATTGGATCCTTCTCCTGAACTCGAGGGTTTAACTAGCAGGGAGGAATAATCACGCGTAACATTCCATCAAAAGATTCGATATTTTTATTAAAAGATCAAAAGTTTTGAACAGAACGCAGTTCTGTTGTTGTTCTTTTTTACGACGCTATGTTGCCCCCATGTGGTCAGGTTGTGCTCCTGCGTGGTGAAAAGATCAGCGCAACTACTGCTATAGTAATAGTAGTAGTAGTAGTAGTACTAGTACTAGTAGTATCTGGATGAGCACATCCGGATAATATATGTAATAAAAAAAATAATACTGGAATATAATTGGAAACAAGAGGACATGATGAACTTAGTTCAACTGTAATTTGGAGTTATTTTATTCTTCAGAAAATCATCATCATCATCATCATCATCATCATCATCACTGTGGTATGTGTGTGATATCGTTTCAAGTTTGGAGGACCGGATTAAAAAGCGTAACGGGCCACATGTGGCCCCCTGGCCGTAGTTTGCCCATGCCTTTTTGTAAAGCATTTCATAGTTTGGGTGGTCATGTGACTCATACTCAGGTTTGATTTATATATATATTTAGACATAGAATTCCACATGTTCTTAAATGTTAATTCACACACTGACCAACATGACCAATGAGTGGACATTATTACCTACAGTCGCTAGAGGGGGGGGGCGCTCTAATCTAGGCTCGTGACAACTGCGCCGCTGCTCCTGGTAGCACTGAATTTAAACATGAACTTGAAGACAGCTGAGAAAGACTGAAGACAAACGAGCCGAAAGAGGAAATCCTCTTCCGCAGATTACAAGCAGCAGGTTGGTCAAATACGCAGCTGAAAAGGGAAGAAAGAACCTTTGGAGTAAGTGAGAAACAGCTGACGATTGGAGGAAGTTTGGGGCTCGATGAAATAAAAGCTGCGTTTTAGAGAAGTTTGGGTCTCTAGACGTGAACCAGGCAGTAGATTCAGCTTTTACCAATATAAAAACTCATCAATGAGGCCAGAATTTACACAGCGGACCTTGAAATAATTGCACAGTGAATAAAGACGGATAAAGACAGAAAGACGATCTCGACGCCAAATATATATGTAGATAAAAAGATCAAAATTGGTCATTAGACGAGGGCAAAGGTCATGACTTGTCAAAGGTCGTCGTCAATAAAGATGATTCTAGATCAGCCATTGGCAAACTATGGCCTGGGGGCCACATGCGGCCCTTTACACTTTTTTAATCCAGCCTGGTGAACTTGAAAAAATGATATTAATAATAAGTAAGTAACAAAATAAATGCATCTCATTTCACAGTCATTTCAATAAAGAGCAACACTGTGGGGCTTCAAAGACACTGATTTGTTGCAACTTTGCTTTGGTTAATTTTTAACTGACATTCGGCTAACTTGTTTATTTTAGGCTATTTCAGGCGGTCCACAGACTATGAATTTGTTTCTCGACCAATAAATTGCAATCTGAGTCTCTAAATGTTGTACAAATACACAGAAGATGAGATAAAATGGTCTTGGAAACACAGTTTAGGCATCCAGAAGATTACTTGATGACAACTGCAGCTAACTAGTAAGTTTCAGGTAAGTAGACCTACCACTCGGTCCTCTTGGACAAGCAAAGGCAGTGCTGGACACAGCTGGCTCATGGTCTGGCTCGTCTGGTGCACCATCATCCTCGTCAGATTCACAGGCCTCTTCCTCTTTCGATGAAACTACATTGTACAAAAATATCAGCGTCATCAAAATAAAAATGCAACCACAAATAAAAAAAACAAACAAAAACACACATTATCCGTTACCAACACTTCAAAATATCTCAAATTTAACTTAAAATGACTGAAATGTGATATTGACTGCCTCTGTCTTTGCTCTGACTTGGTTGATGAGCTGTTTTGTGGCTCACATTGTCTCTCCTGACGAGAACCAGGATGGGAGCTCTGTCTCTGTGTCCGCCTTGTCTTTTTCTGACTTGCTTTTCTTTTTTTTTTCTTTTTTCTTTTCTTTTTTTTTTAAAAAGTCATATAGCTTCTCTCGCCCTGTCTTTTCATTCTTAACCCTATGAAAAATAGGCCAGTCTTGTTACTCCTTAGCATCATTTACAATTGCATAATATTATCAAAGCCTCAACTCCTGAAGTTTTCTTTGAAAGCGCTCCACTAGTTTGTCTTCAAAGTGTTTTTAGCTCTAGCCTGTTGTTCAGAACATTACGCCAGAACTAAGATGCCACAAAGAAGAGAAAAATGCAACAGCAACACTTTTGACACTGTAGCGGTGTCACTTTTTAAGCCTTAAAACAAACATATCGCTGTATCAACAGTTCTGCCCATAACAAAGAACTGTTATATTTCATATAAGCCGACAGAGCATGAAACGGCTAGCTCGCTAACTGTCTGCTATATTATCTCTCTAAAATCATTGGAGAAACACGTCAATATAAACAGCAACACAAATTAAATGCAGATATTTAAATGCAGATATTTTTTATTTTATTTAATTCTTTATTTTAAAATGTCTGCATTTAATTTGTGTTGCTGGTTATATTGCCGTGTTTCTCCAATGATTTTAGAGAGATAATACTAGCAGAGAGTTAGCAAGCTAGCCGTTTCATGCTCTGTCCGCTTATATGAAATATAACGAAATATAACAGTTCCGCCCATCGTTATGGGCAGAACTGTTGATATAGTGATATGTTTGTATTAAGGCTTAAAGACATGAATGTGGAGCGGCTGTTGGAAGCGAACACTGGTCATCTGTAGACGCCATGAGACTGCAACTTGTCAATGTGCTCGTGTTTGTGTGTTTGCCAGACACTGGCGCACTGCACTGGCTGCTGATTGAAACACTGCTGCATGCGCTGGGTGATAACTTTACGTTTTTACCGCCATGAGATGTAATTTAATGTTAACTCTAGCTTGATAGCCGTGGCGTCTAACAAAAACCATCTCCTATCTGAACACAACACTGATTTTAAACAGTGACTCAATAGGACACCACCGGGAAACTTACTTCAGAATGAGGTCGTGGACTGCAGATATTACCGCTCACAGTTAAAACAACCTCTTCTTCTGTGGCGATTCTTCTTACACTTCTAATAGATGTGGATTATAACTCTATATGGTAAATAGCGCCAACTACTGAAAAGGAGGGACTTCACAGTCAATAGGCGTCATTCATGTGTCAATCATCGAGGGAGGGGTGGTCCACCTCTTCCGCGAACCAGCCAGATTGCAACCTTGCAGAGGGAGTGTCGGAGCGATCTGAGTTTTTCTTTTCTTTTTTGTTTATTTTTGTTTGGGGTGGATCATATTGAGTTAGTTTGGTATTGTGAAAAAAAATAAAACCTTTTTTTTTTTCCATCTTGTTGGGGGGGCAGCCATGGCATTTAGTAGGGCAAACACACACACACACACACACACACACACACACACACACACACACACACACACACACACACACACCCTGACACTCGTCTTCCCAGAATTGGTCAGGACGTTAGAAGCCCCGGCCCCTGTGCTCCCTGAAGCCAATCACAGCCCTGTCTGGTCGTTTCCTCCCCTTCAAGTCAAACTGGTGTCGTTTCTGAGGAAGTTGGAACTCAGTCAGTCAGTCAGTCAGTCAGTGGTCTCTCAGAGGTGAAATGGCTCAGTCAAAAGCTCAGCTGGACCCAGAAAAAGCAGAGGAGGAGAGGAGAGTCTATAGCTGCCCTCAGTGTAGGAGGACCTTCACACCAAGGCCTGTCCTGGAGAGGAGCACCATGTTAGCAGCTTTAGTGGAGACCCTGGAGACAATCACAGACACTTGTGGAAGTGAAGTTCACGTTGGTTCACCACTGACACTGACTCAGTCCAATTTTGTGGGAAAAAACAGCGAATCGACTGCCTGAATTGTACAACTGCGTATTCACAGTTGTTCCTTCATAATAGACCACTGCTGTCATGCAAAAAAGTTAGTTTCAAATGTCTTTTTATTTTAAATTATTGTGCTCTGGCCGACCATGTATTTGCCGAGAAATATATACATATATATATATATGTATATATATATATATGTATATATATATATATATATATATATATATATATATATATATATATATATGTATATGTATATGTGTAATGGCACTATTAATGTGTAATGGCACTATTAAGTACTCTGTATCACGATCGGCGAGTACTGAAATGCAAGTACTCGTACTGTATTCATTATGTTAAAAACTCGTGTTTGTGTGTGTGTGTGTCTGTTTCCTTGTCGCTAAGCAGCAGATGAAGCTACTTTGCTAAGTGCTGGTTGACCTTTGACCTTGGACTGACTTCCTGCTGACTCTCTGACTCCCCCCTCTGGTGACCACCTGGTTCTGCAGCCTGACATCAGTCACATCGGCTCATTGACTGCCACCAGTTCACTGCAAGGAAACACTGCCACTGTCATCTGGATTGTCTTGTTGCTTTATTGATTCAATTCAAAAGTTGATCATTCACTTGACATTGTTGTGGAATATAGACTGATGGCATATTTCATGAGTTATTGATTCACTATTGTCACATTGAGCCCAACAAACAGAATAAAAAAACAAAAATTCTCTCAGAAAAGTTTCATCATTGAAGCTGATTCTTGACAAACAGATCATCAGTCAGAAGGTTCATCAGATGGATCAGTTCATGAAAGGTCAAAGGTCAGGAAAGGAGTCTAAACCGATCTCAGCTGTGTTTCCACAGTAATAAAGTTGTAATGTGGACTAATGACACATTATTAATCTGTGGGATGAATCAGCTGCAGAGGAAGAGAAACAACGTGGCACAAACTTCCAGCAGCCGTGGAGACAAAAATCAGGTGGACAACAGTCACCAGGAGCACAAACAGGAATTGGCGTCCAGGCCCCGCCCACAATGTTTGACTGACAGCCGGAGACACTGGTCAACAAACATGAAGAAGAATAATCAAAGGTGAAAATTCAGTTCAGAGTCTCTCTGACGACTTCAGTCACACTTTCATCAACTCAGCAGAAGAACTTGGATAAACAGCAAGTCCAACATGTAGCGGCTGAGTGAAGGAGGTCTGGACTCTGTGGAGGAGCTTCATGGTTCCAGAGACGCTGTAGAAGGACAGAAGACCTGCTCTGTGGTCCAGGTACACTCCATGTCTGGAGGACTGAGGACCTGAGACATCAGTGTTGATGCTGTTTTGATAAAAGTCATATCTACCTGAGGAACAATATAAACTCCAGGATTTGTCATTGTATCCAAATGCACTTTCCTCTGACCCTCCTGCTCTGCTGATTTTCCTGTAGGCCACTGCTACACCAACCAAGTATCCTCTCCACTCCACCTCCCAGTAACATCGTCCAGTCAGACCTTCTCTACTCAGGACCTGCAGCCTGTAAGTGAATCTGTCCGGATGATCACAATAAGACTGAACTTCCTTCATGTCTGTCACTTTTCTGTACTCCTCAGATAATAACAGTTGTTTGTGTGCTGTGTTTGGATCCAGAGTGATTTGAAGTGAATATCTGAGGAAGTCCTCTCTGCTCCTTGGTTCTGGTTCTGGCAGTAGAACATCAACGTTGTTCACTGTCCATGAGATGTTTGTCTGAGTCTCCATCAGAACTTGCTGTATTTCATCTCTCAGCTTGGTCACAGCTGCTGCCACGTCCTCAAAGTATCTCAGAGGACGGATCTCCAGGCTGGAGGAGTCTGGAGAACTGAGTGCTGGCAGTGAGGAGAACCTGTGGAGAAACTGGCTGTGGTCCAGTGTTTTTGAGATCTTCTCCAGCTCAGCGTCTCTCCTCTTCAGGTCAGTCATCTCCTGCTCCAGCTTCTTCTGAAGCTCTTTGACTCGACGCACTTCTGCTTCCTGTGTGGATCTGAGCTGCTGCTGCACCTCAGAGCGTCTTTTCTCCAGCAGACGGATCATCTGGGTGAAGACATCCTCGCTGTCCTTCACTGCTTTATCTGCAGAGCTTTCGATGGACTTCACCTCCTTCTGAAGCACCCTCAGGTCCTCCTCTCTTTGCTGGACCTTCTGCTGGATCTTCTGCCTGGTCTCCTCCAGCTCTCTTTGCCTCTCAGTCCTCTCTGCTGCTGCTGAAACAATGTGGTGACCTTGATGTTCCTCCACAGAGCAGAGATAACAGATGATCTTCTGATCAGTCCGGCAGAAGATCTTCATCACCTCATCATGACGAGGGCAGATGTTCTCCTGGAGCTGCTGGCTGGGTTCCACCAGCTTGTGTCTCTTAAATGTAGAAGACTGGAGATGAGGTTGGAGGTGAGAGTTACAGTAGGAGGCCCGACAGACCAGACAGGACTTGAGGGCCTTCAGCTTCCTCCCAGTGCAGACATCACAGGCCACATCTTCAGCTCCAGCATAGCAGTGATCAGCAAGAGCAGCTTGGAGTCCAGTCTTCTCCAGGGTCTCCACTAGAGCTGCTAACATGGTGCTCCTCTCCAGGACAGGCCTTGGTGTGAAGGTCCTCCTACACTGAGGGCAGCTGTAGACTCTCCTCTCCTCCTCTGCATCCCAGTGATGTTGGAGACACCTCCTGCAGTAGCTGTGTCCACAGGAAGTGGTCACTGGATCCTTGAGAAGATGCAGACAGAGGCAACAAGAGAAGGTTTTTGGGTCCAGCTGAGCTGCTGACTGAGCCATTTCACCTCTGAGAGCATCTGACTGTCTGACTGACTGAGTTCCTACTTCCTCAGAAACAAAACTAGTTTGAATTGAAGGGGAGGAAACAACCAGACAGGGCTGTGATTGGCTCTAGGGAGCACAGGGGGCGGGGCTTCTAACCTCCTGACTCTTTTCGGGAAGAGGAGTGTCAGGATTTGAGTGTGTGTGCGTGTGTGCACTCGTTTCCTTTTTGCTGAAGACACACACACACACACACACACACACACACACACACACACACGGCATGCCAGCCTGCTATGTGTGTGTGTAGGTCTTGAACTTAAGACACATTAAACCTAAAGCCATCAGTCTATCTCAGATAATCTGTCAGCATGAGCATGGTGGTATGCACTTCATTGAATTTATATTTGCCAGCGTACATTCAGTAAAACACTGTGTGCTGATTAAGAATCTGCAGTTCTATACAAAGCAAATGCACTCGTGACTTATCTCATATTTCCCTCCAAATAGCCTCATTCTATGGGTGTGTCGTTGTGAGCTCCATCTAGTGGCAGGAAATGCATCTCTCCTGGCTGAACCAGATATTGCAATTACTGACACATCTGGATTGACAGAGGCGATGCTTTTTCCAATGCAATTTAGATTTTTTGTGACAAACTGATCTTGAAGAGATAAAAAAGTGAAAACACGATAGGTGGTGTAGCTGTCAGTAGGTCCACGTTTCCTATTTTTATATTATAATTTTTTTTATTACAAACTAAAAAAAACATTATTCAACTTATACTAATTAATAATGAAAATTGGTGTCTTTTAATCAAAAATAAATCACAAGTTTAAAGCTCATCTAAAATTCATCACTCAAACACATTTAAATTCAAATTGTGCCATTTAATTAACAAGATCGGTTATAATTAATTCAAGCTCTTAAAATAAACAAAACCAAAGCTGCTCCTGCAGTGCAAATTAATATTTATATAATGCTGCGACCATATGGCTGATCAGTTTTCACTGTGAAGGGAGGAGGAGGTGCTCAGACGTTACTTACAGTGTTGAATAGAGGAACTGAAAGTGATTCATTACTCAATAGTGGAAGTAAATGCAAAACAAACTGTTTAAACTTTGAATAAGAATTACATTTTTTGTTTATCAACCACAGCAATTAAATGTTGCTGTGCTACAAAACAACTTTACTAAAGTTGTGTCACTCACAACTATACAGCACCATAAGGTTTGACTGTTATATAAAAGGAATCGTACGAAACACCTGAATCTCTTCTTAACTTTATTGAGGGCCGCACAAAAATTCCATTAAGGAAACAACAGACTTGATCATTCACTTGACATTGTTGTGGAATATAGACTGATGGAATATTTCATGAGTTATTGAATCACTATTGTCACATTGAGCCCAACAAACAGAATCAAAAAAGAAAAATTCTCTCAGAAAATGTACATCCATTAATCGGATTCTTGACAAACAGATCATCAGTCAGAAGGTTCATCAGATGGATCAGTTCTTGAAAGGTCAAAGGTCAGGAAAGGAGTCTAAACAGACCTCAGCTGTGTTTCCACAGTAATAAAGTTGTAATGTGGACTAATGACACATTATTAATCTGTGGGATGAATCGGCTGCAGAGGGAGAGAAACAACGTGGCACAAACATCCAGCAGCCGTGGAGACAAACATCAGGTGGACAACAGTCAGCAAGAGCACAAACAGGAAGTGGCGTCCAGGCCCCACCCACCATGTTTGACTGACAGCCGGAGACACTCGGCAAAAAACATGGAGACAGAAGAAGAATCGAAGGTGAGAATTCAGCTCAGAGTCTCTCAGATGACTTCAGTCACACTTTCATCAACTCAGCTGAAGAACCTGGATGAATACCAAGTCCAACATGTAGTGGCTGAGTGAAGGAGGTCTGGACTCTGTGGAGGAGCTTCATGGTTCCAGAGACGCTGTAGAAGGACAGAAGACCTGCTCTGTGGTCCAGGTACACTCCCACTCTGGAGGACCGAGGACCTGAGACAACAGTCCTGATGCTGTTGTGACGAAACTTATATCCACCTGAGGACCAATAGAAACTCCAGGATTTGTCATTGCATCCAAATGCACATTCCTCTGACCATCCTGCTCTGCAGATGTCCCTGTAGGCCACTGCTACCCTAACCCTCCCTCTCCACTCCACCTCCCAGTAACATCGTCCAGTCAGACTCTCTCTGCTCAGGACCTGCTGCCACCAGTGAGTGAATCTGTCTGGATGATCACGATAAGACTGAACTTGATCCATGTCTGTCACTTCTCTGTTCTCCTCAGATAATATCAGACGTTTGTGTGCTGTGTTTGGATCCAGAGTGATTTGAAGTGAATATCTGAGGAAGTCCTCTCGGGTCCTGGGTTCTAGTTCTGGCAGTAGAACATGAAAGTTGCTCACTGTCCATGAGATGTTTGTTTGAGTCTCCATCAGAACTTGCTGTAGTTCATCTCTCAGCTTGGTCACAGCTGCTGCCACGTCCTCAAAGTATCTCAGAGGACGGATCTCCAGGCTGGAGGAGTCAGTAGACGGACTGAGTGCTGGCAGTGAGGAGAACCTGTGAAGAAACTGGCTGTGGTCCACTGTGTGTGAGATCTTCTCCAGCTCAGCGTCTCTCCTCTTCAGGCCAGTCATCTCCTGCTCCAGCTTCTTCTGAAGCTCTTTGACTCGACGCACTTCTGCTTCCTGTGTGGATCTGACCTGCTGCTGCACCTCAGAGCGTCTTTTCTCCAGCACACGGATCATCTGGGTGAAGACATCCTCGCTGTCCTTCACTGCTTTATCTGCAGAGCTTTCGATGGTCTTCACCTCCTTCTGAAGCACCCTCAGGTCCTCCTCTCTTTGCTGGACCTTCTGCTGGATCTTCTGCCTGGTCTCCTCCAGCTCTCTTTGCCTCTCAGTCCTCTCCGCTGCTGCTGACACAATGTGGTGACCTTGATGTTCCTCCACAGAGCAGAGATAACAGATGATCTTCTGATCAGTGCGGCAGAACATCTTCATCACCTCATCATGACAAGGGCAGATGTTCTCCTGGAGCTGCTGGCTGGGTTCCACCAGCTTGTGTCTCTTAAATGTAGAAGACTGGAGATGAGGTTGGAGGTGAGAGTCACAGTAGGAGGCCTGACAGACCAGACAGGACTTGAGGGCCTTCAGCTTCCTCCCAGTGCAGACATCACAGGCCACATCTTCAGCTCCAGCATAGCCGTGATCAGCAGGAGCAGCTTGGAGTCCAGTCTTCTGCAGGGTCTCCACTAGAGCTGCTAACATGGTGCTTCTCTCCAGGACAGGCCTTGGTGTGAAGGTCCTCCTACACTGAGGGCAGCTGTAGACTCTCCTCTCCTCCTCTGCATCCCAGTGATGTTGGAGGCACTTCCTGCAGTAGCTGTGTCCACAGGAAGTGGTCACTGGATCCTTGAGAAGATCCAGACAGAGGCAACAAGAGAAGGTTTCTGGGTCCAGCTGAGCTGCTGACTGAGCCATTTCACCTCTGTGAGCCTCTGACTGACTGACTGACTGAGTTCCTACTTCCTCAGAAACAAAACTAGTTTGAATTGAAGGGGAGGAAACAACCAGACAGGGCTGTGATTGGCTGCAGGGAGCACAGGGGGCGGGGCTTCTAACCTCCTGACTCATTTTGGCAAGAGGAGTGTCAGGATGTGTGTGTGTGTGTGCGTGTGTGCACTCGTTTCCTTTTTGCTGAAGACACACACACGCACACACACACACACACACACACACACACACACACACACACACACACACACACGGCATGCCAGCCTACCATGTGTGTGTGTAAGTCTTGAACTTAAGACACATTAAACCTAAAGCCATCAGTCTATCTCAGATAATCTGTCAGCATGAGCATGGTGGTATTCCCTTCATTGAATTTATATTTGCCAACGTAGATTCAGTAAAACACTGTGTGCTGATTAAGAATCTGCAGTTCTATACAAAGGAAATGCACTTGTGCATTATCTCATATTTCCCTCCAAATAGCCTCATTCTATGGGTGTGTTGTTTTGAGCTCCATCTCGAGGCTGGAAATGTCTACTGGTTGAACCAGATATTGCAATTACTGACATCTGGATTGACAGAGGTGATGCTATTTACAATGCAATTTAGATTTCTGTGACAAACTTCTCTTATCTTGAAGAGATAATAAGGTGAAAACACAATAGGTGGTGTAGCTGTCAGTAGGTCCACGTTTCCTATTTTTATATTATAATGTTTTTTATTACAAACTAAAAAAAATATTATTCAACTTGTACTAATTAATAATCATAATTGGTGCATTTTAGTCAAAAATAAAATACAAGTTTAAAGCTCATCTAAAATTCATCACTCAAACACATTTAAATTCAAATTGTGCCATTTAATTTACAAGATCGGTTATAATTAATTCAAGCTCTTAAAATTCACAAAACCAAAGCTGCTCCTGCAGTGCAAAAATAATGTTGATGTAATGCTGCGACCATATTACTGATCAGTTTTCACTGTGAAGGGAGGAGGAGGTGCTCAGACGTTACTTACAGTGTTGAACAGAGGAACTGAAAGTGATTCATTACTCAATAGTGGAAGTAAATGCAAAACAAACTGTTTAAACTTTGAATGAGACTTTGTATTTTTTGTTTATTAACCACAACAATTAAATGTTGCTCTGCCACAAAAACACTTTACTAAAGTTGTGTCACTCACAACTATACAGCACCATAAGGTTTGACTGTTATATAAAAGGACTCGTACAAAACACATGAATCTCTTCTTGCCTTTGTTGAGGGCCGCACAAAAATTACATTCAGGAAACAACAGATTTGATCATTCACTTGACATTGTTGTGGAATATAGACTGATGGAATATTTCATGAGTTATTGAATCACTATTGTCACATTGAGCCCAACAAACAGAATCAAAAAAGAAAAATTCTCTCAGAAGACTTACATCCATTAATCGGATTCTTGACAAATGGATCATCAGTCAGAAGGTTCATCAGATGGATCAGTTCATGAAAGGTCAAAGGTCAGGAAAGGAGTCTAAACAGATCTCAGCTGTGTTTCCACAGTAATAAAGTTGTAATGTGGACTAATGACACATTATTAATCTGTGGGATGAATCGGCTGCAGAGGGAGAGAAACAACGTGGCACAAACATCCAGCAGCCGTGGAGACAAACATCAGGTGGACAACAGTCACCAGGAGCACAAACAGGAAGTGGCGTCCAGGCCCCGCCCACAATGTTTGACTGACAGCCGGAGACACTCAGCAACAAAGATGAAGACAGATGAAGAATCAAAGGTGAGAATTCAGCTCAGAGTCTCTCAGCCGACTTCAGTCACACTTTCATCAACTCAGCTGAAGAATTTAAACTAGCAGCAAGTCCAACATGTAGCGGCTGAGTGAAGGAGGTCTGGACTCTGTGGAGGAGCTTCATGGTTCCAGATACGCTGTAGAAGGACAGAAGACCTGCTCTGTGGTCCAGGTACACTCCCACTCTGGAGGACCGAGGACCTGAGACATCAGTCCTGATGCTGTTGTGACCAAACCCATATCCACCTGGGGAACAATATAAACTCCAGGATTTGTCATTGTATCCAAATCCACATTCCTCTGACCCTCCTGCTCTGCTTATGTTCCTGTAGGCCACTGCTACCCTAACCATCCCTCTCCACTCCACCTCCCAGTAACATCGTCCAGTCAGACTCTCTCTACTCAGGACCTGCCTCCTGTCAGTGAATCTGTCTGGATGATCACAATAAGACAGAACTTTCCTCATGAATGTCACTTTTCTGTTCTCCTCAGATAATAACAGATGTTTGTTCACTGTGTTTTGATCCAGAGTGATTTGAGGTGAATATCTGAGGAAGTCCTCTCTCTGCCTGGTTTCTGGTTCTGGCAGTAGAACATCAACGTTGCTCACTGTCCATGAGATGTTTGTTTGAGTCTCCATCAGAACTTTCTTTATTTCATCTCTCAGCTTGGTCACAGCTGCTGCCACGTCCTCAAAGTATCTCAGAGGACGGATCTCCAGGCTGGAGGAGTCTGGAGAACTGAGTGCTGGCAGTGAGGAGAACCTGTGGAGAAACTGGCTGTGGTCCAGTGTTTTTGAGATCTTCCTCAGCTCAGTGTCTCTCCTCTTCAGCTCAGTGATCTCCTGCTCCAGCTTCTTCTGAAGCTCTTTAACTCGACGCACTTCTGCTTCCTGTGTGGATCTGACCTGCTGCTGCACCTCAGAGCGTCTTTTCTCCAGCACACGGATCATCTGGGTGAAGACATAGTCGCTGTCCTTCACTGCTTTATCCGCAGAGCTGTCGGTGGACTTCACCTGCTTCTGAAGCACCCTCAGGTCCTCCTCTCTTTGCTGGACCTTCTGCTGGATCTTCTGCCTGGTCTCCTCCAGCTCTCTTCGCCTCTCAGTCCTCTCTGCTGCTGCTGACACAATGTGGTGACCTTGATGTTCCTCCACAGAGCAGAGATAACAGATGATCTGCTGATCAGTGCGGCAGAACATCTTCATCACCTCATCATGACGATGGCAGATGTTCTCCTGGAGCTGCTGGCTGGGTTCCACCAGCTTGTGCTTCTTAAATGTAGAAGACTGGAGATGAGGTTGGAGGTGAGAGTCACAGTAGGAGGCCCGACAGACCAGACAGGACTTGAGGGCCTTCAGCTTCCTCCCAGTGCAGACATCACAGGCCACATCTTCAGCTCCAGCATAGCAGTGATCAGCAGGAGCAGCTTGGAGTCCAGTCTTCTCCAGGGTCTCCACTAAAGCTGCTAACATGGTGCTCCTCTCCAGGACAGGTCTTGGTGTGAAGGTCCTCCTACACTGAGGGCAGCTGTAGACTCTCCTCTCCTCCTCTGTATCCCAGTGTTGTTGGAGACACTCCCTGCAGTAGCTGTGTCCACAGGTAGGAGTCACTGGATCGTTGAGAAGATCCAGACAGAGGCAACAAGTGAAGGTTTCTGGGTCCAGCTGAGCTCCTGACTGAGCCATTTCACCTCTGAGAGCCTCGGACTGACTGACTGACTGAGTTCCAACTTCCTCAAAAACTAAACCAGTTTGAACTGAAGGGGAGGAAACGACCAGACAGGCCTGCGATTGGCTGTAGGAAGCACAGGGGGCGGGGCTTCTAACCGTCTGACTGATTTCCAGGAAGAGGAGTGTCAGGGTGTGTGTGTGTACACTCGTTTCCTTTTTGCTGAAGATGCACACAGACCACATGCCAGCCTCCTGTGTGTGTGTCTGTGAGTGTGTGTGTGTGTGTGTGTGTGTGTGTGTGTGTGTGTGAGTCCCTGTCCAATGAAAACATGACCTTGTTTTCATATCAACATATTCTATTTTCTCAATATGGATGAACTGAGCGAGTGTCAACTTGTAGAGGCTCTGCCTTCTCATTGGTCAACGAGTCCGATAATCAGGAGGGGGGGATGGTCCAACCACAAACAGGAAGTTTGAGAGAGAAATGTGTGCGTCACACTCTTTATAGCATTATGCTAATTGTGTGTGTGTGTGTGTGTGTGTGTGTGTGTGCTTGTGTGCGTGCACACTCTCTATACAACCTCTATCAAAGCTGCTGATCTACTGCAGAAACGAAGCGGTCAACTCCTCCTCCTCTCTTCTTCTTCTTCTTCTTCTTCTTCTTCTTCTTCTTCTTCTTCTTCTTCTCCTCCTTTTTCTCCAACTCTCTATCCCCACACAAGTTCACCTGCTTCCTCTCTCTCTTTCCTCATTCTTTTGTTGAAATCTCCCTCTTTGTGGTGTCGCTCTCCTTCCTTCCTTCTTCCTGTTTGCCCTCCTCTTCTTCTCTCATCCTCCTCTCTCCTCTTGTCCCACTCCCTTCCTTCCACCTTCCCTTCCTGTCCTCTTTTCCCTCATCTTCTTCCACTCCTCTCTGTCTGTGTCTTTTCCCCCCTCTCTCTCTCTCTCTCTCTCTCTCTCTCTCTCACTCTCTCTAACTCCACTCTGTCCTCTCTCTGTTTCCTGTCTTCATCCCTCTTTCCTTTGACCTGTGTGCTGTTGCCCCCCCCCCCCCACCACCACCCTCAATAAAACCTTTTCAAAATGCTCTCAATGGTTTGGGCTGGTTTTTCCTGCAACAATTTTCATTTGTGCTGCTTGAGTTCTTGAGATATTAAAGATGACTGCAAAGGTCACTCACCCCCCCCCCCCCCCCATCACCAACCAAATGTCCAAATGAAGTCCAAACGGTCTGGTTTGGTTGTGTTGCGATTGTGCTGCTTTGTGCACAGGACATCAAATGTGAATCACGGCTGCGAAGTGAAACAGTTGAACACATATTGGTCTCTGAGCAGCCGACCACTGTCGTCATCAGGGGAGACGGCAGGATGGTCCCAGTCTGTGTGTGACAGCGCTCACACGCTACGCACACGCTCGCACACACACACTCACACTCGCGTGCCAATGAAGCAGTAGAGGAGAACGAATGAGGAGGAAAAATTAAACAAGAGGAACGTTATTAATCATCCCAAACTCAAATGCGATGAAGTCAGTGAGCTCCACTATTTATCAAGTGTTTTACAGGCTTCTGGACATACACTAACACAATTTCACTCACATTGGCAATGGATTTCACCTACAATGCATTACACGCACAATACATGCCATGCCTATTGGCTTGAACACGTGTATAAAGGCCTTAGCAGACATTGGATTGGCTGGCTGCACACTCAGCTCTGTCCATATCCAGGACCAAGGTGTTGCTATGGTCACATTTGCAACAACGTCCTCCTTTGCTGAGCAGAGAGCTGCAAATAGTGTGTGCTCGTCTACCGCTGATGTGTTGGTCATCTGATTTATGAGGAGAAATAAAAACACGTGTGCAAGTCAATATTCAATCATTGACTAATGAAATGTTTCCGTGAATTTCAAGATTCATTCAAAGATGCAATAAGGACATGATGGATATTGACTTTATCTGGTTGATAACATCATGTGGAAGTCACTTCATTTTATTTAGCTCACCTCACATGACTGAACACACTAGTGAAACCTTAGTAGGCCTTGGACTTGGACTGACTTCCTGCTGACTCTCTGACTCCCCCCTCTGGTGACCACCTGGTTCTGCAGCCTGACATCAGTCACCTCAGCTCATTGACTGGCACCAGCTCACTACAAGGAAACACTGCCACTGTCATCTGGATTGTTTTATTGCTTTATTGATTCAAAATTTGATCATTCACTTGACGTTGTTGTGGAATATAGACTGATGGCATATTTCATGAGTTATCGATTTGCTATTGCCACATTGAGCCCAACAAACAGAATCAAAAAAGAAAAATTCTCTCAGAAAATGTACATCCATTAATCGGATTCTTGACAAACGGATCATCAGTCAGAAGGTTCATCAGATGGATCAGTTCTTGAAAGGTCAAAGGTCAGGAAAGGAGTTTAAACAGATCTCAACTTTGTTTCCACAGTAATAAAGTTGTAATGTGGACTAATGACACATTATTAATCTGTGGGATGAATCGGCTGCAGAGGAAGAGAAACAACGTGGCACAAACATCCAGCAGCCGTGGAGACAAACATCAGGTGGACAACAGTCACAAGGAACACAAACAGGAAGTGGCGTCCAGGCCCCGCCCACAATGTTTGACTGACAGCCGGAGACACTCGCCAACGAACATGAAGACAGAAGAAGAATCAAAGGTGAGAATTCAGCTCAGAGTCTCTCAGACGACTTCAGTCACACTTTCATCAACTCAGCTGAAGAATTTAAACTAGCAGCAAGTCCAACATGTAGCGGCTGAGTGAAGGAGGTCTGGACTCTGTGGAGGAGCTTCATGGTTCCAGAGACGCTGTAGAAGGACAGAAGACCTGCTCTGTGGTCCAGGGACACTCCCAGTCTGGAGGACTGAGGACCTGAGACATCAGTCCTGATGTTGTTGTGATGAAACAAATATCCACTTGAGGAACAATATAAACTCCAGGATTTGTCATTGTATCCAAATCCACATTCCTCTGACCCTCCTGCTCTGCTGATGTTCCTGTAGGCCACTGCTACCCTAACCATCCCTCTCCACTCCACCTCCCAGTAACATCGTCCAGTCAGACTCTCTCTACTCAGGACCTGCTGCCTGTCAGTGAATCTGTCTGGATGATTACAATAAGACTGAACTTCCTCAATGTATGTCACTTTTCTTTTCTCCTCAGATAATAACAGATGTTTGTGTGCTGTGTTTGGATCCAGAGTGATTTGAGGTGAATATCTGAGGAAGTCCTCTCGGCTCCTGGGTTCTGGTTCTGGGAGGAGAACATCAACGTTGCTCACTGGCCATGAGATGTTTGTTTGAGTCTCCATCAGAACTTTCTTTATTTCATCTCTCAGCTTGGTCACATTTGCTGTCACGTCCTCAAAGTATCTCAGAGGACGGATCTCCAGGCTGGAGGAGTCTGGAGATGAACTGAGTGCTGGCAGTGAGGAGAAGTTGTGGAGAAACTGGCTGTGGTCCAGTGTGTGTGAGATCTTCTCCAACTGAGCATCTCTCCTCTTCAGCTCAGTCATCTCCTGCTTCAATTTCTTCTGAAGCTCTTTGACTCGACGCACTTCTGCTTCCTGTGTTGATCTGAGCTGCTGCTGCACCTCAGAGCGTCTTTTCTGCAGCACACGGATCATCTGGGTGAAGACATAGTCGCTGTCCTTCACTGCTTTATCTGCAGAGCTGTCGATGGACTTCACCTGCTTCTGAAGCACCCTCAGGTCCTCCTCTCTTTGCTGGACCTTCTGCTGGATCTTCTGCCTGGTCTCCTCCAGCTCTCTTTGCCTCTCAGTCCTCTCTGCTGCTGCTGACACAATGTGGTGACCTTGATGTTCCTCCACAGAGCAGAGATAACAGATGATCTGCTGATCAGTGCGGCAGAACATCTTCATCACCTCATCATGACGAGGGCAGATGTTCTCCTGGAGCTGCTGGCTGGGTTCCACCAGCTTGTGCTTCTTAAATGTAGAAGACTGGAGATGAGGTTGGAGGTGAGAGCCACAGTAGGAGGCCCGACAGACCAGACAGGACTTGAGGGCCTTCAGCTTCCTCCCAGTGCAGACATCACAGGCCACATCTCCAGCTCCAGCATAGCAGTGATCAGCAGGAGCAGCTTGGAGTCCAGTCTTCTCCAGGGTCTCCACTAGAGCTGCTAACATGGTGCTCCTCTCCAGGACAGGTCTTGGTGTGAAGGTCTTCCTACACTGAGGGCAGCTATAGACTCTCCTCTGCTCCTCTGCATCCCAGTGATGTTGGAGACACTTCCTGCAGTAGCTGTGTCCACAGGAAGTGGTCACTGGATCCTTGAGAAGATCCAGGCAGAGGCAAGAAGAGAAGGTTTTTGGGTCCAGCTGAGCTGCTGACTGAGCCATTTCACCTCTGTGAGCCTCTGACTGACTGACTGACTGAGTTCCTACTTCCTCAGAAACAAAACTAATTTTACTTGAAGGGGAGAAAATGACCAGACAGGGCTGTGATTGGCTCTAGGGAGCCCAGGGGGCGGGGCTTCTAACCTCCTGTCTCATTCTGGGAAGGATTGTCAGGGTGTGTGTGTGTGTGTGTGTGTGTGTGCACTTGTTTCCTTGTTGTTGAAGACACACACACACAGCATGCCAGCCTGCCATGTGTGTGTGTAGGCCTTGAACTGAAGACACATTAAACCTAAAGCCATCAGTCTATCACAGATAATCTGTCAGCATGAGCATGGTGGTATTCACTTCATTGAATTTAGCCAGCATAGATTCAGTAAAACACTGTGTGCTGATTAAGAATCTGCAGTTCTATACAAAGGAAATACACTTGTGCATTATCTCATATTTCCCTCCAAATAGCCTCATTCTATGGGTGTATCGTTGTGAGCTCCATCTCGAGGCAGGAAATGTCTACTGGTTGAACCAGATATTGCAATTACTGACATGTGGATTAGCAGAGGCGATGCTATTTCCAATTGAATTCAGATTTCTGGGATAAATTCATCTTGAAGAGATAATAAGGTGAAAACACAATAGGTGATGTAGCTGCCGATGGTCAATCAGTAGGTCCACGCTTCCTACTGATGTCAATAAGGTGCATTTATTTAAACAGCTCCATGAAGCACTATTGGACACTGTGAAAACTTCAATACAAAATAAAGGTTTCAATGAGAACTTATTACAAACTAAAAAGAATAAATCACTAGTTTAAATCTCATCTTAAATTCATCACTCAAATTAAGCATATTATTAAAATTCACATTGTACCATTTAATTTACAAGATTGGTTATAATTAATTCAAGCTCTTAAAATAAACAAAACCAAAGCTGCTCCTGCAGTGCAAAGTAATGTTGGCGTAGTGCTGTGACCACATGACTCAGCATTTTTCACTATGAAGGGAGGGGGAGATGCTCAGACGTCACTTACAGTGTTGAATACATAAGTGAAAGCATTATTCATTACTCACTAAGTAAATGCAAAACAAACTCTTGAAAACTTTGAATAAAATTTGTATTTTTTGTTTATTAACCACAACAATTAAATGTTGCTCTGCCACAAAACAACTTGACTAAAGTTGTGTCATTCACAACTACACAGCACCATAAGAGTTGACTGTTATATAAAAGGACTCGTACTAAACAGGTGACTCTCTTCTGGCCTGTGTTGAGGGACGCACAAAGATTCCATCAAGGAAACAACAGACTTGATCAACGATTGACAATTCATCCATGATTTTATTTTTGAATCAGTGGGGACAGTGTGCGAGCTGATTCAGTTATTGGGTCAGTCAGTGCAATGAAGAGAGCAAAATCAACGTGGAATAAAGATATTTTTATTTCTTTGCCTGGCCGTCCATCAAATCCTTTGCTTCGTTGATTTTTGCAGCCAGGTACGGAGACCCACCTGTGATAAATGAATGAATATGCTTACATTGGGGGAGGGGCATATGAGGGCACAGACTGAAGTAGTGAAGACTTTGGTATTTGCAAAAAAAGTTCATTTAAAAGTCAACCGTAACCAAACTAACCAGGTATGGAAACAAAAATGTAAGTGCAGCGTATTAGAGGAACATAGTGTTACACCCTCATTATGTAGTGTTATGTGTCATATTATCTTTTCAGCAAGCCTCCATCAACATTGAAAGGGTTCTCTTACCTCTGTCTGGATGGTTCAGGATCATCAGTTTTCTGTGAGCTTCTCTGATCTTATTCTTGTTGGCTGTGGGGCTGAAAGGCAGAAAAGCATTCGGACAGTTGGAGCAGGGCTGTCAAACTCAAACACACAGTGGGGCCAAAGTCTAAAGCTTGGACAAAGTCGTGGACCAACGTTGATATTTATCAGGGGGAAAAAACAACTTAAAACTTAAAACTAATACATAACAAAAAAAAATTAAATTTAAAAAAATCAACAAAAAAAAATTGTATACCCCTTGTTTTTTATTTGCAGCCTTCTGATTTAAATGTTAACAGTCACCTTTTCCACTGGCTAATAAAACATTTTAAATAAAATAGCAAGAATAAACCAATTAGGTAATACTAATATACTCCAATAAATGTCCTGTCCTCATTGACGCACCGAAACACCAGCAGAGCATTCCGGGATTTGTAGTATTAGCAGTCACATGCGTTGTATAACATCGGCAGGCCGGCGCCTCTAGTGGTGATTTTGTTTTCGGCCTCGCGGGCCAAATACAATGACACTGTGGGCCAAATTTGGCCTGCGGGCCAGAGTTTGACACCAATGAATTAGAGGTAAAAAAAAAATAGAGAGAGAAATAAATAAATTAATCATTTAATTAAAAGAAAGAAAGAAAGATTGACTTGGGCCAGTTAGTGAGTGAGAGTTTCGCTGAGACCACAACACAGTGACATTTAATGGCGAGACGAAAAGCAATCAATCCTCAGTCCTCACACACCTGACTCCTAAAATCAGGGCAGCTTCTCTCCTATTCATCTTTGGATCAAATCCTCCTCTGTAATATCCTCCACCGAAAGCCTGCAAAGACACAAGAGGGCAGCGGCGTTAGCGGTGCTGCTTCATGATCATTCTGGACGAGACAAAACGCGTTCTCACCGTCTTGGGGAAGCTCTGAATGGCCTGTTTGACCTGCGGCTCCATCTTCTTCATGGCCTGCATGGCATAACGACCTGGCGGGCCAGAAGAGAAGAAAAAAAAGTTTCATATTATTTGTGTGAGTGACGGACAGGTGTGCTTGAAATTTCATACCATTGTCTTGTAATCGGCACAAAGAACCAACACATTCAAACATTACAGGTGATGTATTGCTTGTGTTCAGTGGTCTTAACATAAAGTTATGCCGTGCATTATAACACAACGGTGATATATTCCTAATGCAAACTTAACACCATTCATAAAACCAAATGGATCGCATTTCAAGAGGCACCCGGCGAACATGAGATTTTAAGGTTGTTACTAAATTGCAGTACAGCCTTTGCAGGACCAATGAATTTGATCGTCTTTAAACCTTTGAACGTTTCACTACTTAATACATAACAAGCTGTTCTACTGAGGAAGGCGGAAGCTCCGGTGAAACATGTCAAGGTAGGACAAACAGAAGCCTTGTCTGAACAAAAGAAAGACACAAACCTATGAAAACTGAGGACATAATGAACACGATCGAGCTACTGTAAGATACACTACCAGTCAAAAGTTTGGGTCCACCTTCTCATTTTATCATTTTTCTTTAATTTTAATGACCAGTTACATAGATTCTCACTTTAGGGATCAAAGCAATGAATTAATGAAACATGTGGTATCATGTAGTAAAGTTGTTGTAAAGTTTGGCATGACTCGAAAACATTTCACATTTTTAATTTCTTCAAAATAGCCACCCTTCATATAAAAGATTTAGTTATCCAACAATGTTTCGCTACATAATTTCATATATATTGCTCATATATTTGATGTCTTCAGTATGTATCAACAGGAGTAAAGATAAAGAGAAACCATTGCATGAGAAGGTGTCCAAACCTCTGATTGGTTGGAAAACGGAGTGTGAACAATCCAGAATTATAGATTTTTTTTAAAAAAAAAATATTACGTTACACAGGAGATTCACAGTGAGAGGGTGAAGAGCAACGCCAAGGTCAACTGGGCCGAGCGCTGTGTTGACCTGAGAGTTGACTCGACTGTGAGAGGGACGGAGGTGCAGCACAGAAGGAGCGTTCAATGACATGTTCAACTGAAGACTGACCTGCAAGTCCAGCTGCAGCCAGAGCCACTCCCACAGCCACCATGGAACTGGCCTGAGAAAGAGAGAGAGAGAGAGAGAGAGAGAGAGAGAGAGAGAGAGAGAGAGAGAAAGAGAGAGAGAGAGAGAGAGGGAGAGAGAGGTTAACTACAGACACTGTCACAGAAGCG
This sequence comes from Nelusetta ayraudi, assembly GCF_046127955.1. Taxonomy (NCBI): domain Eukaryota; kingdom Metazoa; phylum Chordata; class Actinopteri; order Tetraodontiformes; family Monacanthidae; genus Nelusetta; species Nelusetta ayraudi. The sequence continues at coordinate 4,191,331 of NW_027466134.1, forward strand.
TTAACGTTAAACAACGAGCAGAGCTCCGTATATTACCGGGCCAAGGAAGGCAGCAGTAGTTTGCACGGCTAGCGATACTAATGCTACATTTGGATTTGGCGGAATCTATTTTTATTTATTTATTTATTTATTTTGTTATGAAAGGGAGCATTAGCCTCGTTGGTTAACGCCGTGCAGTGCAGGGTCGAGTACACACACACATACTGCAGAGAATAGTTTCGCTCGTGCAGGGGGGAAGCAAAGTAATTCCAGATTAACGCAGCCATGAAAACATCGTCATTCCACACATTCGTCATATCGAAGTCCAACTCACCATATCCGTGTTCTACGTTTTGTTTCCGAGGAAACACGGGACCATTACTTCTGACCTCTCATGTTTTCCTCGCTACTCTGGCGTTCATACTTTTTTTTTTTTTTTTTTTTTTTTTTTTTTTTGCCGGAAACGGCATTCGGGTGTCGCAAAACCGGATGTGTGTCGTGCCGTATCTTCCGCTGAAACGTCGCTATGCTTGTCACCGTGAGTCTACTAAAAACGAAACTAAACTCAACTAAAAACAAACAATAATAAATTACATTCAAATGACATTCACACGTGCACACACACAGATAGATAGATAGATAGATAGATAGATAGATGGATAGATAGATAGATAGATAGATTCCCGAGTAAGACTATAATTGAGTGCTGATTAACGAAAGATACATTTTTAGAGCAGTTCAATAAACTGCTATGAAAAATATTAAAATTAACAACTTTAAACATTCCACAAACCAGTTTTCCGGGCACTATGGTGGCGTAAAGCAGCGCCACAGCGCCCTCTGTTGGCATAACTTGTGTTCACACAGAAACAGCAGTGAAACGGGGCCTGTTGAGAAAAACTGACTTTCCCCAACTCTTTATTTAACATGGCCTTTTTCATTGCTGGCATGCCAGCTAACGCACCAAGTATACGAAAAATAACAACTTACTCATATTTCTAGGTAGGCTGTCTTAATCAGTGTTTCTGCGCTGAAATGAGACATTTGGATTTTGCTCCACTTTGAACATCACAAGTCAACCTGTCATCGTTTAAATGCGGGTGAAGCAGCATAGCATGAGAGCAATTAGCTATTTCCTCACTAGCCAGTGCTAGCAGTGAGCCAATCACAAAGGAGTGGGAGCCGCAGATGGAGCGGGGAAGGGGGGAGAGATGAGAGTCAAAACAGCAACAACAGCAAAACACCAGTTTTGTAAGGCCTGTACAGTTCAAACTAGGGTCATTTTGACCAAACAAACCTTGTTTATCGTTGCAGGTTTACCACCAAAATTGATTAATTCCTTGCTTATTTTAATCACAACTTCCTTTCCTTATGATTAGTAACTTCTCCCTGCAATTCATCAGATTACATTTAAAAGTGGTTTAAAAACATTTACTCAAACCAGGTCATACATATCTGGCTTACATATGCATCAGTGCATGCGGCCACGATTCAGTAAATTCTAAATACTGGTGGTGTTTCACGCCATACAAAATCCGCCAAAATATGTTGGAATATTATTTCTGACCCAACTGGTGCACACAGAGATTAATGGAGTTTTAGCACGTAATGTTTTTGGCAGCCACAAGGGGGCGATGGTCGATCGTCCATCAGCCTGTATAGATGCAAGGGCTGTGCCAGGAAAGGAATTCAATGTGAAAAGCTGTGCCAAACAATGAAGATCAATTTGCTCCTCCTGAAGGAACTAAGGTTTGGCTTTACGCACCATGTTTTTTGTATCATGTGACGTCCAAAGAGATACAAAAGAAATCAACTCAGTTAATTCAGCCATCCTCTCATCCCCCATTATTGAAACACATAAAGATAGAAAAACATGAAAGATGCAAAGAAAAACACTGAACATTTTTGGTTTTGACAATCATGATGATGATGATGATGATGATGATGATGATGATGATGATGATGAGAAGTAATTGAAGCCATGAAGACATGGTGACTTGGTCAGAACTTACACACCCATCCAAAGCTGTAGTCGGTTGCTGTGAGACTGAAGCAGCTTAAATCTTGGAAACAAATCCAGGTCTTCAAATCTGCTGAGCTTTTAGGCCGTACATATTTTCCAGATAACTCAGGGAGCCTGTTTCAAGAATGAATGTCACAACTGTGATGAAACTGGCCGCCCAAGACGCCAGAGGACCCACATGCACGCTGGTTTTGGAGCCGCACAATCAGACAAGGAAGATGTGAGAGGAAGAAGAACCCAATGTGGCTGCGGTGTGACGTTCAACTCTGAGGCAGCATCATTTCTCCTACGATTGAAGTCAGAAAGTCAGTTCAATACAGATTTTGAATTCATATTTAAACCGTATGATTGGAAAAATGTGAAGCCGAGTTGTGAATTCACGAGTTTTTACTTTCATTTTCTTCTTCTTCTTCATATTTTTTTTCAATTAAATTGCTGACCACCTTTGTGTTTACTGGTTTAAAGCTCAGATATTCATTTCTACAGATGTGGATGGGTAACATTGTAAGTGTTTTCACTGAAAAGAAAGATAATAATTTTACTTTATTCCCCATTGACAACATTTCAGAGTCTGGCATCAAATAGATCTCAAAGATGATGATCCAATGATTGTTTGTAAGTTGGTTCTAAGTAATTTTGACATCTCAGCACAAATCAAAAAACCCAGGCATTTTCTACAGAGATCAACTGAAGAAGTGGCGTGATTTTACTGATAGTCACTAGATGGAGCCCCACTCCAGTATTTCTGAACTTCTGGGTCGCTGCAGAGAATTGATTTGAAATTACATTGAGGCATCAACAGCCAGTTGTTCTTTTTTAACCTTTAACCTCTTTGACCTTTTCTTTCTGGACGACGTCTGTTGATACCTACAGTCGTGTACTGTCGTCCACTAGAGGGAGACGTCTCTCTCTGGGCGTTCGTGCACATGTTGAACTTAAGTTCAGCATGATTCTGAATAACAAATGTTAGATGCATTGCCTGCAGTCTGCAAATAATCATTTGAAGTGGGACAGTGATTGGCATGTTGTTCCATGTCAGGTCATATTTGATGCTTAAACGTAAGCGCTGGGATGATTCAAATGCCGTCGCATTACATGTTAAGGGCCTGTATCGTTGGGATGAACATCACCAGACTGTTGTCTTCTGTCTCTACCATGTGAGGATGAAACAAAGTTTGTCAAGCAAAAAAAACAGTGCTCTGTGAACGAAGCCTCGAGAATGTCTGGAAAATATGACTGTGAACGCAAGAAATCCGAGTTCACAGTGGCAAACAGTTTGCTCGCTGTGGATTGATGCTTTCCTGATCCAGTGTAATTTTAATTTTCTGTTTCTGCTTTTCATTTAACAATTAGTCTCCAAGATTTCCTGGGATGGTGGCCTTTCGAAATATTTCAACAATTGGAAAATACACAAGGAAATTTTTCTTTTTCTTTTTTTTGAAAATAGGCCCTAGTTAAAAAGCGTCTGAACCCCCACAAGTGACCTTAATAAACAGAGACAATGACTATGAAACTGGGAGACAGCTTTTTCCTCAGAAGTACTGAATACACATCACAAATTTTGATGACCCCTGGCAGCTTTATTGTCACATCCTGTTTACACTTTGCTGTTACTTTCGCCCAAAGATGCTGCGTCTGATTCCCTGTTGTCATGGAACAAAAAGAAGCAGCACGAGTCTGTGTTATGTTTTTGAGTCTGCTCTGTTTACTGCACTCTAAAAATACCACTTTGTTGCGTAGACACAAGGCCTGATGTGTTTACATGGCATCTCGAGATGTTGGCAACTGGAGATGGAACTGCACATGGAGAGGAGCAGCCTGTGGATTGTGAAGACTCTCAGCTGCGTCGCACACGCTTGGAGGTCTCAGAAAGTCAAGCAACACGTCGCAATGATCTGATTTTGGTTGAATTTACCACTGTATTGCAAATTTCTTTTGACCATCGTGGGGTATTTGTGTTGGGAGTATCACACCCTGACATTGACTAATATGTTTCATACTTGTACAGCTGTTGTGTTTTTGAGACTCGAACATAACGCAAAAAAACACCTGGTTAATACCAAGTCAGTCTAACCTGACTGGTGTAAGACACTGATAGGATTCTGCATAAACTGCGAATAACAACACAAAACAAAAACAAGGGTGAAACTTTTCCATTTTATCACCTATAGTGTACGCAATAAATTATACACTAAAAATCACCAACTAATATGAAAAATAATATGTGTTATTTAGCCCAAAATTATTGCTGTGGTCATAATGTTTGTGTGGCTTTGTCAATAAGTTCATTTTTATAAATATATTGTAAGTCATATCAAAATAACTGAACTGGTGAAGAAGTCACGTCATTGTTTTTTGGTAAAAGCGAAGCATTTCAGACCTGACTTTAAAAGTTGTGTCTGTTTTTGCAGCGCTGCTTCTACATTGGTTTCATCTTCACTTCAGCGTGCAAAAAGGCAACATTTGGATCAGCTTTAGCTACAAAACTTTTTTTTTTTTTTTTTTTAAAGAAACGATTGTAAGATTAAAACTAATTCAACCATCGACGAGGGTGAAACAGCGAACAGTCGAAGTCGTCAAATTGAGGCGGTTGCTGTACGTCACGTGGTCAACAAGTCCGAAGGAGAAAGAAGCAGAGCATTGATTGGTCAAAATCCACTTAGTCAATCTTCTTTGACTGGACTTCCGGTTTAGATATTTTCCATTAGAGATTTTTATTTATTTATTTGTTTGTTTGTTTGTTTGTTTGAATAATGACTTTACTTTTCCGATCGGTTTCGACGTTGAAGGCCTTTCATCCTCAGATTTAAACGCTTTTGTTCCCAGAGTTCAACACTTTGCGTCACTTTTCACCACTTCGTCGCGCATAAATGCAGAAATGTAGAGCGCAGCGCAAAGCCTAAAATATACGTCAGCTTTATTGAAACCTTTTACAAGACAAAGAGATGGCATAGGTTGATACAATAAGTGCAAGTGTTTTTTTTTGGCTGCAGTTCACGTTAGCACAAAGCGTCGTGTGTAGTTACTTCATAGGATAGAACATAGGTACATAGAATATATTTCTGTTTGCGCGTTACAAGAGCAAACGCATCAAAAAGTCGCGTTTCTGGGGGGCTTCTTTACAAGAAGCGATCGCCTTATTGCATTTCTCTTCTTTTTTTTTTTTTTTTTTATATAAGGCAAAGTGGTTTCTTTTAAAGGCCTCTGGAGTTTCTTCATTCATTTCTTCATTGCATAGTTTTCTCAAGTGCAACCAAACCACAAATAATTATAATAATAAAAAGAAATATTAAAAAAAAAAATTACAAAACAACTTCTGGCTGCGTGTTTGGAGGCAAACGTGTGAAAGCGGACAGCAAGATGCATCCTGATAGGGATCCCTTGAAAAAAAATATTATATATATAATTTTTTTTTCAAAAAAAAAAAAAAAAAAAATCTCGGGTTCGCTGTGACGTGCAGCCTCCTTCCTGTCAGTCCCACTATAGCTGCTCACATCACGCACGGTTTGATGTCCTGACACACGCTCTGGGGGTGGTGGTGGTGGTGATGGTGGTAGTAGGATCCGCCGGCCGATGGGTGGAAGGAGGAGATGCCGTTGAAGTTGAGCACGAAGTCCTTCCGGTCGCACACCGACGAGTGGCTCTGGTAGCGCGGGATGCCAACTGCGAGCAGACAGAGAGCAGAGCGGTCACGCTGGGTGCGCAGCGCAGGCAAGGACTTTCCACCAAGACACTCGCGGGTTTGATTTATTCCATTCAAGTTGAATTACATTTGGTGGGTTTTGTCGTGGGGTTGGTTCTAAGGAGGATGTGTCGTCAAACGGACGAGGTGCACTCACCTCGCCTCAAGCACCAAGGTTAGAGTTAAGAGTTGAGGAGATAAGGCATAAAAGTACGTTGTTGTTGTTTTTTTTTTTATAAAGTAGTTTCACCGTAAAATGTACTGATTTATTTTTAAGTATTGAGCAGTTGGGAGTTCAACGGCAAAATGTTTTTTTTCTCCCTATAAAAAGGTTTAAATGATTTTAAAGTTGTGCGAGGAAAGTTCATTCTCCCCCCCCCAAAAAAAAGTATTTGAACAATGCAGGTTTTTATTTTATTTTATTATTCTAACACGGATCAATGCATCTTTTTTTTTTTTTTTAAACGGCTGCGACCAATCAACGTTGTTTATTTATATTTGAACTAATTAATATCTCCTTCAATTGAATGGAACCGGATAATTTTCTCGCTGATCAAATCATCTGAAAGAGGAAATCGTGCTCAAGCGGGACCTGGATCGATCACTGACACATCCGTCTCACTCCTCCCCTGTTTATCATCATCCATCAAAGAAAACAATGATATAAAGGGCAGTAACTCGCAGCCCCTTCAATACATATCTATATATCTATTTGAGTGATTCCTCCCTAGAAACTTGCAGGGACATTAAAAGACTCGGTCTGTGAGCGAGCGAGCCCCTTTTTTCCCCCCGAACCAGAACAAATAAATGGAGCGGCTGCGGTGCCTTCAGGGTCATAAGGACTCCAGATGTGGCTGTTTTGCAGGACCGACCGCGGGCTCTGCAGCCCCAGACTGACAGCCGGCCGGAGGTCAGCGAACCCCGGCAGCGAGCCGCTCCAGCGACCCGCTGGCCCGCAAGCAGCCTCGGCTCGGACTGTTAAGAAGGCCGAGGGCCGCGGGTTGACCATCCTCCACTTCCACCACCACCACCACCTCCTCCTCCTCCCCAGCCGCCGGTGTGGTCCGACCTGCAGCCTTTGTTTAGTTAACCTCCGGGAACCTTTACGGGCTCCATGCGAAGCACTGAAATCCTCAGACTTGAGTTAAAGCCTCGGCGTGTTGTGTTTAAAGTCAATGAGCTGAGGTGGCGCGACGTGACGGAACAGCTTTTTGTATTTATTTACCATTTAAAAGAGAGAGAGAGAGAGAGAGAGAGAGAGAGAGAGAGAAACAATACGGAATACTTCATCAGTCCTGAAGATTAATCTTTGCTGCTATCAGCAATTAAATGTTAGTTATGGAGCGTCTTTAAAAGAAAAGAAAAAAACTAATCCGGGGCCTAACTTTCATACTCCATAATAAAACGACAACTTTCATTTTCCAGCAAAACAAGTGTAACGACGTAAATGCTCCAAGATTTATGATATAATTGAAACGATTCTGGCACGAAAACGTTCGTGCTATATGTTTGCCAGCATTTCAAATGAATGCTGCAGGAAAATGAAATAAAGAAACTACACAACAACTCATAATAATTAACGCTTATTTTACGGTTCGTCTTGCATCAATGTGCACGATTCTAATATGAGGAACCCAGCCTGTCCCGAAACTAATTATGGACTACATTGTTACACATAGCAGTCAAAAGTTTGGACACACCTGTTTCTTCTTTATCCTTTACTACTTTCTACACTGTAGATAAACACTGAAGACATAAAAAAATATATGAGCAAGATATGTGGATTAATGTGGCTAAAGAAAAAAAGTTCAATATATGTTATGTTCTATGTATTTCATATGAAGGGTGGATATTCTAGATCATCTAAAATACAAAACTTGTTTGAGTTATTTCCACACGTTTTTGTTTCAACCATATTCCATATGTGTTCATTCAGTTCATTTCATCTACAATGTCAATAGTCATGAAAATGAAAGAAAAAACATTAAATCAGAAGTATGTGTCCAAACCTTTGACTGGTAGTGTATACATTTTTTATTTTATTTTAATTACTTACAACATTTTTTCGTCGTCAAAAAGGCCTCAGCTGCATACTAAAATAAACTACGCACTGTTGCATTTGCCATTTATTTCCCCCCCCAATTATTATAAAGGCCTTGTATTCTTGTCATCAACCTCCTTCGTCTTCCTTCCGAGCTGCGAGCTCTTTCTCACCTGAAATGTCGCTGCTGTGGCTGTCCCTGCCGTTCTGGTGAAGGTAGCTCTGCTCCAGCGAGTAAGGCGACATGCCGGAGTGTAAACCGGACGATGCGGGGCTGCTGGAGGCGAGAGGCTGCTGCTTGATGTACGGCGAGCCGCCGGAGGACGCCCAGTGCGCCGCCGCCGCCGCCGATGTGCTGGCGTACGGGGAGTGGCCGTCCAGCGCGCTGCCCATGGCCGGGGAGGACGGCACCGGGCTGCTGCTGCTGTCCGCTCCGTACTCCCCGTTGGTCGGAACCGGGCAGCTCGCCATGTACGTGGAGCCGGGACTGGGCGACATGTGCGGGACGTGGTGGCCGCCGCTCAGCCCCTCGTAGCCGCCGGCCATGGAGCTGCTCATCACGTCCAGGTTGTAGCCGTTGCCGTGGCAGGCGAGCGTGGCGGACGGAGCCTGGAAGTCAAAGCTCTGCGGCAGGATGGAGGTGCCGAAGCCGATGCCGTTCATCATCCGGTACATGGGCTTCAGCGCCTGGCATTTTCTCCGGAAGCCGCGGGGTCTGCGGCGGAAGGAGCCCTCCTCGAACATGAACTCGCTGCCCGGGTCGATGGTCCAGTAGTGGCCCTTCCCGGGCCGGCCCAGCCCCTTGGGCAGCTTGATGAAGCACTCGTTGAGCGACAGGTTGTGTCGCACCGAGTTCTTCCAGCCCTGGTAGGATCCCCTGAAGAACGGGAAGCGAGCCTGGAGGAACTGGTAGATCTCGCTGAGCGTCAGCCGCTTGGTCGGGGAGCTCTGGATGGCCATGACGATGAGCGCGATGTACGAGTAGGGAGGCTTCTCCGGCCGCCGCAGACCCGAGCTCGTCTTCTTGCCTTTGATGGCGCTGCTGGACGAGCTCTCCGCGGCGGCGGCGGCGGCGGCGGCAGCGGCGGCGGCTTGCGGGTTGAGCATGGCCGGGTGGAGGACGCCGGACGCCGGGCTGGATCTGAGAGGAGGCGGAGGGTCCAGCTGCTGCTGAGGGGTCTCGGTGGTCATGTCAAAGTGACGGTGCGACTGTGTGTGTGTGTGTGTGTGTGTGTGTGTGTGTGTGTGTGTGTGGTGGGGTGGGGGGTTAGGAGGGGGAAAATGCGAGATGTCTGGAGGATTCCAGTCCGGCCCGGTCCGGTTCGTCTTTCCCTCTCTCGACCGCCAGTGGTTCCTCACTCCGGTCCCGGCGGCGGCGCAAAATGGAGTGGAATCTCTCCTCTCTCCAAGTTACGCACCGACTCTGCTGCCGTTACGCACGATGCTCCCCCCCTGACGCACGCGGGGACGCAACGGCGGGTACAGGAGCGCACTGACAGACAGGGGGGAAGGAGGAAGAGGAAGACGGGAAGGAGGGAGGGATGGAGGATGGAGTGGAGGAGGGGAGGAGGGGGAGGGCATTCCAAAAGGCTTAACGTAAAAAGCTTAACGTAGCTTAATGACCGAAAACAGCGATCAACCATCACCAAACTTCACTTGGACATCTCCAGTCATGCCCACTGTCACCTCTCCAAAAACCCAAACGATAAACCTTATTTTTATGGACACTGTCCCCGTTAAGCCTTTTCCTCTCCATAGGCGCTCATGAAAGGGAAAAGACTTAACGCAGCTAAATGTCCGAAATCAGCGATCAACTATCAGCAAAACATTTCGTGAAGACAGAAACGAAGAAAACAGAATGACATCCTGTAAATCATTTAAACCTTTCCCCCACAATGAGCGGCTGTGGCGAGGCAAAGGGGCTCCTGTTTTATGGACATTATCCATAAAACAGGGGTTATCGTTTTGGTTTTTGGAGAGGTGAAAGTGGTCATGACTGGAGATGTCCTTGGGAAATTTGGCGATGATTGATCGCTGTTTTCGGTCATTACGCTACGTTAAACTTATTATTATTATTGTTATTTATTTATTTATTTATTTATCATTATTTTTTTTTTACGTTAATCGTCTTAGAATGTCTCGATATGAGGGGGGCGGATGGGCGTCTATCCGCTGGAGACTCCGGAGTGTCCCGGGCCTTCCACTGGGTGTCACCGCCGCGGCGCTAAGTGCTGCTCCAGTTGCGCGCAGCAGGCAGGCAGACAGGCAAGGCAGGCAGGGTGGGCCGTGGACCGCCTCCACTGTTGGAGGAGGGGGTGGGGGGGTGTTTGGGGGGCAGGGGGGACGGGGGGTAGAAAGGAAAAAAATCCGCATCGACTCACTGCGAGCAGCGCTCCGACCAACCAAACAACGCAGCTCCTCCTCGACCACCAATCGTCTCATAAATCTTTCTTCCTTCGCGCCGTGTGAGAGGAGGAGTGAGTGCCTCCCCCCCCCCACCACCATCCACCCTTCATCCTCACTCCGCGCCTGCAGATCTCCCCCGAAAATCAGTGACGAACACCCCCCCCTCCCCCACACCACCACCACCACCCCCAACCCCCCACAATCCCCCATTGGCCAAAATCTGCTCCAAGTCCACTTACCGATCTCAGCAGCTTTATTAAAGCCCCTCAAACCCAACACACACACACACACACACACACACACACACACACACACACACACACACACACACACACACCCTCCGCCCCTCCCTCCACCCACCCACTCAAGCCCTCTTAGTTCGGACTACACGCTATTAGGCCATCTATCAAAGCTCCCTCTCTCCCCTCCAGACGTCCCAATCAACAGCGCCACACGCCAGGCGCACAAATTGGGGAAGAAAAAAAAAAGAGAAAAGACAAGAAGAAACAAAGGAACAGCGCCCCCTCCTGTCCTCCTCCTCCTCCTCCCTCCTGGTCTGGTGGATCTCAGCTGCATATGTGCAAGTTTGAAACCGACGCCTGTTTCTCCTACATGCGTTGCAAGGAGCCTTCAAGATCAGATAATGCTAAAAAAAAAAAAAAAAAAAAAAAAAAATAGCGCAAAGCTATTTGTATGATTTTTTATTTTTATTTTTTTGCTCATAATTTCCTCCCGACGGCTCCAGAGGATAACAAAAACAAACTGTCGCGGTGCCGGTCTGGGCCCGGGGAGTGTGTGTGTGTGTGTGTGTGTGTGTGTGTGTGTGTGTGTGCGTGTGTGCGTGTGTGTGTGTGTGAGATGAGGAGGAGGCGCTGGTGTTTTACCGTGCGTGTGTAAGCGCACACGGGGGTTGGGAGGGGTTGGGGGTGGTTTGCTCTGAGTAAATGACTTTGACATGAGTGGAAGCAGGCTTTTTCCATCAAGCAAGCCCGGCTCCGGAGCTCCGGGGATACCACACACAGCGCGGCCAGTGTCGGCTTACCGCCCCGGGCAGCAGCGGCTCCCAGGGGCCCCGCATTCATTAGAGAGAGAAAAGCGAAATTAGGCGAGCGGGCGTCGACAGTTTCCTCCCCCTATGGAGAGACATCACACACGTAGATTTGTCCGACATGACGGAGTTATATATCCTATAAAGGTAATATCAACATCCGTCGGAGCGGAGCTGAAGTTCAGGGGAGGATATGCAGTTGTGCATGGGGACTGGAGGATTAGAACTAAACCAAGAAAACACGTTGGAATTAGGGCCACAAGAAGAGGGAAAAAAAATAATATAGAACTATGTTTTTTTCAAGTTTCCATTTCGAGAATAAAATTGAAATTTCGTAGATAATATAAAAATTTCGAGATTAAAGTAGAAATTTTCTTGTTTAAAGTTGAAATTCTGAAAGTTTAACAATAAAGTCAAAATCTCATGATTAAAGTAAACATTTAGAGAATAAAGTCGAAATTCTGAGATTAAAGTCAATGTAAATAAAGTTCAAATGTCAAGATTAAAGTCAAAATGTCGAGAATAAGGTTGAGTCTGCACACAGGCCTAGTGGAGTACTTCAGTGTTCGCTAGTTTCCTGTTTATTTCGACTTTATTCACCAAATTTCAAGTCAACACTCGAAATGGAAACTTAAAAAAAAAAAACTCCTTCCTGTCATATTTTTTTTTCTACTTCTGGCCCAAATCCGCTTTCGCAGAACCGAAATTGTTGGAACTGAAAGGTTTTTTTTTTTCCTATTTCCTTTTACATTTGATTTTTTTATAAGACCGTTTACACTGAACTGGACTGGACTGGACCGGGGTGCTTCTCATCCCTCGCAGGAGCAAAATCTGAGAATAGAAAGATTATTTTTGCTTGGTATGTAAAAAAAAAAACAACAACTTGTGCACGTGACTGTCGACAAAACCCACTTCAAATTGACTCATCACAGTGCGAAACTTCCCAAACAACAACCCACAAAAAACAACCTACGCACTTTCTTTGCGCAACAAAGGATGTGCGGCGGCGGATAAAAATCATTTTTTATCCCCACTATGGCAACACACACACACACACACACACACACACAGAAATTTCCTGCGACATCAGAACTTCCAGACCCCCGCTGAGATCAGGATGCTTTGCAGAGGGAGAATCTTTGTTCTTCAGCTGCTTTGAAGGCGGCGGCTGCGGCTCCTCCTCCTCCTCCTCCTCCTCCTCTTTCTTCTCCACCTCCTCCTCCTGCTCCTGCTCCTCCTGCAAAGCAGCAGCGAGAAGATATGAGCTCCAAATTTAGCCGCTATGGACCTGGATCATATAGTCGGGTCGGGTGGAGACAGAGTTTGAAGGAGGGCGGTGTTTTTTTTTGGGGGGGGTAGAAAGTGTTCAAGTTCCTCATGCGCTGACATAATTAACCCTCTGTTTGTTTTCATGGAGTTATTGTTTATCCACCATCAGGGTTGAAACGTTCGTCTGACCCCAGTTGACCCCATGTCTCACTCACAACTAGATGGCGATGGCAAATGTAGTTGATAATATACGTCACATAAACAAGTTCATGTTTAAGGTAAATATAGTCTATAAATATTTTATTTTATCACTTTATTTCTTCTTAATCAATATAATCTCCATGCTGCAATTGTGCAAATTTCCCCAATCTAGGGTGAATCAAGTCTTCTTCTTCTTCTTCTTCTTCCAGAAATAAATAGATAGATAGAAAATAGATTCTCCAACAACAACAACAACAACACCAAAAATTCTTGAATTGTTTCTTCAGCCCTGTAACATGTGAAGTAGAGAAATCCAGACTTAATTTTCCCCCCCTTACATATTTATCATTCCTATACTTGATTATTCCCCCCCCCCCATCAGTGCCGTCAGCTTGGAAGCTGCCTACATCCGGGTCGTCTGTGCGGGTCAGGGGCGGTTCACGCTTCGCAGTGACACTGTTTGCACTTCCGCACATTGTCCCAGCCCTCAACCTCCACTTTAATAACACAGCAGGCCTCTCTGCTGCTGCTGCTGCCCCCCACTGGAAGAGGCCCGGGGTCGGTCCGTAAGGCAGCAGGAAGGACCCGGAACCGATGATTGGATCCGGTCAAAACTGATACAAGAGAAATAGAATAGAATAGAATAGAATAGAATAGAATAGAATAACCTTTATTGCCGCACAACAAGTAGTTAAAACAAAATCTGAGCTATATTGCATCTTATTTAAAATAAGATAGATCTCAAGGAGATATATACATCATAGTCAGTTAAAAACAATATAATAAATATTGTCCAGACTTAATCATCTTTCCCTGCTGATTACATAAAAAGAAAAGCGGCACTTTATGACAACAAGCCAGTGGTGTAGTCTTTGCATGTACCACAGCCATACGCTGCATAACCACTGGGAAAGGTTCCAATTTAACGCGCAACCGTGTAAAAAATGTCTAAAAATGCGTATCAGTCTGTGTGTTTTGACACAATGTTCACTTTCCCGTTTAAGATTGTGATTAAAATGATGTTTTCTGCTCTGATGTGTTGCTTTAGCACCGCTTTAGAAAATGTATTAGTGTTTGCGCCACATTTTGCACTTTATTGATGAAACTTTTTTTTTTTTTTTTATTATATGTGTATTAATTATATATTCGTTTTTCTTTATTTTAACAAATTTGTCTTGTGGCAGCCGTTTGCTCAATAAAATCCAGATGTAAATGACACCTTGAGTGACAATTGACAATGTCAACAGTCATGAAAATGAAAGAAAAACCAGGAAATCAGAAGAATGCATCCAAACTTTTGACTGCTAGTGTGCATCTTGTGTTGCTTACATTTAGACAATGACGTCATCAACGTTTCACCATCTCACTTAGAAATGATGCGGACGCTGGATATTTGCTGCGTCACTGAGAACGATGGAGGGGGAAATCAGAGTGCGTCCACTAGAATCAACTGGACTGCACCACCAACGAGCTTCTTTTAAAACCTGACTAACTGATCGCACAGCAGAGGGCAGGTGAGCGCCTCGCGCACAGGTGTGCTGTTCTGGCCTTTCACCTGCAGGTCGCAGCATTGTCCCTGGAAATATGGGCGCGAGCTCACCTGTCACCTGTCACCTGTCACGGACCTCCGGCCTCGTTACCAAGTGCGCAACAATCAAAGGATAGAAACACAACTTGTGATAAGATGTGCGGGATTGTTTTGCACCCTGAAGCTTTGAAAAGGAACAAATAAAAGATTTTGCTTGGCGTTGTATTTGAAACTACAATGTGTGTAATTGTTGTGATTTTGAACGATGGAATGCAAAAAAAAAACAAAATAAAATGTTACAGAGACATGGAATTCAACTGGGAAATAAATTATATTTACATTCTCGTTGTATCTGTCAATTCTAAAACGACATTTTTATTTATTTATTTACATTTTCACAAGAAAAAGATGAATTTATTTGCTGCCATCAAGGAGTGAAAGCTGAACACAAGCGTCAACCAGGACACTCAACCCGAGCAGGGATTCAGATTACTGCAGGGAAAAAGTTTAGAAACATCGAGTTTCTGCACAAACGGTGAATGTTGTCTGTTAGCTGCGACTGATGATGATGATGAGTGAGTCAGTGAGTCAGTGAGTCTGGGGTCTTTTTCAGGACCGCGGAGAGCAACTGCAGCTCCCCCCGGACACCACGGTGAACAGGCTGCAGGGCTGCACAACAGAGAAACTACTGCGGCTCTAATAATAATACTACTACTAATAATAATAATAATAATAGAAAGCTCTAAAATAGATTTAAATTTACACTATTCATTGCGTCTTTACTGCTGATGTTTTTTGATCGTCTGCTTTTTTAACGTAGAATTTTCACTTATCAAGTGGAAGAAACACTTTGAATCTTTAATATAATATATATTAAATAATAATAATAATAATAATAATAATAATGATAATAATAATAATAATAATAATAATAATAATAATAATAATAATAATAATGATAATAATAATAATAATAATAATAATAATAATAATAATAATAATAACAGCTCAGACTCAAATTGCGATGACAAAGTTGGAATTCCATTTGTGACTCTTTAGATAAAGACTGAAAAAACGTTGTCAGCTTTATTTATTTATTTTCAAGCGGAAACTTTGGTTTACAAAGGTTTCCACAAATGTGTTTGTTGTAAACGTTATGACAGGAATTATCTTCTAGTCTTTTGATTTCAAAGACTTGGGAACATAAATAACGTAAAGTCTGAATTATGTGTTATAGTATTTGTCAATTTAATTTTTCCATCACTGATGGTGCTGTCAGTATGTTGTGCCTTGAAGTGTGATTTTTATATTTATCGTTTTAATTCATTTCACCTTGTCCCATATGCATTTTTCCATATCAGCCTTGTTTGAATCTATCATTTCACACGACGTGATTTGAAAACTCATTTCCTAAAATACAGCCGGACCAACAGCTCCGTCTCCTGATCATCGTGAGAAGAACCTCAGACTGTGCAGGTGCGAGGCCCGCTCAATACTGCTTAATACAAAAAAAAAAAAAAAAAAATGTCATGAGTCATTAGAAAAAGAAAAAGAAATCTCAGGTCTCATCGTCTCATTTTTTTATTCATAAAAATACGAGGCATGCATAAATCAATCTCCAAGAAAACATCGGGCATTCCCATGCGTTTCTATAGTAGTGCAACCACGAGATTCCTTAACGCAGCTCAGTCAATAATATTTGTCATATGTACAATATTATTTTATACAGCAGGTCATACAAAAAAAAAACATTATGATATAAATAGAATAGTTTCAACGTCGCACTGTAGGCGGTCGTCGTCGTGTACAGTAGAAATGACCAATGAACCATGATGATGCACGAAGGCACACACACACACACACACACACACACACACACACACACACACACACACACACACACACACACACACACGCACGCGATGACAGCAGGAATGTCTTCTCCTCCTCCAACTGACAGCGCGTCATGTCACGAACAGTAGCCACCACGGAGTCCCTTCGGATGGATGGATGGATAGAGCGAGGAGCGCACGTCACGGGAGGGAAACACACGCACGCACGCGCACACACACAAACAAACAAACACACACACACACACACACACACACACACACACACACACACACACACACACACACACAAAACTTTGACCGTAGTTGAGAACTCGGAAGCCTCAGGAGAGCAGAGAGTCTATGTGGAAGCCCCGAGTCTTGTTAGGCGCCTTAAATGCATACTGCTGCTGCTGCTGCTGCTGCTGCAGTCGGTAAGCGGTGGGGTAGCAGCCCAGGTTGAAGGGCACCATGTGCGGCGCCGGGCTCCAGTACAGTCCCGCTGCTGCTGGCTGCTCCACGCGGCTCTCCTCCTCCTTCTCCTCCTCCCCCCTGCGCTTGAAGGGCGTGCTGAGGATGCTGTCGATGGCGAAGGAGCTGGAGAACTTGGCGACCCCCAGCCTCACTCCCACCGCCTCCTCCGGAGCCTCGCTCAGGACGTCCGGGCTCTCCTGCCCCTTGCCGGCCGCCCTCTTGGCGATGCGCTTCCTCCGGCGGCGGAACACGCCGTCGGCGAAGGTGTACTCGCTCTGCGGGTTGAGCATCCAGTAGTTGTCCTTGCCCCACGGCCGCGACGGGTCCCGCAGCACCTTGAGGAAGCAGTCGTTGAGCGACAGGTTGTGGCGCACCGAGTTCCTCCAGCCGGTGTAGCTGCCGCGGAAGAAGGGGAACTTCTTCATCAGATAGTCGTTGATCTCGGCCAGCGTCAGGCGGCCGCTCGCCGACTCCCGGATGGCCATGGCGATGAGCGCGATGTACGAGTAGGGCGGCTTGGGTCTGCGGGTGTACGGCTTGCCCTTGCCGGCGTCAACGCCGCCGCCGCCGCCGCCGCCGCCTCCCGGAGCGACAGGTGCCGGGCTGTTGGCCACGCAGTCCCCGTCCGAGCCGAGCTCGTCCCCGGAGAGAGGAGACGGGATTCCCGCGCCGTCCGCGTCCATGCACAGGTCGAGCAGCGGCAGCGGCGGCGGCGGCGGCTTCTGCGCAAAGTGGTGCGCGGAGAAAACTTCAAGTTTCATTCTTACGTCTTCTTCTTCTTCCTCCTTTTCTCTCGTCTCCTCTGCTGGCGCTGGCGGAGCAGGTGCAGCAGCCCCGATCAGTAGGAGCGACTGTCAGAGTGTTGCTGAAGGCTCTTCTTGCAGTTGGTGGTGGTGGTGGTGGTGGTGCAGCAGCACCAGTCAGAGTCTCCGGAGACACGCTTGCCTCGCTATAATATAACGAGCCCCGGCGAGGTGGGACGGCCCACGGGCGGAGTTTCCATCCTCAATTCATTGAAGCGATTTGAAGTGATATAATAGGTCGTGAACGTGTTTACAATTGGTTACCAGCGGGGGGGAAGGGAGGGGGGAGAATAAAGAATAAGAAATGCACAGACGGACAGGTATGAAAAACAGGGCGTGCATGCGTGACGACAGAACAGAACGCAGCGTTGATCAGCAGGCAGGCGGTGAGAGAAGGAACGTCGAGTCAGTCAGAGGTTGTTGTCCGCGTCTCCCCACAGACCTTCTGTCAGTTAAATGACCAGGACCAGGACCAGGACCAGGACCAGGACCAGGACCAGGGTGTCTATCAGGATACATGATCCCAGAAAACATCGCATCAAATATCAAAGTTTTCTTTTACTGTCACCCGAGAAAGATATATTTTTAAAGAAAGATGTTATTCACACACACACACACACACACACACACACACCTAAAAACTATAAGATATGTGGCAAAGTAATAAAAAAAAAGAGTTAAATACCTAAAGATGTTGTGTTACAACATCAGGGTGGCTATTCTAGATTTCTAGATCATCTAAACAATAAAACTTGAGTTATTTCACACTTTTCGTTTCATACATTCCAGATGCAATACTTCATAGTTCAGTCATAGTTTTGATGCCTTGTGTGACAATCTACAATGTAAATAGGCATGAAAATGAAAGAAAAAAAAACATTCAATCAGAAGCATGTGGCCAAACCTTTGACTGGTAGTGTGTACTATATATGTATATATATTTTACAAAGCAGGATGCCTGCGCTGCTGTGCTGCTGTGCTGCTGCGCTGCACTCCCCAACCTGTTCCTGAGCTGCGGCTCGCTGGTTGAAACGCGGAAGGGACAAAGAAACAGGAATCACACACACACACACACACACACACACACACACACACACACACACACACACACACACACACACAGATGTTTTTGCGCAGAGTGCATAATATCCAAGCTCTCCAGCTATAGGCAAGAAGTCTGAGTGAGTAAAGAGAAGGAAACCAGAAGCATGATGATGATGATGATGATGATGATGATGAGGGGTCAGGTAGAGTTCAGGGTAGCGTCGCACCTGCACGCAGGGTTGGAAAAACAAGCCGGTCACTGCGGGGCTGGATGCAAATACGCAGCTCTTGTCTCTCAAAGCGCGGCTGAATATCTGTGAGTGTAAACGACAACCCAGATTAGCGCCACAGCGGAACAGCTGTATTGGTTTAGTTTGGCGTGATCACCAGCGAGGGGCACGGCTTCAAAAATACAGATGAATTAAAAAAAAAAAATAGTATGATAAAGTGAATATTCCCAAAGCAAAAAAAACAAGCAAACAAAAAAAAGCAAACCACCTCCTTTTGACCACTGTGGCTTTTCGACTTCATCACTCTGAACTCTATTAAGTAACAAACCCATTATAATAATGGACTTGGGATGTACGAGGGAGTGTTTCGACACATGCAACTGTGGTGCCATTAGATGGAATTGCTTTCGCAATCACATTTTTAAAAATTAAAAAAATATATCTGTCAGCACTGTGGCAATAAAATGTGCTACCTAGAATTTAACTCCGCCAGAAGAATTCAGGAACTTCACGAGGAATGTCTATAGAAACTATAAATACAACCTAAAAGAAACAATAGAAAAGTGAAACGTAAAGTTTATCTGTTGAAAAAAGAAAAACAATTGCAAAATTGAGGTGTGTTCGACAAACAGCCGCGAAATATCAAATTCAGGGAGACAGAGTTTGTGTAACATCTGAAGGACTCCGTTAAAACAGTTAAAAACACATTGTGTTTGGACTTTGAGCCGTCAAAAAATTAGCTGCTGATACAAATCATCTATGAAGAATTTCATAAAGCACAGATCCTCTTGTCAGGGGACGTCTTTCTGTACCATTGCGCATCTGAAGCAGGACAACACGCTCGAGGTTTTGCAAAGTGAACCTCCCAAGAGCAACACCGGGAGATGGAGAGTGAGTCAGAAGTCAGAAAACACAGATTAACGTGGACATTCACCGCACGTCTCACTCCTATTAGACTCCATAAATCTCACCCAGCGGGTGCCTTAAAGTAAACTGTCGTACCTGACATCTGTAAACCAAACATTTGCAGGTCGCACTAACTCTTCTCCTGTCAACACCCTTCAGCAAAACGAGGGTAAAGCTGGAGAGCCGGCATGAGTTATAAGCTTGGCTCGGGGCCAGTAGTAACCATTAAACTGTCTTATTTGCTGACACTCCCCGTCACTCACCGGCTCGGACCCTGCTGGGAAACTGAGCTGCGGCTGAAGCGCCGTCGTATTTCCGTGCGTGCGTCCACGATAACCCTTACAAAGGTCAACACAGCTCGTAGTACGTTTCAACTTTGGCCGTCTGATGTGATCTTAGGTTGTGTTGTCGGCTGCTTGGTGTGAAAGCACGGCGGGATTTAGCTGAAAGAAAGATTCTCCAATTTAGTTCCAACTCCCTCACACTTGCAGCCGTTTTCAACCTCCCAATCTCAAATACTTGCAATACTTTGCCCTCGTAACGAGCAAGTGCATTGGCATTAGAATCCAACAGGAGCGGCCCAGCTCGCCATACCAGACATTACTGTGGCGCGACGTCAAATAATGTCGGAGAACTGCAGCAGCTGCCGGAGACAAACTGCTGTGAGTCTAAAAAGCAGAAAGGGGTTCAATGGCACGACTGCCGTCATTATCCCCACCGATGAGCACGAAGATGAGGCGCCGCGTGGCTTCTACTCCAGCAGACTGACGGCTGCCGCCTCTCTACCTATTTATTTTCTCTTTGTCTTCGACAGCCTCTTGAAGCTGAAGTGATTTGTAAAAAGTAGGAACACCTGTTTCCAGTCCTCCTCTCGGATGAAGAAAGTTCTGTGTTGTTTTTTTCCTTCGATTTGATGAGGTCAACTTGTTAGTGTTGGGTTCAGTGTGAGAAATACAGGGGTGTCCGAGAGGGATGAATCCATAAGACCCCCTGAAAGCCTCAAAGCAAAGTTGAAGCTTTTTCATGATACACTCCCAGTCAAAGGTTTGGACTCTTGGGAGTTTCTTTCATTTTCATGACTATTGACATTGTAGATTGAAACCCAAGGCATCAAAACTATGAATGAACACATATGGAATATGCATTAAACATAAGGATCAACGAGTATGTCTCACACCGACCGCCCGCCGGCTTCATACCTGAACATTCAGTTCACTTTTTCCAGAGAAGCGCTTATATAACCTCACCTGCGAAGGTGTCTTCCAAAATTGGCAACCTGTTGTTGCGGCTTCGTTGCGACTACTGTCGCTTTTAATGCGCGCTGACACGAGAGGAATCCCAGCGATGTGGAAAACCATCAGGTGTTCTCCTCCCTCCGCCCGCTCCAAAAATAGCCGCGCCTGCCTCCTCACACGCTAACCCCCCTGGCCTGCGTGCCTGCCCACCGCTGCTCACCTGTATCTCATCTCGCCCGTCTTTCTTCTGCGTGAGCGAAGGGTGTCCGGCCCCCATGTCGCTGCGTAAACAAGGTGCAGCGCTCGTGGGTGAACAGAGTTCGGTAGGTGGGGGTGGAGGGGGTGAGGAGGCGGTGGGGAGGGGGCAACGAGAAGCACTGCGTGACTGAGATTCCCCAAATTCCCCAGCCAGCGGCAGATTTAGTCTCCGACGGAGACGGCTGATAGTGGACATGCTCGGTTTGGGCGCTCAGGTAGGTAGGCAGGCAGGCAAGCGTGTGTCTATTTTTCACAGCCAACATAAATATGAAGAAGGAGGGAAGAAGAAAAAGAACAAGACTCAGACATTCCACCTCAATTCCTTTCATTCCAGCGCACAACGCAGTCAGGCACCGACTCGTGTAGTAGAACTGGAGATTGGCCTTGGTCTCCAGACCACTTTCAGAGGCTGTCAGAGGCATTTTCACTGGGTCCGGTGTCGGTCTCGGACTGGGCGGACTGGGGATCGTTGATCCAGACCAGTGGTGACTCAGCCCACACTGTAATAACACGATAATAACAGAAAAGAATCCAGCTGCTGCCGTTTGACGCTCTGTTGGTGACACCCAGAGTGACACCCTGCCCCCTTATTCCAAGTTCATTGATTTTTGAACTTAATAAAGCAAAGTTGTTTTTTGAAAATGCTTCAAAATAGTTGGCAAAGCAGCAAAATGTTCAAGAAAGTGATTGAAAGACGCCTTGCTGAAAAGAGACGTTGCTGTTCCATTTAGAAGCAAACGTGGATTTAAAAAAGACACTGGTCATTTTTTTTTGTTTTCTCGTAATTTTCCTTTGATATATAAAGTCTTGGTCTGGTCTTGGTCTCGAACTCCAAATGTCTTGGTCTGGTCTTCATCTCGATACTCTCTAGTCTGGATAAAGTCTTGGTCTGGGTTGGTAGCGTCTTGACTACAACGCTAGCACCGACGCTGGGGTTGCCGTGCGCAGGGGCGTACACTGGCAGCTGTGTGAGATTGCACTTTGTGCCAGACCAAAAAAAGCGAGACTACACGACAAATACATTGTGACAACTTTATGTGACGACTGTAATTACGCGACAATGCGGCCCTCCGAGCATTGTGCTGAGACGTCTCTGCAATCGAAACATTGTGTTCAAGAACAGAAATGATGGTGGTGGTGGGCGTGTAATCAAAGGCACACCTGAACACTCTCACAACAAAGTTCCCACGGAACGCAGGAAAATGTATTCAGTGGCTCCTGAGCCACCAGAGTGGAGAAGAACGACCCGCACACTCAGTCAGCACACTGATTAAAAAGCTCACCATGGTTTTGCTTCAATCGTTAAATGGGTAAAGTCGGAATTTGTTTTCTTTTAAGACGAAAAAAAGAAAAGAAAAAGAAATTACCCAACGCAACCTGAAGAGGCTTGGCAGTTGTTGCCTGTTGCTATTTTGGGTTCCTCTCGCATTCCTACCTGAGGAGTTCACACCCTGCTGGAGCAACGCAGGAAAGAAAAATAGATACATAAAAATAAACAGAGCCAAGGGGTCTGTAATTAAAGTAATTAAGTGTAGAGGTGAAGTGTAGGTGAAAGCGCTGGTGAAAGGCAGCCTGACGCTGCTGGGGCACGCAAGGGTGGTGATGTAAGCCGCTCCCATCCAGGACCGACCCGTACCTTGACGTGCAGGGGTTTCCACACTTCCTGCCGGCTGGGAAGGTGGGATCAGTCGGCTCAACCCTGGGAGTTCTCACCTGCTCATCTTCAACGCACACCTGATCACCCCCCCCGGGCCGTAGTTTGTCCATGACTGGTCTAGCCTGTGATAAACCTAGACGCTCCTCTCTTCATCACAAGTGTCGCTGTGATTGGCCTCTCAGCTCTGAGTTTGCTCCTGGCGATGTAAAGGCCTCCTCAGTGACACTCAATGACTCTTGACCCCTTGATGAGAACGCAGGACCTCTTCTGTTTAGTTCAAGTGAAGGTCTTGTTGGCTCAATAGTTCAGAGAAAACACTGAATGACCTTTTGGCTTTGACGTTATGAAGGGAAATGTAGTTCAAGAAGAAGGACGGTC
The DNA here is from genome assembly GCF_046127955.1 of Nelusetta ayraudi. Taxonomy (NCBI): domain Eukaryota; kingdom Metazoa; phylum Chordata; class Actinopteri; order Tetraodontiformes; family Monacanthidae; genus Nelusetta; species Nelusetta ayraudi. The sequence goes on from NW_027466134.1 coordinate 4,214,322, forward strand.
CACACGTTGGACAAAGAATTGTAGAAATGTCTCCATATGATGCACATTACACTGATACTGATTGATTACTACCGTAAAAGCAAGCGTTCCTATTCTCTCAACCTGCCACTCAGGTGCGAATGAACCTTTGAGTCCTCACAGTGCACTCAGTCAAACAATGAGATGTTTAAAAACGCAACTTTGACTGCCAATAGGGGAAATAAGATCAGTTTTCATGAGCAACTTTTAAGAAGAAACAAATACGTTTCCAGATTCCTCACGCATTACATTTTTTTAAAATCTGTACGTAAAAAAATGATAAGAGTAAAATCTTAAAATTGTGACAATGGTTACAATCTCCTCTAGTAACCAAAACCCCCATAAAAAAAACAACAATAATATTATTTGACCAAAGAAATTGGCCAGACGTGCTTCCTCGCCCCCAATAAGGACACACGGAAGTTTAAATTTTCTGTTCCGAATCCGTTAACTCTGCTTCAAAGCGTCGGACATTTTCACCCCCATCACATCAACACGTGGCGACCCGGTGACCTTTCAACAGCTTCCATCAACCTGCGATCACAGGGCGCCTCCTCATCAAGGAGTTCACTCAACTCCTCCACTCCTCCCAGAGAGAAAGAGTTCCTCTCCTCTGTGCGTGTCAGTCACTAGCTGTGTTTCCATTAGCATCGGAATTGCAGAAACCTAAATATGGCCATAAAAAAAAATTGGTCATGGAAACATCTAAACTTGGAAAAACCTCTCAAATATGGCTGAAAGGCGGTTTTTCAGACGTATCCATATAGAAGTATATCGCAAAAGTCTCACGGAAACACTTATTTTGGCCATGACGTACGGGGTCATGTGACCAAACGTAATTCTTGTAATTCTCGTGGGACGAGATTTGACGAGAATGACAGTTTATGCGCCTCACACCATTCAATGGAAACACCTGCAAATTGGACTTTGTCAAAATTTTAAAATTAGCGCTTTTATTTTGCGAAAAACCTTCATGGAAACGCAGATAGTGACTCTGCTGTGTGTGTGTGTGTGTGGTAGGGTCGGGGGGTTCTGACTCAATGCCTGCCCTATCTGCCGCTATCGTCGTCATTTTCCACCCTTCACACGCTACAGTACCCTGGCGTGCCTCGGAGGAGGGTGGAGGTGGAGGAGGTGGGGTAAAGAAAAGAAAGAAGCCTGTGATTGATCTCGGCCATAGACACCTCGCTTTATGGTGGCGGCTGATAGGGCCCAGCTCCATTCAGCAGCGCCGGCGGCTGTTTCCCCGTAAGCGTAAACACGCGGGCCAAATCAGTACCTGTGCCGCTGCTGCCGCTGCTGCTGTTTACCTGGCAGCCGTTCAGCCCTTTTCTGTCTAAACTTGAAATAGGATCCAAACACTCTACTCACGCATAGTGGTTTGCACGAGATGCCTCCTCGCCCCGCCTCCCTCCCTGCCTTCCTTCACCTACCGCGGCTATTTTTGCACCGTCTCAAAACTCTTTCACCCCCCACCCGCCCAACCCCCACCACCACCACCACCACCACCGCAGCCTCTGACTGATAGGTGGGGACTCCGTTCGCCTGCAAACTCAGCCGTAGCGATTCGGGAGCCGCCGACAAGTTCAAACAAACGCCTTCGACATCTGTAACAGAGGGATTGTGCATCGATCCTGTTGTATATCATTAATGATATGTAATAATTATGCCAGCCGTGTTATTTTCAAAAAGGGCGTCCCTCTGAAACCTTCCATTTGATAAAAAGCAGATGTTTTGTTTGTTTTGTCGGTCTGCCAGCATGGCGTTGTGGTTCAGAAGAGTGTTGCGGGCAAACAGCAAGCAGGAAGAGTGGAGGGTTGCTACTGTTTCATTTTCACACTGAATATTTCCAAGCCTCTGAAAACAATGTCTAAGTGGCCATAACTGTGCGTGTGTGTGTGTGTGTGTGTGTGGTTGTGTTTCCACCTACACGGAAGAAAGCTTTCAAAGTACATCTTGTTTAAAAATGTTTATTTTAAAGCTACAAGCCAGTTAATGAACATTAGTGCTCTTACTTTTTTTGTTTTTTTTTAAATATGCAACTACATAAGACCTAGCGGGTCCGCTAATTTACATCTTCTGTCAATTGGCAGGTGAAATATACAGAATTGCAGCGATTAAAAACAAACAAGTTGCAAGCAAACGACTGATTAATACATGCTTTCATACGTGGTAGTATAGTGCAAGGTTAGAAATACTGCAATTGAAAGTGCTTGGGTGGAATCGAGTACTCTGATTGGAAGAAAGAACAACAGCAAATAAAAAAGACACGTTTTTTTTCTGACATCATGTTAAGACAAAAAAAAAAGAAAAAAAAAGCATGATGTTTTAGCGAGGCGCTGCTGTGTGCACCTTCACGGCTGACTGCAGGGGCCATTAGAAACCAGAGCTGCTGGGCAGATAACCACTGTTTGTGGTGCCTGCTATTAAATATTGATCCGTTGATAATTCCTAAATGAATATCATTAAAGCTCGGAAGTTTGATTGAGGGGGAATAAAGGTCCAATCTCCTCCAGCTGGCCGCTGGGGTCATAATGCGTTCGGCATTGATCCGCTGGAGCAAACAGCAGATGCCAAATCTCAGCCAGAAGCAGAAAAAAAACACATACTTCACAAACAGAAGCAGTGGTTGTGATGTTTCTGGACCGAAAGAGGATCAGGGCCAGAAGAAGAAACAATTATTACATGAAGGAAGGAAGTTTGTATTTCGAGTTTCAAGTTGAAATTTCGTGAATAAAACTGAAGTAAACAGGAAACTGGCGAAAATGAAAGTATACTCCACTGGGCTTTAATCTTGGAGTTTCATTTACGTTGACTTTAAGCACCAAATTTTGACTTTATTCTCGAAAATTTCCTCTTTGTTCTCGAAATTTCAACTTTAATCATGAGATTTTGACTTTATTCTTGAACTTTACTCTCAGAATATCGATTTTAATCACGAAATTTTTGACTAATCACGAAATTTAGTTTCGATATTTCAACTTTATTCTCAAAATTTCCACTTTATTCTCAAAATTTCCACTTCAACCACGAAGCTTCGACACTAATCTCGAAATTTTGACTTTAATCTCGAAATTGCGACTTTATTCTCAAAATTTCCACTTTAATCACAAAATTTCAACTGTATTCTCAAAAGAAGAACTGTATTCTTCTTGTGGCCCTAACTCTCTTCTGTACTTTCAAAATTCTCACATGGTGGTTGAGAATTTGTATAACAAAGACATAGCAGCTGTCTGATGGTTTTAACGATGGACAAATGGCAAACTGTTCATTTCAGACGACTCTACAACAAGGCGAGTCCAGTGCCGATGTTGCAATGCACAACGTCGACGTATTTCACCGGTGATCTCTGCCGCTGTCCCCTGCTCCTTTGTCTCATTTGGACAAGGATATAGCCTTTCAGCGTGCGATGATTCGGTAACTCCTCTCGCATGCCGGAGGAACAGGTTTGGCCGTCGGAACAGCCAGGTGGATAGAGCAGGAAAAAAACAAAAAAACAAAACAAAAAACCCTCCCAGGTAGAAACTGCAGTAGCTGCTGGTCGACGGGGCCTTCGTGAGTGAGCGGTGAGAGTGCCGCACGTGATCCTTGTATTACTGCAGTCAACACGCAGCCAGTCAGTCAGAGAAACTATTACTAATAGATTTATTGCACAGGTGAACACGTCAGCAGCCTGCTGTGTGTTTAGTTGAGGTATCAATAAAAATATCTGCGTCAGCGAATCGTCCCCACGCTTGCCTTTGATGATTTTATTTTAATCATGGCGTGAGATGACCCCCACTGGGCCGCTGTCGTGTTTGTCGCTCCGAGTGAACTTTCCCCCGAAAGACGTCGCGAGAAAACAGGCGGCAACTATTTATACAGCCGCAGTCGAATCTGACAAGGGCACCTTTCCAAACAAAAGGTCTTGAACCCAGCCCTTTGCGTGCCTCTCCGAGCCCAGACATCTGATTAATTACAGTGCGGCCGTTAAAGCGGGGAGCGTGGGAGGAGGGGGGGTGAGAGAGAGAGAGAGAGAGAGAGAGAGAGAGAGAGAGAGAGAAAATAGCTGATGAAAAGTCAGCGAGTCTGCAGGCTGGACCTGCCCAAACAGCGACATGCGTGTTAGCCTGTAAACTCGGCTCTGCCACCCCCACCCCCTCCCCACCCCCCCAGCTCCGGGCCCGTGTCGTGCAGACAAGGTAAAACATCTCCCTGGCTGCGTCGGAGCCCTGCAGGTGGGCCCCCTGCACGCTCAGCTAGATAATATCACTGTTACTATAGACCATGTTTGGGTTTGCTCGGAAGAAAACACTTTTGACGGCGGCAGCAAAACAAAGTGCTGTGCCATGTGTGATAACAGTGTATGGGATGGGGGGGGCTGCTCCCTTCAAATTAACCTTTTTGGAAATGCTCCGGCCTCGCACGAAAACACACCTGGCCCTCTCCACCCCCCCTCTCTCTCTCTCTCGATCAGCTCGATGATACTGCGGTTGGATCATGGAAACTTTTTATTTGTGTACACCACCCTGAGACATGGTTCAGCCTTATTCAATGACAGGGTGCACCGTAGTTTATCTTACAGCTTGAAAGCTAAGTCAAGCTATGGTAAATTCTGTTACATTAAGTTCTGTCATGTTACGTTAATTTAAGTCATGCTGCGTGTGTTAAGTTCCGTTAAGACGTGTCATGTGTGTCACGTTACTGTATGTTATGTTACTTGTGTTAAGTTATGTTAAGTCACGTCACATGTGTTAACTTACGTTAAGACGTGCCATATTTGTCACATTACGTTCAGTTATGTTACGTTATGTTAAGTGTATTACATCATGTTACGTTATGTTACGTGTGTTACGTTGTGTTACGTTGTGTTACGTTGTGTTAAGTTGTGTTAAGTTATGTTAAGTTATGTTACGTTATGTTTCTTTGAGCTTCCCAGTAGAATATTTGGGGAAACTGAGTTCAATGCAGAAACGAGTTGGTGAGGCCAAACTTCTGAAACGGTTGTGTAGGTTTAACGGGTTTCGCTCGTACGCAATCCAACAAAGGAGCGACGTTAATCCAAAACAGTCGAGCGACGAGTTTAACGTCTCGAATGCGGATTGGAAAAAAACCCCCAGCGGACTGAAGTTTCTAATGGTAATCTGCATAGTGACGGCGCAGTCGACTTTTATAAATGACTTTCTTTAAACAAAGCAGGCATGAGTAGCACGAATGAGCTCAGAGCCAGAAGCTGGGATGGGTTCCATAAACAGATCGCCCAGGTGGTCCATGTGTAGCGGGGGTGTGGGAGTGGGGCCGGGGGGGGGGGGGGGGGGGGGGGGAGGGCCTGCTGCTGCAATCACAGACCTGGATCAACTTATTCCAACAGCCGCCTGTCGCTCGCAGCCACTCGGGCCTGAGCCAGCGCACACTTTCACAGCCGATGGTCGAGAACGCTGATGACCGACTGGGTTGCTTTTGCTTTTCTCTTGCATGATTTGAACTCTTTTCTTCCCCTCTTTTATCTCTGGCATGCGGACCTTGACTCAGAGCCAAAAAGACAAACAGATAAACTGAGACGTCGCCTGAAGAATCTGGAGAATTTGACTTTTCGTCAAAAAGAGAATCCTTGTCTCACAATCGGTGCGGAAAGTGAAAAGAAGTATTTTTTTCTGAGTTATCTGTTTTAATTCTTGTCATTTTTTATTAAAAAAACAAACCACACACAATCGACTGGATTCTGTCAATAGTTGATACAACGCTTATCGTCCCTACACACATCCACACACCTCCCCAGTTCAAGACCTCCGGCTGAAGTGAAGAACTCATCTCACCTTCAACAGCATGAAATTAGGAGTGAAGCCGACCATTGTCTCGGTTTGTCATTACATTTTCCCCACAGTCATCAAACAGACAAAACACTGCTAGACATAAATCTATACGTCAGGCCTGGACACGCAGGCGCTTCACTTACAGAACCTCAAGCCTAATTGACACTCAATTTAAGGCAACAAGGCTGAGGAGCACGCCGAGACCTGCAGGGAGAGCGAGTGCGCTCACTCTAATGCTCCATCATTTGAATAATGAAGGCCTGGTTTGAGCTTCTGTTTGGAAAATGTGATCACTCATGGAAAGAGTGAAGGTTTTCCTTGACTGTTGCCCCTTGGTACATTTCTGTCCTTGTTACTGTGATTTACCAAAGAAAGAGAGACAAAGAAAACTTTTCCATGTGTGACATTTATGTGCGGCAGGACGTTCACGTTAGAAATATCCAACTAGAGCTGCGAAGTCAACCTGGATTTAGTGCTCACACCTGCTCTTAAAGCTCCAGTGTGTAAGATTTGCCTCGATTATGATTTTTATGCTGGTAAAAGCTTAACGTACTGGCCATAAATGCATTTATAAACCTGTACTCGCAGTACAATAAAAGTCATAAAATAATATTTCAGCTCGCCTGGGTTGCCAGGTTCTATGATCAACATTGCAATCTCCTGTTTGCTGTCAGTGGACGGACCTCAGTTAGTCGCGACGGCCAATCAGCTCTCGAATCTGCGATGCCGAGGTCAGCTAGCTGGTCGTCCTGTGATTGGATAAGAAGCCCTGAGAACCTTTAAGACTTAACCTGGCTCGGAGACTGACGGCTGAAGGAGAATATAAAGACTTAGTGTGGATGGTGTCGTGGCATATTACGACCCGCTACCAATAAGGACAGACATGAAGCCAGAAGGTTCTTATGGCTCCGTCCACCTGGGAGCTCCACCAGCCTCCACCAGCCTCCAGCTCGCTCCGCCTGTTTCCACTCAGTGCAGTTTACACTGCAGGCCGCCGCTGACAGTCGCAGGCCTCCGGCAGCATGGGCGGCGACGCAACGGCTTAAGATTGACCAGATGGAAAAACACATTCCTCACACCTTCACACGCGTCACGTGACGTAGCCTTCTTCTTCTCCTCCTCCTCGTGGTGATGATGGGCGAGGGATTACGCTGCTTTGCTCTGTGCAATGTTTACACAGCATTTTACATAACTGCGATGTTTCCTGGCCTCCCTTATCGCCCGTCAGCTTCTTTTCTTTTTTGGTTCTGAGAGCGACATTGACCCCGTTCAGTTGTCCCGGCACCTGGTGCAAAGCCACTATCGGCTATCTTATCACACCAACCACAGTTGATTTTCCTTCTTTTTCCCTGAAGGGTCTTTTTTTTGTGGACTCAAACACGACGTCCTGCACCGTGAGCGTGTGACTGATAGCCGCCGCTCTATGGCTCCGCTTCCTGGCGCTTTGCCCAACGTGTCCAAACACACTCAGAGTGTTTACCGCTCACCTGTGTTTGTCTGAGGGAGGAGAAGAAGAAGGGAAACAAAACAGGATTAGTGTGAAACATGAGGAAACTGTGATTGACACGACTGGGACTGTGAGGGGAGCCCAGCTTGTGTTTCACAATGCTTAATGGCGTCAGGTAATCGCTGTGAGTCACTGCTGAGAGCATGAGATCGCGTGTGTTGCCGGAGAGGTTGAGGTAAGGCCTTTGTGCAAGTGCATGCGTGTGTGCGTGCGTGTGTGTAGGTGTCGGTGTAATAAAAAACACAAAACACAGCAAACAGGTTGGTGTGTGAGTGATGCTCTGGCAGATGTCATGTGGCCGGGATCACCGGGGTTCCCTGCACGCACGCTCAGATAAAGTTTTCTGGCTTTTCTCTTCTTCTCTTCTTCTTCCTGGAGTTTGGGGGTTTTGGCCGATGACTCACAGGTGACGCCAGCTGTTTGGATAGAAGGTGAGGTTGCGCGTGTTTGTCTGCGGCTCACAGGTTTCTGTTATTGTTTTTGGTTGACACACACACACACACACACGACACAGACGCACACGACACACACACACGCTGGCTTTCTGACTGCAGTTCCAAAAATAACACCAAACCCGTAATTACGCTTCAGACCTTGAAAAAACCCCTCGGAACAAATCTTTCACTGCCTCCTGTTCTCCTCGTCAGCACCTGCGCTCATCTTTACTGGGCTTCTACCTGTGTGCGCTCACCTGGCTGAGGGGTTTCTTCTGTTTTTCAACAAAGACCTTCAACTTTTGCGTCATTCCGAGACAGACACGCAGACTCAGGAGGCCCTTGATGCCCTGAGCCATCGTGCACTTGAACGCAACTCTGAGTGGAGTGACGGCCCACTCATGTATGCACTTTGCACCTTTACACCTTGCAATTCTGTATTTTTACTGTGAAAACCTCAGCACCGCTGGCATTGGTGCTTTTTTTTTTTTTTTTTTAAACTTAAATCTTTGTCTTTCTTATTTTACTTCTTTATTTTAATCATTATTTCACTCTATATGCACTTTTTTATTATACTGTTATACTGATGACTGATTGTGCAGCTGAGAAACTGAATTTCCTTCGGGGATAAATAAAGTAAAACAAATAAATTAAATCACATTATTGGTGTTTTAATGCAGTTTTAACCAACTGCAATTTTGAAACATTTATTTATTCTTTTTGCCCTTTCTTTCCGACAGCCAACATTTATATTGTTTAGACATATCAACTCATACAAGGCCATAAGGCTGGTAAGACTCACATTACCATCTATCTATCTATCTATCTATCTATCTATCTATCTATCTATCTATCTATCTATCTAATTCTGATGGCGGGATGTGAGCCTGTCCGGCTGTTTCCTCTTCGGGAAACTCGGCTCATGCGCTCCAAAATCTGGCCCTTCATAACGACGGTGAGTTTATCTGCAGAGCTGCTGGTGTGTTGACTCGTCAGGTGCGGCTTGAGATAAATTATTACCTCTCAGAATTCCTCCGCCGAGCGCCTCGGGCGACGCTGACATTAAATTGGATGTCAACCCTAAGCTCTGGCATACACGCAGTCAAACAATGCCTCTACAACTTCGCTAATCCTCATATTTGGCTGCAAATTTGTGCGACTACCAGTTTACCGACACACTCGACTTGACGTGCAGATGTTATTTACGCGCTTCTGTGTGAAGTTTTGGCCTGCAAGCTGGTAGTTTGCTGCAATTAAGGACCACAAGTGACCATATGTTGATGATTTGGCCCGAGATGCTCAAAGATGCCTCGTAATTTTAATGTATTGAAAGTTTGCCTCCTCTGTATGGATAGAAAATTGTTGTACTATCTATAACTGAAGATGGAAATTCAGTGGTTCATCAATATGTTTTATTATTTTATCTCTGTGATAAGTTTCAACAATGAACTCTAAACTAAAACCTCTGAACTCAAAGAAAGAAAGAACAACAACACAACTGCTACTACCACTACTACTACTACTACTAATAATAATAATGATAATAATAATGATAATAATAATGATAATAAAGACTTTATTATAAAACATAATATCAACTTTCTGGACAAATAAATAAATAAATACTGTACATAGATTAATAAACGTGTTTCTTTGGCTACATTGGCCCAGCTTTAAAAGAATGGCACTGAAAAACTTTCCAATGCGATGATGTCAATAAGAGACATTACTTCTTTCATGAAGAAACAATGAAACAAACAAATAAACAAACAAACAAACAAACAGCAAGCAGGATGCCCAGGACAGGATGTGAGAACAGGACGTCCTGGTGAAACAGGCTGCTTGGTCGCCTTGAATTCACACTGTCAATTTAGTCAATGTGCTGGTTGGCAACAAGGTGGCAGGTGGTTCTGTGTGGACTTGGCGTGTTCTCAGTGTGGTGTGTGTGTGTGTGTGTGTGTGTGTGTGTGTGTGTGTGTGTGTGTGTGTGTGTGTGTGCTCGAGTTCTTTCTAGGTACTCCGGCCTCCTGTCACCGTCCAATCGCATGCACACAACTGCCTCCGAGTCCGAGACAAGACCGAGAGCCTTGAAAAGTACACACACACACACACACACACACACACACACACACACGCACACACACACTGACACTTTTCAAAAACTCTCCCGGTATTTCCCTGCCACAAAGACTCCAGATTACGGTGAGAATTCCAAGAATCCAGCGCGAGGCTGGATGGAAGCCGAGAGGGATTAGAGAGTTTGAAAATTCCACCTGAGAGATTTCACCTCTGTTCTTCCTTTTCAAAAGGCCACGTGTGAGTGAGTGAGAGGCGGACGGAGGACAGGAGGTGTAAGAAGTGTCTTATCGCACTCGTCCTTCTCGCCTCCTCTGCGCACTCAGTGGAGCTGCGCCACCACGGTCTGGCTGCCGTCTATCGGCCCTCCCATCGCCGCGCTGTTTCTGCTGTAACCAGATTATCACGCAGGGCGACAATAACGTGCCAGGCCATGCGGGCTCTCAGAGCGCTGGCACGCTCAGGGAGGTGCGTGATGTCATGGGGGGGCGGGGCAGGGAAGGGTGCAGGGGGGGGGAGGAAAGAATAAGAATCTGAGCTCACTGCTTTCTACGCTTTTTAAGGAAGAAGAAGAAGAAGAAGAAGAAGAAGAAGAAGAAGAAGAAGAAGAAGAAGGACTTTTTTTTTTTTTATCCGACATTGGGGAAAATTTGTAGTTACAGCAGCATAAATTGAAATGACAGAAATTAATAAAAAGTAAAATACACTACCGGTCAAAAGTTCAGACACATCTGCTGATGCAATTTTGTTATTTATCTTTACAACTTTCTCCACTGCAGATAGATACTAAAGACATCAAATATATGAGTCAGGTATATGTAATTATGCAGCAAAGAAAGAACACCTTCAATAACTCCAAACATGCTTGTTATTAAAGGTGGCTATTTTAAAGAATTGAAATATAAAATGTGTTTGAGTTTTGTTTTTTTTTTTTACATTTTTGTTGTTTCCGACATAATTCCATGTGTGTCCAAACTCTTGACTCCTAGCGTAAATATACAAACCAGAATGTCAAGCACGAGGACAAATTCATTTGTTCATTTATTGGACAGCTGGTTGATGGTTAAACGTTTCCACTTTGTGTCATTTAAAAGACAATGAAGAAGTTTGAAGTGTTTTCTTGATAAAGAAGCCCGTCTTCTTTTCGATTCTCTCTTTGGAACAGTGTGTAACCAGGCTAGATAGTGAGTGACTTATTACACGCAACCTAATGTAACGTAGTAATCTAGCATCATCACCGAACTTGATTGACTGCCTGCCATGCAGATTTGTTATTATGCAGGAAACAGCGATTGTACAAGATAAGGATGAAACCAGACTCTGCTATGCAGCAAATCTCTGGAATCTGTCTGCTTGTTTTCAATCTGATAATCAATTTTTTTTTTTTTTTTTTTTGGTCAGCTCAGCCCCGATCTTCTCCTCCTCCAGGGGCACTTCCTGTTTCCTGCTGTCCACCAGGAAACTTTGCAAATTGAAGAGCAACTAGTTAAAGGCAGCGATATTCACAGCAAAGAATCAAAAATCAAAATTCCGAAAAACAAACAAACAACCTCGTGAAGGAATCAAGGAGTCATAGATTTTACACATGGGATTTAATTGAAAGCAAAGCTGAAAACAGATGGTTAACCCTCAGTCTGATTCACTCCAAAATTCGCTCCAAAAAAGTAGAAAAATTTAGAGAATTAAGTTGACGTAAAAAAGACGAAATCTTACTTAATTACTGTGGGTGAACCTGTTTTCAGCAGTTTGCTTTTAGCTGTGGCTCACTGGGTTCATCCACCATCCATCCAGTCTACTCGCCAGTTTACACTCTATTTGCGTCGACTTTAAACACGAAATTTCAACTTTATTCACGAAACTTCATCTTTTTTTTACGTTGACCTTTTTTCCACAAAATGTTGACTTTATTCACGAAATTTCAACTTAAAACTCAAAATGAAAACTTAAATAAAAACCTCCTTCCTGTAATATTTTTCTCCCTTCTTGTGGCCCTAATCCTCTTTTGCATAAGTGTGCGTCAAATCACACAGGTGCGTGAGAATTTCTTACACTTGATTTAATGACCTGTACTCCCGCATCAGATACGCCTTATCACATCTCTCCTTGAGTCGTTCTGTGTAAACAACCAAGTAATCTTTGCCTGTGTTTGCTGACATTGACTGGTAGCAAAACACGCACACACATGCACACACACACACACACACACACAAATATGTGCTTCCACGTTTATATAGGACCTGTCCCAGAGCAGAGTTTCCGTCTAAAAAGGTTGAGAAGTTGAAGGAGTGGCGGTGCTGCAGTGCTGCAGGCTGAGCGGGTCGGTGATTGACAGCCTCTTCAAACTCACCTTCACAGGTGTGAGCAGCAGCAGTTGGACTTTAATGGTCTCTGGCAGGTGCTGGTGCCTCGACCTCACTGCTTTAAGCTGCATCTCTCTGGACAGGTGTGAATCCCTCAGGTATGCACGATTCAAGCTTCCAGTGACGATGTGCCACATTTTCACTGCAACGCAGTGGCAGTAACGATGGATCATATGAATTAAAACAATCCAAAAACAAAACCCCTTGAAATGCTTCACACAATGCCCGACACCTGCCAAAAAATTTGGCGGTTTTGTAGAGGAACAGCACCGGCCGGCTTTGGACACATGTTTCGGGGAAACCCAACGTTGCCACAGCGCAGATTTCCCGGCACCTTGTGACAAAACAGGCGACGCGGCGGCCGCCTGTTTCTTCCGGGATATCCCGCACAGCGTGTTCCCTCTCACCAGTTCACCTGGCCTTCACGCCACCGGCGCACACAATAGACTTTAATGCCGCATGACAGTTGCCATGTTCCCACACGAAAAAAGGCACTCAGAGACACACGCAGGTCGTTATGAAGGCAGCCTCCTGACGCAGGCAGACTCTGGCTGGTATGCAGAGCCAGACATTCCTGTCAACTGACGGCCAGACTGCCACTGCTGCCGCTGCTGCTGCTGCAGAGTGACGCACATCATTAGCGCTCACCTGCTCTGCTGGTTTACATTATTGTTTTGCTTTGTTTTTTCCTTTGTGTTTATGAGCGTTAACATCACAGCCAAAAGAAAAACACAATGTCTGTTTGGTTTTGAACCCGGTTTTACCAGCTGGCAATTAAAACCAGGACGCCGAGGTTGATTTCTTTTCACATTTGCAACTTTTCTTCTTTTATTTCGTGCCACCCACGGTCAGCATGCAAACCTATGAGGACAAGAGCTTACGTGTAAAGTTAAAGATATGTTTTAAATGTGCTTAAATTGGTACTTTGCCACTGCAACCATCAAAGTCTGTTGAAATTGGGTCACCAATGGAGTGAAACTGTTCAGTTATTTTTCAAACTAATCTGGGCTGGGACAAAAGCACCCAAATCGTTGCACTTGCCGCCTTGCAAGGCCAGGCCCACTGCTGCATACCTCCAGCGGGAGGAGGAGGTCTGAGTAGTTAACAGCCAACAAGACTTTAAAGTTTTTATTCAAACAATATCTTTTTGGCTGGCATCAAAGTGATGTTGTCTTTACCACTGTCACCTCACAGTAGAAAGGTTGTGGGTTTGATTCCCAGTGCTGGGGGACTCTCAGGAGCTTCCTTCCACAGGACAAAGTCACACAGATTGAGCTCTAAATCAGCATTTTCCAACCACTCTGCTGCGGCTCACTAGTGTGTCGTGAGATAATGTCAGGTGTGCCGTGAAAAATTATCCAATTTCAATGAATTGATCCATAAAAAAAAAACAAACATTCCATTGTCAAGCTGCTGTGCTTTACAGATGATGTGGGTCTATTTTCATCCCTCAATTCCTCCCAGAATATCAGATGTGTATCATCTACACAGGTTTCACACTCAGTGAGAATGAATTAATGAAGTCAACTTTTTCATTATTAGGCCAAAAAGTGTCATTTTTTATTTGGTGTTGTGCCATGGGAATTTTCCAATGTAAAAAATGTGCCATGGCTCAAATGAGGCTGAAAAACGCTGCTCTAAATGATGCATAGATGTGAATGTGACAATGCTACATGTCTGTGTGGTCCTGTGTTGAACTGGTCAAGGGATGCAACCCCACCGTCACCCAAGGCCTGCTGGGATTGACTCCGCCCCCACTTGTGCTCAACTGGACGATTATCTTAGCATGATTAAAAACACTGATGAACACCTGCCAGGATACTTGTTGCTTTGGTACATACCAAACCTGTGTGTGTGTGTGTGTGTGTGTGTGTGTGTGTGTGTGTGTGTGTGCGCGCGTGTGCGTGTGTGCGTGCGCGTGTTGTTGTTGTCTGCCAATGTGATATGCAGATAAGATTAGAAACATGTAAGCAGCGCCAAGGCGGTAGCAGGCGAGTGGCACGCCATGCGCTCCCTGACCTGCAGGTCCCTTTCATCTGCCTGCACTGACTTTCCCTGCACTGACTTCTGCCTGCATGCCTGCATGCATGCCTGCATGCATGGGCATTGTGCACCTTTTGTTGCACATGTGGCATCCAACATGAGAAACGCAGCAGGGGTCTTGCTGTTTCTACGCGGAGTGAAGGCCAGAGGGAGGGATGGGGGAGGGGGGCAGTGGGTGGTGGGGGAGGGGTCAAGCTGTGATAACAAACTTCACTCACTTGAGAAATAACAGCACAGCGCACAGTGAACGCTCGGCTCCTTTTTCCTGTGGGAGCCGCTGATCAGCCGAAGCGAAACGCTGTTACATCACAGGAAGGAGGTGGAGCTCCGCCGCGCTTATCTCCTCCAGTGCACTTTGCACATTAATGCGCCATGCGGGCCGACTCTACAGCATTTCCAGACACAGAAGAAGAAGATGTTTCCAGGAGAGTTTTTTTTTTTTTTTCTCGCAAAATAAAAGCGATATTTCTAAGATTTCAACAAAGTGCCATTTGTGGGTTTTTCCGTCGACTGGTGTGAAGCGCGTCAACTGTAAATCTCGTCAAATCTCGCGGATGAGAATTGATAGCTTGTAAAAAAACACTCCGTCTCCTCCTCCGTCCAATCATAACGCACCATTTTCACCGGCCAGTGAACTGGTCACATGACCTTAGCTGATGTTAGCTGTTTCCATGACCAATTTTTTTATTGCGGTATTTAGGTTTCCCGCAATCCTAGGGGTGGTTGGAAACGCTAGCTAGAGTCAAGCAGCTAAGACCGACGACTGACGTCGGTTAATGGTGCCGTAGTTCGGCTGTTACCTTTGCCACTGTTTACTAAACTAACACAACAGATTGTTTAATCCATGGGCATTGATTCATTGAAACTGTCATCCATGTCTGCATCTTGAAACATGAACGCTGAGCACAACCTGTCGTCGGTGGTTTACATCAAGCGCTGCTCTTACAAAGCTGAAATTGTCATCATTAAGATTTCATTCGTGAGCTTCTTTGGCATTTACACGTCAGCGGACCTGACGTACGGGGTCACGTGACCAGTTCACTGACCAGTGAAAATGGTTATGATTGGACGGAGGAGGAGACAGAATATTTTTTTACAAGTCATCAAAGAGAAAAATATAACAATCTTTCTGGACAGCAAACTAATGCAAGCAAACGGAATTCTCACCATTCAATGGGAAGACCTGCAAAACACAGTTGTACTTTGTGGAAAGTTTTAGAAATATTGCTTTTATTTCGCCAAAAACTGTCATGGAAACGCAGCTAGTGATGAGTAAGATGCTTTGTATTCCATTCTATCCTGACCCAGATGCACCGAGGGACCTTAGCTAAGTGAGTTTATTTAGTTAAACTCGAATATTTTATGGTGAGTCATAAAACACTGCCATGTCCAAATGCAGCCGGGGTTAAAAACAGTTGACAAACTGATGAGGCAGTTACAAAGCAATGAGTGCAAGGGTCAAGTGTCATCTCAGGTCATCTCAGGTCAGCAGTCAGTTAGAGTGCATTTGAAGACAGTGGTACTGTCAGGGTAATTACGAGAGAAGATTAGAGCCGCACTGGAACCTTTCAACAGACGGAGGCAACACTGGAGTCCTGCTGCTGGAGACAGCAGATCCCCAAACACAGCCGCTGCAGCTGGGAGCATTTGGAGAGTTTGCAGAGCAGTTTAACAAATTGTACAGAGTGTAAATACATCAAGGCAGTTATAACAGTTGGTACCAGGGGTTACTGGTTTCAAGTGGAGATTAGAAGAGGATTAACAACTGGCTCGGCTTGAAGTCACAGACGAGGCTACGATGGTTTGATTCTCGCTTCCATGCCGCTGGGTTTTACCATTTCAACCCGAAATGATCCTTTAGTTGTGTTAAAAATCTATGATCTCGCGTTATGCTCTCATTTACAGCACAGATTATGACACATGTATGGGAGTACGTATGGGACTGACATCAAGATATTTGATGACCTGCCTGCACAAAGCATTTCAAATCGCAGTTAAGTCTATAGTGGAATAATTAGAAATATTTTCTGCCATTTCTTTTTTTTTTCTTCTCGTGAACATGGCGATTTTTTTAGATCCAAAATGTGGGCAGACCAACGCTACCATTAGCCCGATGTTGCGTTTCGGTTTGCAGCCTCTTCTTCGCCCGTCTTTAGGAAGGAAAGAGGACATGGGTTTAAAGTCTCTGTCTGTCGTCTGTGAATTGAATCTATTCAGAGCACTGGGAAAAACATCTGTGGTAACACAAGACGGATGATTCCACTGAGCTTAGTGGAGAGAAAAACCCTCCGCCAGCTCAGCAGTAGAAAGATATCAACATACATCTCACACATAAAAGACAGTTGCAAAGTCGTAAAACCAAATGAATCATACACCCTGTAACCCTGAGGCATATGTACATTCCCAAAGGGCAAACACAAGTTGACATAAGCATAATTAAGAAGTTGTTATCTATTTATATTGATATTAATATTCTAAGTATGAGATCACATATCTCAACACTGACAACATCAGTATTATTATTATTATTTTTTTTTTGTTGGTGAATTTTGCACAGTGTAGTATCATTAGATTCAAGATTCAATTTATTGTCATTCAGTTAAAACACATTAAAAACACAGTTCAATGGGAAAGTCCAATATTTTTAGGAAATTTTGCCCATTCAGGAGGTCAATTCCCTTTAATCATCAGCATTTTGAGAGACACGAGCTGTTCAACCAACCAAATGAAGATGAATGGTGCAGGCCTCCCTCCATGAGAACTCACACACACACACACACACACACACACACACACACACACACACACACACACTTGTGGACATGCTGGGACCTGCACGTAAACACACTATGATACATTAATAAAGAATTCTATCACACTGCGACCCATGAAGCAAAATACCGAAACCACTTTATACGTGTTTGATGAGCAGCCAATGTCTCCACCCTTCAGATCTAAAAAAAACAAAAACAAAAACAAAAAAAACAACAGGCACTGATAATTAAATTGGTCTATATAGAATGGATTAAATTAGTGGATACACACTACCAGTCAAAAGTTTGTACTCATACTTGATGGTTTTTCTTTCATTTTCATGACTATTGACATTGTAGATTTTCAATCAAGGCATCAAAACTATGAATGAACAAAAAAGTGTGAAATGACTCCAACAAATGTAATATTTTAGCTGATCTAGAAGAGCCACCCTTCATAGAGAATATATAGAACATATTTAGGTGTTTAACATTTTTCTCTTTTGCCACATTAATCCACATGCCTTGCTCTTATATTTGATGTCTTCAGTGTGTATCTACAGTGTAGAAAGTAGTCAAGATAAAGAAGGAACAGGTGTGTCCACATTCTGACTGGCAGTGTGCCTACTCACATGCACTGTTAGTGTCGTGTAATTGACCAAGAAAATTATATATGAAAACAGACAGGACATACCTGTAATAAATGCACAAATAAAGATGGACTTCCAGTGCTGGACAGCCTCAAAATAAATTGACTCTGACCAGTGTTTCAACTCCATGCTGCAGTTCCTGCTTCAGGCCACAGGTTGGATGAACGAACCTCATCCAAACTCAGAAACAACTCGGCCTTTTCCCAACAGTCAACAAAACACAAGTTGAGCTCCACGCAACATGACACGCGGAATGTTCCACACATCCAATCCCATCATGTTGGCTCTCAAGGAAGAACGTCTGCTTGCACGCCAGCCAGGTGGAAGTCAATCAACACACCGTAAATGTCGACCCGACTTGTGTGTCCATACCACTGGGTTTTATTGGCTGGGTTGCGTGACAGACGGATTCGGTAATAGCGGGAAAGGCTGCGCACAAACGTGGATTTCGCGCTGTAAAGAAAAGACACGCGTTATTTTGGCAGCGCGGCCTTTGCAGTGTGCAGTGGCACATGATGAATAGTCATTTGCGATCCTTCAGCGCCGATGCTATCTAGCAGCCAGGGCTTTTATTAAGGGGAGGTGAACCCTGCAACCTCCCCTGCTGTATTTACACAGCGAGTCAGGTCCTGAGAGACAGACACCTCTGGAGACATCACCCCGGGTTGCCTCGCATTCCTTCCACAGGAGCCTCCAAAGAACAGGGGGTTAATGGCACAAGTGAGTGCCAACGTGTGTGTGTGTGTGTGTGTGTGTGTGTGTGTGTGTGTGTGATTGTGTGTTCGCGTAGCAATCAAACGCAGACACTGCGAGCTCCTCACTCATCTGCTCTAATGCAAACAGGCGTGTTCCCTCCAGAGTGAAGGCACACTTGGCTGCCCATCGCGCCGCTGCCACCTGTCTGCGCTGCGTAATGATTATCATGGCGCACAGCCGCATCACGGCTGGTTGAATCCAGCCGCAGCTCTTTTTATCGCCCAGCCGTTGTCACGAACAACCGAAAAACACACACTTGGTGGCGGAGAAGGATCTGGGAGGGAAATCAATTTTTTCTTTATTTATTTAGTTGCACATAATGTTGAAAAAAAGAAAACGTTCAATATAAAATGAACGAGATTAGAGAGAAAACGTGCAGGAGAGGTTGGAAGCCCAGAGGCTTAGCAAAGAACCTGCCCTATTCAAAACATCAGTACATTCACGCATTCAAAGGCAAAGTGCAGACAGCCTCCAGCGTGTCCTGGGCCTTCCCTGGGGTCTCCTCCTCGTGGCGCCTGCAACACCTCTCCAGGGAGGCGTCCAGGAGGCGTCTGAAACAGCTGCCTGAACCTCCTCAGCTGGATCCTCTCCATGTGGAGGAGCAGCAGCTCTCCTGGCTCCAAGCTCCTCCTGGGTGCCCCAGGTCCTCACCCTGAGCTCCTCACCCTGTCCCTCAGGGTGCCCCAGCTCCTCACCCTGAGCTCCTCACCCTGAGCTCCTCACCCTGTCCCTCAGGGTGCCCTTGCCAACTCATTTTTAGCCGCTTACATCTGCAGTCTCGTTCTTTCAGTCATCACTTAAAGCTCATGACCAGAGCTGAGGTTGGGAACGCTGATCGACCGGTAAAACGAGAGCTTTGTCTTTCGGCTTAGCTCCTTCTTCACCACCACAGATCGGTACAGCGAGCGCATCACTGCAGACGCAGTAACTGCAGAACTCACGCTTCATCCTTCCCTCACTCGTAAACAAAACCCTGAGATACTGGAACTCATCCACCAGAGGCAGCGTCTCTCCACCGACCCTGAGAGGACAAGACACCTTTCTCCGGCCGAGAACCACGGCCTCGGACTTGGAGGTGCCGCTTCATATTTACTGTTTCTACTATAATTATGAGTCTGACAGTGCAGTCAGGCCGTCTTCCTTTAATACTGGACCTTTAAATAATTCAAAATCAAGGCGAGGACTTCCTGTTTAATCGCTTGCGTTCACTACAACTTGTCCTCTGTTCCTTTCTGTTCCAAAATGCAAACACTCCACGTTTCATAGAGCACATTGTCAGACAGTGTCATCGCTCCAACACCCCCCTCCACCCCCCTGACCCCCCACCCCCCTTCAGGCTCTAAATCCTCAGATAGTTTTCCAGGTCATCTGCTCAACATGTCGACGCTCTCGAGCTCCTCCAGATACCTGCCAGGCTGCTGTCAATCATCGTGGCGAGGGTAAGGGTCAAAGGTCAGGGATGTTGGCTGGCTGGCCTGTGTTTCCTCGGCAAGTGAGGGGTACGAGGGGGGGGGGGGGGGGGGGGAGACTGAACCGACCCAAACAAAACCTCGACGGCTCACTTGAACGACAACGCTGCTGGTCGGAGGCGTTCGCAGGTTTGCGCCAAAGCACGGCCATGCACACACACACACACACACACACACACACACACACACCCACCCACACACCCACATGCAAAACAAATAAAAACACACACCACACAAGCTTGACAAGTATGCGTCATCCTCCAAAACCTCAATGTGTCTCAGTAAACAGGGTTTTTTCATGAAAAAACTTTATAAGTTTATGCTCCCGTCGCTTGTTCCTTTCAGCCCGACACTTTCAATCGTGCTTGTATTTATCCAGCGGCAAAAGACATTTGGAGACACACAGTTAATGCACACGCACGCACGCACGCACACACACACACACACACACACACACACACACACACACACACACACCAGAAAGCACGCACGCACAATCCACGCGCAACAGTGCACAGATTACCTCTCATCTCCCGTCAATGGGGAGGTTTACCCTCTGATTTTTTGGGAGCAATTTTTCGGGCCTTTTAAATAAACTAATCTTTGAGCAAATACCACAGACTCTGTGTGAAGTCGGCACATAATAGGAAGTCTTAATATGCGCCAACGAGAGCAAACAGAGGCAACCTCGGGAGGCTCGCTGGAAGTTGGGGATCAAAGCCTCGGGGCACAAAGGTAGAGCTTTGGCATGTTGGAGTGCTCGTCACTCTTTCACAGCCAGGAAGTATTGTCTCTCTGTTTCTCCCCGTAACTTCTTTCAATTCCTGCTCGGTGTAAAACGCTTATTGTTATCCGTGGCTTTTACCGCGGCAAACCATGTAAAGGAAGCGTCCCCACTCAGCCTTTCAGTCTCGCTCTATTGAAGAAAAGATTAGAAGAAGAAAAAACAACCCCAGCGAGGGCAGAAAGCAGGCGAGGAACATCAAACAGCCCGCGAGGCTGCAGGTTGAGGTTTTGTTGCTCCCCTCATTGTCCCCCTGAGCCGACTCGGGTGCAGTCGACATGGGCGGCCGGCAAACACCTCTTTTCTGTGGCTGTGTTTCAAGTGGCTCGCTATCTGTACTGGGTGTGTACCAGGTGTATTTGTACAAGATGGAGAGTTTCTGTGTGCGCGCATGCATCCGAGCGCTGCCGTCCTTAAAAGTAAAGTTTGATGATTTTGGCCGACGGCTCCGCTCCAACGGCGGGGTGCAGTCGAGGCGTTGCACAATCTAGAGTTTTCAATTATTTTGTCTCCTAGGCAGCAGCGGCCCCGCGGATATCAACTCCCACGTTACTCTAAACCAAACAGGCTTTTTTTTTCTTCTTGCTGCTTGGGCCGATCTGTGCAGGCCCATCAGGTTAATTTGATTTACTTTGAGTCATTACAGGCTATTAACCGCCGCCTCCATCCGATTGTCAGCGATAAGTTGCGTGTGCTGCTGACTGTCTGATCATTAATCATACAAACCCCCACCCCCCTCCATCTCTGCCCTTGCAGACTGTGTGGGAGGGTTCAACACTGCATCTGTGTCAAATCACAGCCTATCTCAGCGTGCCAGCGTGGGTTTAAGTCGGACACATAAACTTGACTCAGGATCAGCGTTAGCGGGCTTAAAAAAAAAAAAAAAAAAATCAAATCATCGTTCTTCTCTTTGTCCTTGGAACGATGACCTTCTCATGTTGGAAAGCCTGAACTGAAAGAAACAAGAAAACACATGACACACTCTAATCACACTAATCACCCTCGTCAGCTCTGCCTGTCACCTCTCTTCATCCACTGTTCAACGTTTTTTCCAAGTTTAGTGAAAAGTGCTTCAACGTGTATCGGTTGTGTGGGTTTCTGATAGTGTTGTGCATAGCAATATTTTTATCGATATATTGATCAATAATTGGAGTACAATTTGTATCGATAATTTTAAGAAAGTATCGATACGATATATATATTATTTATTTTTGACCACAGCCGCAGCGACTTTTTTAACACTGTTACGATTTTCTTGAACTGTGTGTCTTGTGATTTTTCAACATTTATTTATTGAAAAAAAATACAAACCAAAGTGTGTATTGATCTTGACATCAATATCGTTATCGCAATATCAACCCCAAAAATATCGATTATCGTATCGTATATCGAATTTGAAAAAACATGTTATCTCCCATCACTAGTTTCTGAATGGCAGCTATAATACCAAATATAAATATTTGCAAAATAAAATAAATATTTCTAAAATTTCGACAGAGCGCAGTTGCGATTTGCAGGTGTTTCCATTGAATGGTGTGCAGCGCATTAAACCGTAATTCTTGTAAAATCTCGTCCCGCGAGACTCCACTGTGAGGAGGACGGAGGTACAAAAACGTGTTGCGTTTTGGAGCAGCTATTTGAAGTGAACTGGTCACGTGACCCCGAACATCACGTCCGCTGACGTGTAAGTGCGAATAAAGTGTTTCCATGACACTTTTGCGATGTCCCTCTATTTGGACACGTCTGAACCTTTCAGCCATATTTCAGAGGTTTTTCCAAGTTGAGCTGTTTCCATCACCAGTTTTTATTGCCATATTTTAGGTCTTCGCAGCGAGTCAGATAAAAAAAAAAAAAAAAAAATCGTGGCTGGAACTGCCGCGGCTGATGCCGGCACCTGGCTTCCCACTGACTTGTTGTTGTTCAGAGGTCAGAGTAAAGGATGCAAGGTAAAGTATGACGAGGATGTTATTGCTGCAGCATGCCAGAGGAGTTCATGAACCGCTGTGGAAAAATGTTATTTTCACTCGTCTGTTGTTATGAAAGTGATGGCTAGTTAATCCTGCTCGTCAAACTACAGACTGATGGCGCAACAGTCGACCTTTTCAACTCTCCCTCCACAAAAATGCATGATGTATTCAGTCAATTTAGATGCATTTCCTGCCAGTAGTTATTTTTAATCTATTGAAAACACCGTGTTAAGATGCATGATATCACACTTGGAACCTTTATTAGTTTTCATTAGTTTTCTTTCAGTGGTTCAGAAACAGGAGACCATCACAGTCTGCTAAAGCGCTGCAACTTCATAAAGCACATTGATAATCATGAATATGAATTCAACAAAATCCTTTCTTCTTGTGGCCATGGTCGCACCAGCGAGATATATTAACAATATCGCCGTTCTGATCTCTTGCCAAAGAACATTCATAAAATAATTCATCTTGATGACATTGTATATTTAAGAACACTTGAGATGATGAACCGTACAGTGAACAAGAAAATTCCTGCGGTTATTCGAGAAATGTTTAAGTTGAGTGAAGGTGAAATATAATTCCAGGGGATGTTTTCAACAAGTACAGCAAGAGCGAATGTGGAATACGGACGTGTGTCAGTGTTGGAATGATGGAATGAACTCAATGATGGAGTCAAAATATGTGATTCAATTCTCTTTTGGAATTTAGACGGACTTTAAAGTGTAAAGGCAAACTGAATGGAAATGTTCGGGGTTATCTGTGATTATTATAGATTTTGGATGGTACAGGACAGGCAGAAATCAGCCTCGAGCTTCAGCCGACTGCTTTGTTGGTGACATATCGTGATCTTTGATGCTAAACCTTTCCTCTTTATTTCTGCTTTGCTGTCACCAAAAGAATCTTTTTCTTTTTTTTTTTTTTAAATAAAAGAAAAAAAACCTTATTTAATCAGAATCTCTGAATGTAATTACAAATATCTTGTCATGTAATACAAGGTATGCAGCCAACAGTCATAAGATAATATTCTGAAGAACTGAGATGTTGCTGTTGGTTGATTGGACGCAGCGAGGCCCTTGCCAGAATGCCCCAGACAGACTGAACAACAGTGCAGCCCACGCTGTCTTTTGGCAGGAACACACCTGCAGCGCCGCTCGCCGATGGGTTCTGGCTTGCCTGAGTTTTATAGTCGCTCTCATTTGCCGTGCAGAGCTCAGAGTTGCACCCTGATGCCGAGAAAAAGAAACTCTCCCAAGAGTTCACAAAGGGTTCGCCAGCCTACACTTCTGTCTGTGTGTGTGTGCGTGCGTATGTGTGTGTGTGTGTGTGTGTGTGTGTGCGTGTGTGCGTGTGAGAGTGTCTGAGCCTGTTTAGCAGCCAGCGTGAGTGCGTGAGTGAGCGTGAGTTTGCGCAAATAAACAGGTGAGCCGCAGGGTGATTATGCTGTCAACTGCTGCTGAGTCATGTATATCTCCAGCGAGTTAATTAGAGGTGGCAGAGCATACCTGGGTTTTCACCCACGCAAAAATACACACACACACACACACACACACACACACACACACACACACACACACACATGTAACCAAGTACAACACGCACGCACACACACACACAGCAAAAAAAAAAAACAAATGACAGAGAAGTAGACAAATGATATACATAAATAAACTTGCGTGCCATCTGTAGGTGTTCGCGGTTCCTGGTAGCGGTGCATGTGCTCACCTGAGGCTGATTGGCTCCCGCTGTTCCCTCGGAAACACTCGCAATTCTTTCTCCGCTCTCGGTAAACAGAGACGATCTTTCCGATGGAATAGTTGTTTGTTACGCCAGCATTCAGCGCCGTTGATGAGATGAATTCCGCCTCGATACAAAGCCCGGACGAATATGTTGTTTCACGAAGACGTGTCAACACGCTGCCAGTCGACAGTTTGGACTCATACTTCTGATTTGATGGTTTTTCTTTCATTGTCGTGACTATTGACATTGTAGATTGTCACTTAAGGCAGCTATGAATGGACACATATGGAATATGTATTCAACAAGAAAGTGTGAAATAACACAAACAAGTTTTATATTTTAGCTGATCTAGAATAGCCACCCTTCATATAAAATATATAGAACGTCACATATTCAGCTATTGAACTTTTTCTTTTTCTTTTGCCACATTAATCCACATATCTTGCTCATGTATTTTATGTCTTCAGTGTGTATCCGCAGTGGAGAAACATGTAAAGATAAAGAAGACACAGGGGTGTCCAAACTCTTGACTGCTTGTGTGTGTTTTTAAAATGAGTGTCTTACATATTGTCTTGAGTTTTAAGAGATAACAAATCTTGTCTGACGTAGAAGTACAATGTTTTGTTTGTTTTTCCATTGCTGAGTATGAACACGGAACAAATTGGTGAATGACTTCCTGCTTTTGGAACCACACCACAAGACTCGCTGGTGAGCAACTACTGACCATGAGCAAACACAGCAACACAAGCAAGCAAGCAAACGTCATGTGGTAATATTGTTGTTGAAGATTTTTTTTTTAGAGGGAAGAATCACAGTGAGCCATATTGGAGTTTGACTGTAATAATGTTGTGTTTATGTTCCTATAAGATGCGCTAATGGAAAGAGAGGTTTGAAGGAGTTGTAAGGCCTCTGTCAGAGTTCACCACCGTCAGTGCACTGCATGTGTCACTGTTCTTTTTTTTCACAGTGAAGCTTTGGCAGGTTTAGGCCTGTTTACTGCAAATCACACATGCCGTAATTTGACGCTGAATGCTGCTGACAGTGTTTACAAAATGTTTCCTTTTTTTCTTGGCAGCAATTGCTCACCATTGATTCCAACCTCTCCATTTCCCAATTATGCTCACTCTCGATGTTAACTACGGCACTGGGGGGGGGGAGAAAAACCTTTCAGACACCCTGAAAATGTCATTCCATCCCAATGACTGTCATTCAACATTTGCTGTGAGACAAATTGAAATTATTTGCTTGTTTACTGTTAATAAGACAAAATAAGAAAAAACAAATTCTTGCATTTCTTGCACTCTGGATGTGTTGCAAGGGACGTCAACTGGCTGAAGCATCCATCCTCAACTGGACAGAGCAGTGCACGTGCAGCGTGTTGGGAAATGCTGGTCACTGCATTAGAATAAACTGCAACTGGGAGACTGGAGACCGATTGTCAGCATGATGCAGTACATCACAAATACACAAAAACTTTTTTGTTTTTCTACCACTGTATCTGACTTCATCGTGATTAATGTGATTTGTATTGCTGGTGTGGGAACATCTTTCTTTCTTTCTTTGATAGATAGATAGATAGTGTGAGGGTAGAAGGACCTTATCTCATGAGCCCTATATTAGCCGATGAGAGGATAAAAATGTTGGCTGAAAAATAAATAAATGTTGTAGTTATTTAAAAATGCATTTAAAAAACAAAACAACCAATAATTTTAATATTCCTTTAATTCATTGTTGTAAAAAAAATGTTTTTCAATCTGCAAATTTTAAATGATTTTTCAATAATACATTGGCAGCTTTAATGCAGTGATATTCTCTGTGGGATTGACACCACCCGCTGCCCCCCAGACACACACACACACACACACACACACACACACACACACACTCACACACAGACACACAATTTCTCTTGAGCTGCTTTTGTTGAAAACACCTCCTCGCTAAATCCCAGCACATGACTGGCAGTGACTCCTCAGGGGACTCTTGCACCACCAACCAGCCTTGGCCCATGCTGACACTGTCCACAGCAACAGATTACATGACTGTGACTGCAGTCGCTTCACTCTGCGCTCTTGTTGCTGTGATTAGATGAGCAGGGTCACACAGATCCCCCCCTCCCCCCACCTCACAGGAGTCCCGTGTCATTGCATAATAATCCCCGTTCAGAGCGCCCGACGTCCTGCGGTCGTCTTGTCACAGGCGCAGGAGTTGCATCTCTGCACAATGAGCTTTTCATGATGTCTGAGGAACATAAGCTCCGGACTGAAAGCACGCTCAAGGTGATCATTAAATCTGAGTCGTTCGCCAAAAATAAACTCTGGCTCACCTCAGTTTTCTGTGTGTATGAAGTTCACCTTCGTAAACAGAGAGCGAGAGGGAGAGAAAAAAAAAGGATCTTTTTGTTTCTAAAAGTTGGAGGGAAACTTGGGGTAACGTGTAAAATACACTGATGGGAACCAAAGGCACCTGCAGCCGGTTACAAAAACATCAAAGGTCAAAATTGGACTGGGCCGCGTTTACCGAAAATATCGGCGTTACTCCAGTGACGTTTGAATACTGCAGTACTTCTAAGTTATGTTGTGTATACATTGTGTTGCAAACGTGAGGCTGTCAGACCTGCAGTTTTGACTTGTAAATCAAAGTGGGTCCGAGCTCTGGTTCACATTTCCACGTCCATTCGAAAGCCGCATTTTTCATAACTCCTCGCCTTTGCTTTTGTTTGGGTGTGGATGGAAATAGAGAGAACAGTCCGTCTGAAATGTAAACAGCAGTTTCTCATTTCTCCGCCTTAATTTCAATGTAAACCAAAGCCGCCCCAACCCCCCACCACGTACCCCCTTGCTCGTGCTCAAACCACCGAACTTGATGGTTTCTTGGTGTTCTTGCTCCGGGCCACCCATTTGGCACATTGTCCCGCACTGTGTGGCTTGTTCCTGGAGGTCCCACACAAACAAAGGCTTAAGAAGCTCCGCTCAGCTCCCTTTCTGTCAACCTGATTTTTGGGAAGCAGGAAGCGCTGCAGGGATCACAATATTTCCCTCACATCGGCCAGACTTTGCAAGTTGAAACTGTACAGCGACAAACTGAGAATAACTCCCTCACAACCTCCTGACAACTGAGTCCTCAACTCTAGTCATTTAATAAACCCACATGTTACCATGAATAGTAAGTCATTGATTGAAACATTATTGAGAGTGATCAGATTTTTTCATTTTGAATTGACCTCATATGAGCAAAATTTAAAACATAAATATTTCTCAGTCCAAATGATGCTCATGTTTTGATATTCCATGACCGAGTGTCTGCATTTACTTTATTGCTTCCAAACTTTATTTAAACTTCAGAATTTAAACTTTAAAAAGAGCTCTACACATTAAAATCTATAACTTGGGAATGTTGGCTACGTTGTCTGAGAAGTGAATAAGTACATTAATCGCTGAAACATAACCCTAGTAAATGAGTGGCGGTCTGTAACAACACAATACACCTTGGATTATCACACCATCACACCGGGACTTTAGATTGTGCCTTCTAGGCTGAGGAAGACGAGCTGAGCTCCACATAATAGACAGTGATGGTCTCTGGAGGACAGCATCCACCGTCTATACAGCAGCCCTCTGGTGTACATGACCCACTTCACACAGTGACACCTATAGTGTAACCGAACCTGCAGCAGCAAAGTGCGTAATGCTGCATCACCTCTATAGGCTGAGTGCAGGATGGATTCCTGGCTTTGGTGGAGTTTGAGGAGCTCGGAGAAGCTTTTCCTTTATCTTTCAGGGTTTGTGTCACCAGCTGCCACTAGAACTGCACAACACAACACCTAAATTTGGGGGAATCAATATGTAGTGACAACTCCTACTCTTGTAAAAACAAAGTAAACAGGATTAAGTAAACAGTCGATTGCTACACTGAGGTTTGCCTGCACGTAATCACCTCAGTCCTAAAGCAAACTCTCTGCCTGTGTATTACACAGCTATAAAGCAATCAGCAGCAGATAACATGAGCTGTGTTGTCGACTTGTTGACCGCCCCCCCCGCCAGCACCCTTGCTTTGCCACTGTGTTGGCCTCAAGGCTGCAGGTCATCTGCTCTTATGTCAACACTGACTGAACGCTCATGAGCGCTGAGCAGTCCACTCTCAGACAGGGACATCTGAAAACCAAGACACACATACGCAGAGCCATGGAGAAGGAATCGGAGTCGGATGATGAAAAGAGGTCCAGTGAGTATCGTATTTATTTATTTTATTTTTTTTTACATTAAATGACTTGATTGCACATGAAAGACTGAGTAAAGACATGAGATAATGTGTGAAACATACTGAGCCGTTGCGATAGCGCATGTGTCAACCTTGTTGATAGTAGATGATAAAGCGTTTTAGTGCCTGAGGGCATATCGACCGTGGTATCGATCAGCCTGGGGCCACGGGTGACAAAGTTCACATGATTAGCACAATATGTGGCAGGAGTTCACATCCGCCTGCGCAGCCAAAAGTTGAACAACACACCGGGAGCTGATATCAAATTTCCAGCTATGAAAACTTACATAACATCTTGACTTTTCATATCTTTTCTTTGTGATTTATTTGAATGTGCTCTGTTCAGAAACAAGCAAAGCCAGTCAAAGGGAGCATCAAACATGTTCATAGTGAAAGGGTTCTTTTTTTTCCCCCCTTTGGTTTTATTTTGGTTTGTGTAATGTCTTATGTAATAAAAAAAAAAACAATTAAATAAATAAATAAAGGCAGAATGAATCACAAAAAGGTTTTCCATTGATCAGATGTGTAAGATATTACAAATCAAATGGTCTTAATACAGTTGACCATGATGTGTAGAGGAAACTGATGGACTTGAAATTCCACCTAATGACTCAACAAATATCACTAATGGTTTCTATTGTATGTCGATTCATCAACAGCAACTCAGAGTTGTGTCATCAAAGTGCTTGTTAATCTTATTGAGAAAGAAATGGGTCAATGTGCCACCATGGAAAAGCCAGCAGAGCACTTGAGCCAGTGGACACGGTGGCGAGAGGTTTTGAAAGGTGATTCACGCAGACGGATTATCCCAGTGTCACTGGTGCAGCTGGATAATTCCACCAGATGTGATTCACAATAAAAGTGCTGTTTTGCTGCGCTCTGCCAATAGCCTCCAGTGAATCACTGCAATATGACCTATTTTCTTCACTTCAAAACATTAAAAAGTCATTTCTTGTCTGGAACCTGTATGTTTACATGTTTTAAAGAGGCGTGGGTGCAAATTCTTTGGGTTAAGTCCGTTTTGTAATGGCGCCGCGTTGAGTTGTTGAAGTCGGGGTATTGTTTTCAAAAAGCGACATTTGCTCAAAGTTGTACCATCGGCTAGCTGGTACCGCATCTACCTGGTAAAACTATCTGATAGCACACACCAACAGCGCTGATAGAGTCACTGCGGCTATAAAAACAACACTGCACTTTCAAACTATTCGATTCCTTGCATATGCAAACTTTACATGTGGTCTTGTTCTTGTCGTTCAGTTTTTCCAGCTAGGGTGTGACTAAGTGGCTATGTTAAGTTTATGTGCCTTGATTCTGCTCCAAACAACAAGTTAATCAGGTATGTTAGTCAGCCAGTTGACCAACCAGTGTCGTCTGGAAACTGGATTACTGAGGCCGGGATACTCCCAGGTTTCTCAACGCCTTGCCCCGATATTGAAAACCAACGCATGAGCGGAGAAAAACACAAAATAAGATCCAGCTGCAAGCGAGTTTGGTGAGTCACTGAACTGTGGAATTTTTTTCTTTTCTTTCAGCCCCACGGGAGCTCGTCAAAAACAGGGTTGGTTGATTAATTGGTTAGATTAGTTGCACACACGGCATACGGGACATTTCATCTGACAGTTTACAGCAGTTTACTTTGTTGGAGATTATCAACCAAGGCCACTGTGAGCTCATTCATCATCAGCGTTGTTGGAAACATGTTTAGATCCATTTACACTGGATATAAGACTGTAGAGCAAATTATATCCTGGCAAAGATCACAGGTTTTTTTAGTTGATCTTTATCTATCTATCTATCTATCTATCTGTCTGTCTGTCTGTCTGTCTGTCTGTCTGTCTGTCTATCTGTCTGTCTGTCTGTCTATCTGTCTGTCTGTCTGTCTGTCTGTCTGTCTGTCTGTCTATCTATCTATCTATCTATCTGTCTGTCTGTCTGTCTGTCTGTCTGTCTGTCTGTCTATCTATCTATCTATCTGTCTATCGGTTCTAAATTATACTAGGATGACACATGTTTTGTTACCATTGTATATGAAAGCCATCTGAGACCACTGCTGACGCCACATTCTTGAAAAATGATGAATCTGACATTTTGGATAAAGGAATGGGGACAGAGTTCAAATAAAAAAATGGGGTTGAACCGCCAACAGAGAACTTAGCAAGTGAATTCTGCTCAAAGCAGCACCGTGCTGTTGCATTGCAGTTTTTCCCTTCTTGGTGTTTCTGACACAGCTGGTGCTTTGTGTAGTTGGGAAACATTGTTCCTTCTCCAGAACCTAAATATGGTAATAAAAAAAACTGGTGATGGAAAAAGCTCAACTTGGAAAAACCTCTCAAACACGGCTAATAGAGGAATATCACAAAAGTGTCATGAAAACACTATTTTAGCATTGACACGTCAGCGGACGTGATGTACGAGGTCACGTGACCAGTTCACTGACCAGTGAAAATGGCGCATTATGATTGGACGGAATATTTTTTACGAGTCATCAAAGAGAAAAATATAATAACCATTACCGACAGCAAAAAAAAAAACGTAAACAAAAGCAAAAGTTTAGGTGAATGATGGTTTATGCGCTTCACACCATTCAATGGAAACAATCGCAATTGCACGAAATTTTGCCTTTATTTTGCGGGGGAAAAAACTGTCAGGTAAACGCAGCTACAGAACAACGATCCGGCTTGTGTTCAAGCCACATGTTAACGTTAGATTTTAATCGTAAAACTGTATAACTCCCTTTACTACTGCTCAGTGAATTTACATGAACAGCAATAGTCACTTATTCGCTGATGTGGAGAAGGTGAGATGCCTTCCCCGACTAAGATCGAAAGTATGTCTTCCTGCTAGCGTCCCCTCTTACGTAAATGTCTCTGCGGTGATTTAGAAAACTAAGTTGGTGTGCGTCTGTTGTTTAGGTTTACACCGAGTCTTCTCGCCCATTGACGGCTTCTACCAAAACTATTTCACAAGGCCAGGAAACAGGGGAAAGAACAGAATTGCGTGAAATAAGTGCGAGACGCACACCCAACTCCTCTAACACTCACCGATTGTCTACCTTCTCCAAGTGGGACACAAACAGAAAGAGGATTGCGGGCTTTCAAACAGCAGATTTGGGTCACATTAAAGAGGTGGCAACTCAACATCAACAACCAGCGTCTCCTGCGCCGCCACATTTTTTCAAATGTACACAAGCGTAAGTGGTGTTTTTGTTGTTCCCGGGGAGCGGGAGGGGGGGGAAATAATGCACTCAGTCACATTAAGACGGATGAAAGTTTTGATCCCCGCAAAAGGGGGAAAATTGGGAAAATCAAATTGTAAATACGAGCGGGCGCACAAAGAGTCAACTTTCTGCCCTTTTGTCATTCTAATGCGGCTGCATCGCGGCGTTTTCAGAGTTTTGGGGAGCAAATTTCCCCGCCAGTCGTCGGCCCGCCGCTCTGCCGCTTGACTTCTGTTTATGCAGGAGGTGGGGGCTCGGGTTCATCCCCACGCTCACAAAAGCAGGAGTGCGCCGCGTCGCTCTCTATGTTAATGGCTCCGGCTTTGTGAGCGATAACTCGCGGCTCTAAATCCCAGCCCCGTGTCGTGGGGAGCGCAACACTGCCGGTGTGTGGCGCGCATCGCAGGGAGGATTAGTGGCGAAGGGTCGCCGCTGCAGCGGAGGCCTGCTTCTTCTCCTGAGCCGCTGTGTGTGCGGGAGGAACAATGAGGGACGCCAGGCGTCCTCCGCTCGGCACGTGCGCGGCTTTATTGGCGCGCACAATGAGAGGCAGGTTTTGCATCGCTTGTCAGGGGTTTGTTTGGCGGAGGGGGTGGGGGGGGGAGGGGGCGGGGGTTGTAGTTTTGTGTTGTGCGTTGTAACTGTCGAGTTGTCGCTACTCAGGTGCTTTCTGGTCCACAAAGAGTGAGATATCAAACTTG
This sequence comes from Nelusetta ayraudi, assembly GCF_046127955.1. Taxonomy (NCBI): domain Eukaryota; kingdom Metazoa; phylum Chordata; class Actinopteri; order Tetraodontiformes; family Monacanthidae; genus Nelusetta; species Nelusetta ayraudi. The sequence goes on from NW_027466134.1 coordinate 4,246,849, forward strand.
AAGGATGTTTATCTGCGCCCGCTAGTAACTGGATCAGGCGGTAGAGAGCTCGGCTCCCTCGGGCTGTGTTGGCAGTAGAGTTGTCGTCAAGACGGCACCAACCCAGACCAAGGCCAAGACTGGAGAGTATTGAGACCGAGACCAGACCAAGACTTTATATATCAAAGAAAAATAACAACAAAACAGAAAAAAAAATGACCAGTGTCTTTTTTAAATTCCAGTTTGCTTCTAAATGGAACAGCAACGTCTCTTTTCAGCAAGGTGTCTTTGAATCATTTTCTTGAACACTTTGCTGCTTTGTCAACTATTTTGAACCATTAAAAAAAAACAAAAAAAAAAACACTTTGCCTCATAAAATTCCAAAATAAACTCACTAGGAATAAGGGGCCAGGGTGTCACTCTGGGTGTCACCAACAGAGTGTCAAACGGCAGCAGCTGGACTATTTTCTGTTATTATCATGTCATTACAGTGTTGGCTGAGTCTGCACTGGTCTGGTTCAAAAAACCCCAGTCCCCAATCCCCATATATACAACATAACATATTTAGGTATTGAACATTTTTGATGTCATTTGATGTCTTCAGTGTGTATCTACAGTGCAGAAAGTAGTCAAGATAAAGAAGAAACAGTCGTGTCCAAACGTTTCACTGGTAGTTTATTTGCGTATTTATTTATCTTTTCATCAAATCACCATAACTTTCGCCTGTGAGAGTAGCATTTCATTTACTTATCTGTTGTCTCCAAATAATAACTGTTTTATAAAACAAAGTGCCAAAATTGTTCTTTTTTTTGGGGGGGGGGGACATTATTTTGAAAAACAAAAGCAAAGTACTATCATAGCAATGGAATTTTATTTTTTTTCTTAATTGGAGCAGAAGCGACGCGGTTACATTTTTTGGTTAATGTCAACTGCAAAACTGCAGTTTGCTTTTCAGCACCTTTGAATCTGGATCGGTGTCTTGTTGGCTCCTGCACGCCATCGTCTGTGGCTTCCCCAGAGTGCATCTCTTCACCTGCCCTGTGGTTACCACAACACTCACGTAGTCTCGGCTTCTGACGCGACTTTTCAAACCTCCACGCAGGTAATTTACTGCAGACGAAAGATTAATTGCAACGTTTTTAGGAAACATAGAAAAACATAGAAAGCGTTGAACACAATTTTGGGGGGGATAAAAGCTGAAATTGTGGTGAAATAATAGCTGTGTGTTTGTGAGTTAAATTCTTTTCCAAGATGAGGTCCTTTTTTTTCTCTCTGGCCGTCTAATTTGCCTTGTTATGACACTGAAACAATACAGTAGTGGAAAAAAGTTTTCAGACAGCTTTTAAATTGTCCTCTATCCCAATTATTGTCATTAAATATTTGCCAGATCGTTTATTTTTTTTTGTGTGTGTGTCTCAAGAAATGTAATTTTTTTGTTGTATGTAGTTATTAGGACACAATAAGAAAAATCCCAGTGGGTAAATGTTGGTGACTGCACAAAAACAAACTGCACTTGGAGAGTTAAAACTGCACTCTCAGTGAAACACAGTATATATCACACACACACACACACACACACACACACACACACACACACACACACACACACACACACACACACACACGAGGTGTCCAAAAACTTTTGTCCACCGCTGATGTGACTTAAATCTTTCGGAAATGTTTTTCGCCATGAGTAGTTTTATTCGTTTTTTTATTCTATACAAGAAATTAAAACATATGAAAAGACAGAGGGGAGAGTCGGCTGTAGAATGGCATTTGTCAGCCAGTTAGTTAGTTTTACCAAAGGCTTAACAACCTCCAGTCTATCTAAACTCATCAATGTGTCTGTCTGACACACAAATCATTGAATTAACTTCTGTTTTTTTTTTTTTTTTTTAAATCCGAGTCTCCTGATCGTCTCCTACTTACTGCAACACTTCTTTGTGCTTGAGTGGACGACGTGATAAAAGTAGCGAGGGTAAAGAGAGGGTAATTTCCCTGGAGGCCTGGGACATGTGGCAGTTACACAATCTGGTGTACAGACAGACAGACACCGTCGGAAGACTTTACAAACAAAGGGAGGTTCTCTGGGAACACGACAGTTACACAATCCAGCTCCTGAGTGACTCCTCAAGTGTTTGTTACGTGTCGTATTTCATTCCAGTTATATAAATTATCCCCATTACACCGAGAGAGAAAAAGCAACAACAGGGAGAAAAAAACCCCAAAAAAACCCCAGCACATCCGAACTGACACCGTGTTTTTCATCTGTATCAATGACACGCGTTCTTACATAAAGAAGTGACACCCAACTGAACCCCCTGGGGGCCATGAACCCAGTGTCATCCGCCACATACTGTGATGTAACTGCGAATCCATATAATGCAGTAAATTACCGTCTTTGCACACACCCCGTTATTACCAGGGGAAGAGGGAAAAAAAAAAAACTCTTTTATGTTTTCCGTACAACGTGTAGTCCACGGTCCGCGTCCCCGGAACTTCCAGGTTCCCAAGTGCCGTGAGTAGAAGCAGCTGTGGAGGATGGACTCTGCGTCGGGGCGCTGGACGTTGGCATTTTCAAGCAGTAAAATGCAGGAAGCTTCGAAAACAAACTTTTGCACAACTTCTTTCTTCCGCCTTTCAGCTGTCCTGCGTCTTCGCCGCATCTCCGTTTGCGTTGTGTTTCTCAAAATAAAAGTGATACGTTTCTAATATTTTTGACAACGTACAATTGCGATTTGCAGGTGTTTCCCATTGAATGGTGTGAAGCACGTGTGCCGTAATTCTCGTCCAATCTGGCGGGCCGGTTGTTTGTCGAGAATTACGCTTGCTTTTGTTTGTTTACGTTTTGTTTGATGTCAAGAACGGTTGTTTCATTTTTGTCTTTGATTATTTGGAAAAAAAATATTCCATCCATTCATAATGTGCTATTTTCACTTGAAGTCACATGACCCCCGTACGCCACAGTCGTTATTTTCTTTCTCATTTACTTTTGTTTCTAAATGACAGTCTGGGCTTTTTTCAGATGATGTTTGCTTTTCCCCTTATATGTTTCCACGATTATTCTCATGCTGTAAACATCCTCCACGCAGCGCTTAAAATGCAGCCACGGACGGACGAGTTGTAAAAGGTTTAACATGATGAGGCCTTGGCCAAAGAAACTAACATAAAGTAAATGATATTTTTCGGCTGTGACAGTAAAACCTGTCAAGGCAGAATATCGCCGTGTGGGACGTGTCCATTGTAAATGTCAAGCTGTGTATATACGTGTCATGATCTGATAAGGAACAGGGTGAGCAAACCTTTGCATGTGTGTACGCCGACCAAGTCAACAGTTGTGTAAATGCACAGAGGGGTCGACTTTTCAATCCCGCCTGAGAAAGTCCCGATGACACGTCCTGTTGGGTTTATATATATATATATATAAAAAAAAAAAAAAAATCTGAAGTAGTGATATGGATCTCGCGTATTCAAAAAATGAATCTTTGTGAACCAATGTTGCACTTTGCCAAATTAAAAGCCTCCAAGATATACGCTGCAAGTCCTCTTTTTAACGTGTATGCACAGTGAAGCGTAATTACAGTTTATAATATGAAGAGAGAGCGTTACAGTTGTCACATAGACAACACACACTGTAATCACACATAATTTCAAGCATTTTTCTATGTAAAACGATGGGTTTTGTGTAAAAGTTAAAGGGCAGACTTTTGCAAGCTCAAACAACCTGAGACTCAACTCAGTGAGAAAGTTTTGCGTCTGCACATGAATTATTCTGTGTCCACAGTTTAGTGTGCACTGGAAGTTATCAAAGCCAACTCAGCATGCAAGGCACCAACACCGTCTCTGTGAGGAAAATGACAGCCAAAGATTTGTTTTTGCCGATGTTCCACTCTAAATCAACAAACCTAATGTGAGGTTTACACAACCTAAACGATGGCTGAATAGTCTATATGCATTCTGAAGCTTCAATATAAATGATGGCTTTCCAGCTAAAGTACGATTTCTTTCTTTCTATTTGCTTTATCAATAGTATGGGTGTGCGTAAATGTGAAAACATTAAGATATTTATTGCATTTAGATGTTATTGAATTGTCTTCTTTACACACTGAGTCAGAATAAATGTTATTGTTGTGACCCAGGAAAAGGGGAAAATGTCATTTTGAATATATTGATAGCTGTGTCTCAACTGTGTGTTGGTAATGCGTGTGTCAGGGTTTTTCTTTCCATCATAAAAACACAACCAATTCATTTGAAATAAAGGCCCACTGAGTGATTGTTATTTTTTTTTTTCTAATACTGTGTCTAGTTTTGTAAACTCTCAACTCAAGGCATTCCCTCTGATCAAGCTGTAAAACGTGACTCGCGGTGTCAACTGCGGCATTTCATGAGATGTCAGTCTGCCTCCATAACCAGCAGGGGGGTTTACAGCCTTTTCCTGTCGCCACGCTTCTTCCTCCCAGTTGACCAAAGCCAGTACATCATTTGTATACGATGAACAGGAACACGTTGTTAATATCAGGTGCGAGTTATCAGAGTGAGACATCTCACCTGTACATTCAAATGCACATCCAACGGCTCATTACATCGGCCCCCGCATGGTTTGACAGGACCACCACTCTTAATCCCTCGCTGCATGGGGAGGGATTACACCCAGAGCGACTGACAAAAGACCGGCTGATGATCAAAAATTTACATCATAAGAACGTTACAGAGGACGAGGCTGATAAAAGGGGAACTTGTTTTTTTGGTTTTTTTTGTGATCAAATTTTTTTATTAATATTTCAAGTAAAGACAGAAAATCAATACAGAAAATCAAGCCCAAGGCCGAGAACACGCCATGGTACAAAACACAGTGAAGGCACTGGTGAACAAGAATAACAAAAATAATAAAAAATAAGATAAGATAAAAATAAAATAAAAAAATTAAATGAAGGCAAATAACAACAAAAATGATGACAATTATAATCATCCTTCAGAAGGGAAAAAATATAAATAAAAAGATAGTACAAAATTAGAAGAAGACAGAAAAAAAAAAAAATGATATGACAAAGACGGAGGGGACTTACACTAAAATAACACTAGAGGAACTATAGTGGAAGAGCTAGAAGAGACAAGATGCTTTTTAAGAACTCAGCGGCGCTAATAAAAGGGGAACTTATGTGGGAGTCCTGAGCTCTGCTCTGTGGTGCAGCCTTTGGTGAAGTGTATGGAGAGACGCCTGGCTTGCAGAGTTTGCCTGTGCACGCTCCTATGACCCACTGTATTGGAATGCTGGCCCCGGGCACTCGGCAGCTCGCAGCTTTAACTTCTGTAAACAAACTAATAGCAGGAGACTGGAGGACCACACAGTCGATCCGGGGCAACTGCAGCCTTCAGCTGCAACAATAGTGTGGCCGCCGCTGCTGCGGACAGCCTTTTGTTTTCCTTTTGGAGCTGATTCACACATCTGAAGAAGCCCTTGAGTTATAAATATCATCAATTTATTGTTACAGTTCGATGCCCAGTAGGTGTAGTGACGACGAGGCAAGTAGAACCCACCCACTGTTGTGGCTTTTCATCAAACACAAAGACAAAGACTGCATTTTGAATACCACGGGTTTTTTCACTCACCACACAACTGAAATATTTGATCATGACCTTCAATTTTGAAATTGAAAAAGAAAAATGGCCGGCAACTGTTTAACACTGACAGGCATCTATGATCAGTCACAAACACGTTTCGCCCAAGTCTTCCTCAGTGTGTCGTAGTGTTATCATTTCCAAAAACTCAAGTCAAGTTGTTTCATGACGTGCAGGTGACAAATTGACGACACCTAAACCCGCCACCCCTCTGCAGCTCCACTTTGCCTTCACTGATGACTGTGTTGCGAGGGGCTGTGGTGAGATATGCAAACACACATTTGACTGGTTGAGATGCTGTTAAATGTGACATTTGCTGCGTCCATTGCAGGCGAGAGGATATACAAATGTATAGGCTGGCCTTTGATTGTTGGGACTGACGGAAGACATTACGTGCAGAAAACAAACAAATGAAAGCCTCATTTGGGTTTTTCATTAGCAGACCTGCTGTACGTGCAGTCAGAAGACGGACATACATGAAGAGAGGAAGAGTCGCTGTCACTTGTGACCTTTTTTTTTTTTTTCTTAGGTTTGTAAAGAGCGCGATGAGGAGCGCAGTTGAAACACAAACTGTGGTTGATTAATTGGATGATTCACTGCACTGTTTGGGATTTGTGAAGGTCAACATGTTGTTAGAAAACATCACGTTATGCAAAAAGTAGTGAAAGACTAAACAGTTGGATATGTGCACGTAAAGGTTATAGCACATTTTTGTGCATGGTAAAATTTCAGTATCCCTGTGGTGACAAGTGAGAGTCTTTCTGTGTGACTTGTTGAAGTAAAACCATTTTAAAAATACTCCAGGATGTTTCCACACCACTCTGCTGTCATTTCCACTGGCTGTGCTTTCACATAATCCCCAGCCATCCAGACAGACCTCTGTGACAGTGTATTGCAGCTGACCATAACATTTCTTATGGTCAGGATTAGCAGTTTCCCACCAACCATATTTATACAATCATAGAAACCTGTTTGTGAATTAGCAGACTTACCGAGCCTTTGTAAGGACGTAGCTCTCTGGCTGATGAAAGGCAGCTCATCGGCTGCGTTCTTTCACTTGTTTTGTTTGCTGGAGATGCTTTGATTCCTTCTCGCTGACTGCTTACACAGACGACTCAGTTTCCTACGTTGACCACACCTGACAGTTCAAAGTGGAACTGACACAACAAAAGTTTTTGGTCTTTTTTTTTGTTTTTGAGACTGCGTTCTTGTGTATGTCTTGTGTTTGTCACTGCTGCTTTTGCAAAGCAACGCTGCCTGGCGCTCCTTCTCTCTGAGCCAACGTGCTCTCACCCAGGGTAGTCAACACGGGTCTGGCACTGTCGCTGAGTCACGCGACGGCACGTGGACGGCGAAGCAACAATGCGCAGCAAAGCAGGGGGAGAGGAGGAGCAAAGCGTGCACAATGTGATCCCACATAACTGTCTGGTCCTCACCTAAACAGGGGGTGCATATTTTTGAATTTGCCAATAAAAAAAATCCACAACCAAACTCAGTCAAAGCGAGGCCTTGTTTAATCCCGTGTGGAAACACGAGGGTCCTGTTTGGAGGATCCACTCCTTCCTGCCCAAGCTGACAATGTACAACACGTCTCTCCCTGGTAAACTTGTTTGTTCTGATCCAACTCTCCCCAACGCAAGGCCCCACGCAGGAACTCATTCCATGTTGTTATTGTTGTTGTAAAGCAGAGTCAGTGAAATAGCATCACCACCAACAAATGTTGACTCATCTCTCAGAGAGAGCAGAGTTATTTTTACTCTCTCGGCGTTTCCTGTGTCTTCAGTTTCATTTCTAAATGTAATGTGGAAAATAAATAAGCAGGAGTGGCTGTATTGCCGACGCTCGAAGCAGCATTTGGTCAGATTGGACCTGATCATGGCTGCGACCGCTGGCTGCGTGTTTGGGTCACTGACTGTCCACACTGAGGTTGGGAAAATCTTAATCAGCAAAGTTACAACAAGGAACTGCTTGAGATGTCAATTTGCGTGGAATGGCTCAATAAAATGTGTTGCTTTCATCTTTGATGTTAAATTAGCAAAATAAAACAACTTTTACTTGATAGTCAAATTTTTCAGGTAGTACCTGTATTTGGGTGCTTTATAGTAGGAGGATGCACCGATCCCAGAATGGGGTATTGGTATCGATACCGGGGTTGAGTACTCTACTCGTACTTGTAAAATATGTGCTGATACCACGACGCTGATACCAGTGGTATATGCAAGTGTATGACAATTTGTGTTTGTACTGCTGTAAAACTTGTTCTGAGGATTGTTGATTAAATAACAGAAGAAAAAAAGATCAAAGTAATTCTATAATGTGCAATGGCATTATTAAGTACTCTTTTTCGTGAGTACAGAAAATGATTTATGTAATGATTTAATTGGAAAGATGGAATACCCATCAAATCGGACACTCGTATTCCCGTTCCAAGCCTGCGTAATGCAGTATTTACGCAGCAAGAGAACAGCCTGGGAAGCCTCTGAACAATGATGTCTGTGACAGTGTGGAGCAGATGGGTTAATGCCTGGCGCTGGGCTCATCTAGGGTCATCAAGCTGCACACTTACAGTAGGTGTCAGCCTGACTAAACTGTGCCTTTGTTTGGCTGCCTGATAACAATCCAACTGTCACATTGCTATGAATAGAAAACAGGTTGGATGACATATTAAACGTCCAAGACACCTCCCAGTGCACTCGCTCACTGCACAGCGGTGACACGCAAAGGGCAGCCCATGGGTGCCTCAGTGTGTGTGTGTGTGTGTGTGTGTGTGTGTGTGTGTGTGTTTGTGTGTGTTAGCACAAATCCAATGTTCCACATACGCACACACACACATCGGCGTGCATCCGAGTGTGCACATGCACCCCGACTCGAGACGGATGCGTATTCAGGAAATCGTTAATCTCCCACATACCCTAATTGTCGCACTTACAAAATAAAATAAGCAACGCAAATACACCGCATCCCATTTCCTGCTTCACACCGGCTCTAAAGTGGACCCGGCCCTCTGTGGAAGCCGAGCTAATTAAAGTCAAAGCAGGTCATTGATTTCGGGGTTCCCTGCCTTTGCACGTCTCACAATATGCCGATAACATTCAAAAGATATCGTTTACAACAGTTTACAGACCACTGCAAGAAATCTTCACACATTGAAAAACTCAAAATAAAACAAATTTATGGAGCTAAATGTATTCACACACTACCAATGACACTGCACACTACTCATGCTACACGCACTACTCCTACAAATAATAAAAACATTCACACGTGTGAGGATGACTAGCTCCCCTAGTGGCTAAACACGGCGTAACAGGTTTCTCTTGAGAACCTGTTTCAGGAGGCGGTTTTCCGAAGAAGGTGTTTTCCACCTGTGGGGAGCCACCAGTATTCAGAAGGAACTTCCAGCTGTTGGACCTGCCCTCACACATGATGCAACTGGCCTGCCAGCTTCATCTCGGCTCTGCAAAGCAAGATGGCTCCTTGAAAAGACGTCTGTCAGTCACCTGATGTGCGTGGGTGTGAGACGTCAACAGGCCCATCAATCAGGCTTAGGCTCGGCAGCGCTAGAATCTGCTCCGCGCCGCAAAGCTCAGAGACTTGTCTGTCCATAATTAGATGGTTAATACTAATCCGGCACGGCGGAGGTTTTTCCCAAAGCTGAATTCCTCGCGTGCGCGCCTCCTTTTACGCAACGCCAGAGTCGTCACGGCTCTCGTGTTGTTGTTGTTTGACATCTCTAAGCGTTTACGACATTGTCGGAGATATGCAGTGCTTTGCCAAACCCCTTTGTCGCTGACACGCTGGTTGTTGTTGAGAATGTGCTTTGTTGGGGTTTTTTGGGGTTGTTTTTTTTTCCACGCAGACTGCGTGCAACCTGAACCACTCGCCCATTCACATAACTCTGCATTAAACCAGATTATCACTGCAGATGATTTTTTTTTTCTTCCTTTAGTCTCTTTTGAAATTCACCCACTGGCGTCCTCCCACATGTACCGTGTCGCTGGGCTTTTCCCCCGTCCCTGCCTCCACTGCTCCTCTCACCACAGACGCAAACGGTGCTTAGACAAGTTTAAATAAATGAAATACATGAGGGACATGAGAGTTCTGTGTCAAACACAGGAAAGTGCCCATCCATTCATCCTCTCTGTTGCAGCGCTCTATTGTACTTACACTTATGGTGCCATCCTGTCATTTAGGGCTGGATGTGTGTCTGCTCTTTCTTAAGTAGGCAAGTGAAGGCGGCGAAGTGCTTGAGCACGGAGAGGAAAGGTGAAGACGAATAAAACTAGACAGGACTTTTGACTTTTGTATGTGGTCGTAAAAGTTGGAGAAACATCCGCCACCGACATAATTTTTGTTTGTTTTATTGACAAAAGCAACAGTTTGTGCTTCAGCGTATTCTCTGACAGGTGGTGAAACCTTGTTGTAGTCAAGGGTTCCTTTTTTATAAGAAAAAATATATATACAGGCAAGCAGTTCCTTGTTGTAACTTTGCTGATTAAGATTTTCATAAAGATTTGACTTTATGTAACATTCTAATTTTCTGAATTTTTGAATTTGAGGGTTTTTTTTTTAAGCTGCAAGACCTGATCAGCAAAATCCAAAGAAATAAAAACTTGAAAAATATTGATTTGCATATTATTCCTTCATATAATATTTCACATTCACCTTTTAAGTTGAATTGCAGAAATACTACAACCTTTTCAGGATATTCTATGGTCAGCTATGATGCTGAAAACCCCAAATGTGCACATTGTTGGCAACTCTGGGATGGTAGAGAGAGCAGCAGCTTTTACCAAGCCACTGATTAACATATGTGAGACTTGTCATAATGCATTTGGTAAATATTTTTTTTTTTTGGGGGGGGGTTTAAGGTCAGAGAACTGATGTGCATTCAAATACAAGGGGACAAGGCCACACAGGAACACTGGTTCTCTCTGGGCCTGGACTCCACCGTCTGAAAAGCTGTGGGAGGATCAAAGATCAGACTTTGAATTCGCTGGAGAGGAGAAAACAACAGAGGGAGTCACGGAAGAACAGACAAACAAGGTTTAAAAGCCAATCGGGGTTTGTATTAGGGTTTTGGGGGGGGGGGGTGAGAAAGGAGGCCGTGGGTGGTGGTCGATTCGCAGAAAGTCGTGGGTGATAAACCTGAGCGGAGCTCAGCGGCCAGAAGGTGGAGCAGATGAAACGGAGAGATTAGCGGCTGCAGCAGAGGAAACGCTCGGTGCATCCAGCATCCAGTGCAGATCTGTCAGGTAAAACAGAGCGAGGGGCCTCCAACACCCCCTTTCCCTCCCCCACCACCACCACCACCACCGCCTCCCCGCCGAGGGAAGCAGGATGTCTTTCATCCAGTCCGGCAGAGGGATCAAAGCTCGGAGGCTACTTGGCTGAAACTGACCTCAATTTGCACCGCCGCGCACAACACAATCCTCGCCGCTCTCCTCACATCCCCTCTCCGACGGACTCCCGCTGGAGCGGACGCCAGCTGCTGCCCCTTCCTGCGCAGCACCACCCCGTGCACTTAGCCAGACGCCTTCTGCTGCCGCCGCCCCTAATTAGTGCCACAATTTACGGGCCCTGTGACACATTGCCCAAATTTTACGCACTGCCCAGTAGGTGCAGTGCGTAAAATTTGGCTTGATTTATGATTTTTGTAAAAGCTTAATGCGCTGCTCATAAATACAATAATGAAAGTGTATGATCGCGGGGCAATACAATGAATTTGGTTGTCCTACCCTGAGGACGGTTCTGATATACACTACTAGTCAAAAGTTTGGACACATTCTTCTGATTTCATGGTTTTTCTTTCATTGTCATGACTATTGACAGTGTAGACTGTCACTCAAGGCATCAAAACTATCAATGAACACATGTGGAATATGGATTAAAAAAGTGTGAAATAACTCAAACCAGTTTTATATTTTAGATGACCTAGAATAGCCACCCTTCATATAAAACATATAGAACATCACATATTTAGATCATATATATTTGATGTCTTCAGTGGGTATCTACAGTGTAGAAAGTAGTCAAGATAAAGAAGAAACAGGTGTGGCCAAACTTTTGACTGCTAGTAGTGTATATATAAAAATATAGATATAGCAATAAGGGGTCTTGTTCCTGCTGCCATCTTGCACTGCCATTTTTTTAAGGAAGCCCACCTGACAGCGTGCTTCATACAGTTCCCTGTGTATATCCAGTGAACTTGCTCTGTGTAGATTCTTTAGTCTTTTTTTTTTTAAATTATTATTATTTTAGAGTTTCTGTGCAGAGGTTTTTCACATGTATGTACCTAAACAGTGCATCCAAGTGACAATTAAAGTTAAAGTAAAAAAAAAAAAAAAAAAAAAACGTTATATATGAGAACTGTTCTAAGGGTCAGAAAACCAAAATACTTTTACTGTACAGTGAAAAGACACTTTTTTTTATGTAATATAAAAATCATAAATCATGCCAAATTTGACACACTGGACCTTTAAATGGCCTCGTTCACAATAGAGTTTGGTCTGCTCTCGACTTCAAAGGAGTCTGGGTGGGGTGGGGGGTGGGGGTTCTTCTCTTCCTTTCTGTGTCTTCTTTCGCGCTGCTTTCACAACAAACAGCCCATCCAGCTCGGCCGCTCGCCCACGCACACACATTGCAATCTATACACATACAGCATTTGTGTACACATATACTAGGTCTAAACCCGAACACGTACCAGCCCCCATGAGAGAGGGAAACACTCAGTGCACGTGCCCTCCGTGCATGGGTCTCCTCCGCGCTGGTTCCTTTTCAGCTTTGAATGTGGATGAAGTCACAGCGGCACCTCCTCCCTGTTATGCAACGAGGAGGCGCAATTAAATATATTACATATATGTAAAACCGTGGCTGGATATTGCTAAGCACCCCTGTCACAGTAGTATAAAAGGTGACGATGAGCACTCGTTGGTGTGGTGGCCTTTGCAAGCCGTGCATCACTACTTGACCTCTCGCTTTGTTTTTCTTCATCCCTTTACTTTCTCTTTGACATTTCCCTTTTGAGGAAGTACAGAAAAACACATTACTGTTTCACCGCAGAGAAGCAGCACAGCAAGCGTTTGTTAGTCAAAATGTTCAACATTTCAAAAAAACGTACAAATTGGCAGGATAAATGTTTTTATTTGTATCTAATTCATTCAAAACACTGCTGTATTGTCTGAGAGCATCGCAGCTCCGTTGCCAGATGGCAACGAGTGAAGGTGTTGGCAGACAAACAGTCAAGAGTTCATCCTTTGTCTGTTCATTTTATTTCCAATATATTGGTTTTTCTGTTTACATAACAAAAAGGGAATAGAGGAATAAGTTCCTGTCATAACATTATTTTCTCTTCATTTAGTGATGTGAATTCAAATTCAAGTTATTACTGTTATATATTTTTTGTTTGTTTTTATGATAGCTTCACTTAATAAGTCTGCCACATCCTCCACAAAATCAGGTTAACGTTGCTGAGATTCTGCCATCTTGTTTCAGAATATTAAGACAAGTTGAGTAGATTTGAAGAGAATCTGTGCACATCGCACAACTGTGACAGTACCTCCGAAAAGAAGCAACAGAGGTTTATGTCTGTTATAAACTTGTTTCACTTTGTAAACTTTGGGGAAAACAACAGACCCCAGTGTCTGCTGACGCTGTCGCAGTTCTTTTTCAAATTGTGAAATATTCTGCTCTTCAAACAACTGGATTTTTCGTCCTCCTGTTCTTGAAAAGGTTTTTGTTTAAATGAAAATGACTTCATTTCAAAGACTAAATGTTGCTCCGGGTGCTTCTCTTTTATGACATCTTACAGCAATTTCAACATGCTTTCTTCTCTTTACGGTGGGATCAACAGGGTTTACAGCACAAGGGTTTTGGTATAAATTTCACTGTTGGAAATTGGCAAGATTTCAAAAACACTTGACACATTGATCCCATTATTTGTCATTTTCAAAATTTCTTCAACAGCAAATTCAAGGATACAGCCTATGATCTGTCTCACACATTTTCCACCCTTCCACAATTCTAAACCCTGTGTGACCGCCTCAGCCGACCTCCCATCCTGCCTCCAGCACTGAGATGATTACCGCCGTTCTTGGGCGCCCCCCTCTGGTGGATAACCGGAGTTTAACTCCCGGCTGAAATGAGTGCGACGCACGCACTTGGGACCCGGTGAAGCTGACGAGCCAAAGCCTCCATCCTGACTGTCATTGACTTAACCGAGGAAATGAAGACGTCTTATGAAATGCTATGGAATGAGCCAACAAGCTGCACATTAAGTCCAGTTAAGACCGAGTGTGTGTTGAATCCATGCGCGCTGATCCGCGGGATCGAAAACCATGTGTAGCTTCTAGGACACATTCCAGCTAAGACCCTCTCTTCCTTTCACACAGTGGAAAGTAAGTTAAGTTCGTGTCATGTGGTCTTTTCGACACTTGATGTCTCCTTCAGTCGCCCGATGTTAAAATTGCTCCTCTATTTTTCCCCTCTCACCCGTAATCCAGTTGTTCTCTTCTGGATGGTTTGATTCCTTCTCTTTCCTTCCCCCGAATTTGCACTTTGCTGAAACAAGAGCAGGGTGTTGCAACATCTGACAGGCACACAAAGCCCATAGCAGCCCACTAATTCAAACAGGCTATCAACTGATTAGGATGAAATAAATAAAGGCAAGCTTTTTTTTTTTTTTTCACTTAAGGGTCATAAGCCGTCGTTTTCTGGGTTGGGAATGTGAGTAACGTCGTCGTCATCGCCGCGAGGCCAACGGAGGTTGAAAACATCTCGTCGCTGACAACAGAAAACAAAGAATTCACAATGCTCATTCCTTGATTGCGATTGGCACGGGCTTGTCCAGCGCACACATCACTGTAACCAAGTCCACCTGTTTGTGAGTGCAAACAGTTCTGCAAAACATGCCGACCTGTCAGGTCCCATCACGGCCAGAACGCAGAGGAGAGCAGCGGGAATTCTCGGCCTCCGTCGACGAATCCTGTTTCTTCTTCCAATCTGCACACCTCCCGGGCCTAATGACACACAACCTTAAGCAGTTTAAACACGAGACCAGGGCCGGCTTTTCACCCTCAGCACCTTTTCTGGGAATATTCCTTCTTTTTTTTTTTCTCCTTTCCGCAGCGTATCTCCCCCAGTTGTGGAGGGTCGGGCCTGTCTGCGCCTCCTGAGACACAGTAGCCTGTTGTCTGGCCCTGGGAGCCATAGGGCTGCTGTTATGAGACGGCAAGGAACATGTTATGTTAACCTGGGTGGTAAAGCCCCAACATATTTGAGCAAATGCCCCTCTCAGACCATTTCACACCACTCTTGTTTTACATTCCCTCATCTTGCTGGCGGAGCTTCTACTCTTACCTGTGTCCCAGTGCCGAAAAGCTTTTTGAGTTCACCACATGATGAGTTTCCCTTCTGTCGGAATTTTAGTCTTGTTCAGTTTGTTTGATAGTTGTCAATGAAGGGATGGAAATTTGTCATCACGTCACGAAAATGAAAGAAAAACCATGAAATCAAAAGTATGTGGCCAAACTTCTGGCTAGTAGTGTATATATTTAGATATATAGAGACACACACATAATGACATGTGACTTATATATGTATAAATTCAACAAAAATATTGGGCTTGTTTTTATAAAACAGGAAAACCGTTACAAGATGCCTCAACAACCATTGGTGAGCCTTCTTCTTCTTCTTCTTCTTCTTCTTCTTCTTCTTCTTCTTCTTCTTCTTCTTCTTCTTCTTCTTCTTCTTCTTCTGCCGCATTATCCGCATTGGTGAGCCACGATACCCATTATGAATAAGTCAGAGTGACTCCAGGTTCTTCATTGATTAATCTGGTGGAGTGAACTGCACGGAGCATGGCAGCAGCGACTCACACAGACAGCTGCTACAGCTGTAGCTGCTTTTATGACGAGCCCAGTGGAACGTTATGTCAAAATCAGCCTGAACTAAAAGCGGCCTTTATGCGGTACGGTGGCACATAAATGAAATGCCCCACATTCACGGAGCAATTCTCAGTTTGACATCACAAAGTGCCTCACGCCAACAACTTGGCCGTCGAGCCGTGTTCATCAGAGGCCCTCGAGTAGCTTTTCCTAGAAGACAAGCCGACGTTTAAACGATGCCCTCGTCTTTGCCAAGCCCCATGTAAAGATCATCTGTCGTGCTGCTGGATTTTTCTCGCCACCCTGTCAAATCATCTCTGTGCTGGCTGCTCAGCTTGTAAAGTCAGTTTATTTGCCATCTCATTCTTATGTCATGTGTCAGCGCTGAATAGCCCCGTGTCCTTTCCCCCTCCCTGCCCTCCCTCTGGCCTTGTTTTCGTCAGAATGCTTTTCCAAGCTGAGCCTGGCACAGGCCCGCATTTCAAGAACCGCAAAAACCGAGGGCAGGGAACCGAACTCCTCGGGGGGAAACGGCAGCGGCGGGAGATGGCGCGCCACGTAGAGGCAAAACAAACCTAAATATCAGTGGCTTATTTAAGATCTCCCTCCCCGTCTTATATTTACAGTAGCGCTAGAGGCTGTAGTGATTAGCCTCGCAGGGGTCAGGGGTCGCTCACTTAATTTCCCTTGGAATCTAAGTTTGGTCAAACACTGGAAGTTACAGACATGGTGTGATGATATTTGGGCTCTAAAAAACTGAAACGGAGCGGAAACATGGAGCTGGAATTACAGGTGTGCTTCACATTCTTCAAATATAATGACTGCCATGATTTGGCTTGGTTCATTGCTTTTTCAATGGAGAAGATTCATATCTTCTATCATGAACTGTGAGAGTTTCCCAGTGAGCAGGTTATTGTAAAGCTAAGCGCATGATCTCATCTCACCACACTGAGGGATTCATGCTTGTTTGATGTTGTACAGTTGAAATGCCCTACGCAGGAAGGAAGTGCTCACCCACTGGTCGCCTGTTCCATCTTCAGGAGCTCCGAGGGAGGGAGGGAGGGAGGGAGGGAGGATTTGAGTGCAATATTTACAGTGACCTTTTCCTCTCACTGGCCAGGGGCCCATGGGAACAAACTGGAGAAGACAAACAATGAACAATAGGGTTTAGGGATGAGCAGCAGTGCCAGCACAGCATGTGCCATTACCGGATGTAGATTGCAGAAAGTCGGGGAGGGGGGGCGGGGGGGGTCACAGCGAGGATCAAGGGACCCTCGGTGTCCCTCAGAAGCACACCTGGGCACCTGCTCAGATCACAAGATGTGACCACAAGCCTCTTTCCTTCATGGGGACTTTGTTCGCAGTGGTAGTGGCTCAGCTTGTGTGTGTCGAAAAGAACATTTATCTTTGTGCTACTGTTGTAGTCAAGACAGACTCGACCGAGACCAAAGATCTCTTTGTCTCACTCTCTCTCTACATTTTTTGTATTTACTTTTCAACCCAACCCTTTTCAACTGGTCAGAGCAAATTAGCGCCTTGCTTGCTCTGGAGGGTTCAGTTGGTTTTCTCCTTGTAAAAAGCACCTTGAGACGCCTTTGGATGTGATTGAACTCTGGACAAATAAAAGTTGATTGATTGATTGATTGATTGATTGATTGATTGATTGATTGATTGATTGATTGATTGATTGATTGATTGATTGATTGATTGATTGATTGATTGATTGATACTATCAGCCAAAATGCAAACATAACCTACACAAACATTCACTTTTTATTGCTAGTATGTCTGATCAGTATCAAAGGTCAATTGATTGTAGAGACAGCAAGCATATGTGCCAAGTGTTGTAAATTAGTTTTTTATTAAAAAGAGCATCAACTTAATTGCAATGTACAATTCCTGTATACAGTACATCTGATATACATGATTTTTAATATATAGAAAATACAACCACAGTGTTGCCTTCTATAGCTCAAGGATAATTGATTTTAAGAATATGCAGCACTCTTACTTTCCTTTATTTGATAAAAGTTATAAATACTATTGTTTTTGACACCAGAAATTAAATCATATTTTCTAGGCCAACTTCTTCAAGAGTTGACAGACATGGCAGTCAAAGTATGATTTTAATATTGCATAGGGGTATTCATTTGTGGCTGAGACATAACACAATTAATGCACATGGCATATTCGTTTGTACATTAGCTTCACCGCTTGTCATGTGTGTCACGCCCCTAGTGGTCTCTTTCAGTGGCAAAGTCTTTACTGTTGAGGCGAGATCCAAATCTCCCAGCGTCATTGTTTATGTGGACAAACAGCTCCCCTGTTGCCTCAGCATCTGTGCAAACTCCCAAGTCACAGTTTGATCCCTCAATTATCAGATTACACGGCCTAATTGGACAGCATGTCATCCCAGGGGAGTGGGCCTTGCCTTATCACAGAATGCTTTCTGCCCTGCACAATTTGGTGAGATAAATGTAATGGTATCAGTGTTCCAGTGTGTGCCTGGGTGGTCTATGTTGCATTTCTAATGATGCTGCGCCTTTCCCAGAACAAGTGGAAATACCTCAGTGATGCACCATGAAAGAGAGAGAAAGAGCGTGAGAGAGAGAGAGAGAGAGAGCGAGAGAGAGAGAGAGAGAGAGAGAGAGAGAGAGTGAGAGTGAGAGAGAGAGAGCGAGGGCACAGGCCTGTCACTAAGGTTAAGAATTCAGTCTTTATTGGTCTCAAACTTCCAAAACACATTATTCCATTAAAAAGTACACCACTTATATGCTTTACGTGCAATCACGAAATACAAGTGATCTGTTAACCTTTCTCGTGACTTAACGCATGCTCCCCAAACTGTGGTCGTAGTTGTATTTCCTCATGTGGAAGCACACTGCTGCAGATTGAGACAGAGGCACTATTAAAGTGTTGCAAAATGCATTTGTCATTCCATTTGTCTATACAACATAATCCATTTTGATTTAATTGTTTGCTCTCAGACTAACAAAATACATAGGAAATTTTGCGTCCCACCCCAAAGCTCATAACTTGTCCCAAACTTTGCCATGCAAATGCACTGTAATGACATTTCTGTTTTTTTTTTCTTCATCATATAGTGTACTTACCTTTTTCATTAATACATATTCCATATGTGTTCATTCATAGTTTTGATGCCTTGAGTGACAATCTACAATGTAAACAGTCATGAAAACAGAAGAAAAACCATGAAATCAGACGTTTGTGTCCAAACTTTAGGCTGGTAGTGTATGTCGACCACTGGTCACTGGTTTAAAGTTATATATTTAAGACGGACTTTCCCTTAAATAGTTAGAATCATAGGTTTAACAACATTTTGAGATCCTTCAGCTCTTAGAATACGTGAACGTGTGGGCATATGGATATACTGTCCAGCACACTTTTATTTTGAAGGCTGGAATCAGAAAAGTGAGGCCAGTTGCGGAAGTAAACACCGGAAACGGGAAATAAGCGTTGTCGTCCTGTGACTTGAACCGTAAGTGACCGCTTTCTCCTTCTTTTTATTCTTTAATATTAACGCTTGCGACCGGCTGTATGTATTAGTGGCAACATTTGCTCTACAATTAATAAGCAAGCTGTGGCGTTTTGGTGAACACATACGGGGCTTAAAGCTCATCGTGTGCTCGACGGACTGACGTTAGCCTGCTAGCCAACGCTGTTTGCAGCTAAAAATGTCAACAATTCTAATAACCAGACAATACTGTGACTGCTACAATTTCTATTGTACATGTCGGTGTGTGGCAGTGGCCATACATGACGTAATCAGAGATAGGCGTCGATAAATCATCTGACA
Source organism: Nelusetta ayraudi (assembly GCF_046127955.1). Classification (NCBI taxonomy): domain Eukaryota; kingdom Metazoa; phylum Chordata; class Actinopteri; order Tetraodontiformes; family Monacanthidae; genus Nelusetta; species Nelusetta ayraudi. The sequence goes on from NW_027466134.1 coordinate 4,266,148, forward strand.
GATGCCCGTTATTTTACCACATAACACAGTCCCTCCTGCTGCTTTACGACGGTCAGCTGACTGAAATCCCAACAACCACTGTGACTTTCACCGTTTAAGATTCATGTCATTTAGCATGATACGCACAGTGTAACACGCTGTAGACTTAATAACGAGATTAATTTGGCTCTCACGTAATTTATTAAAAGTATCTCATCTTCTCGACTGCTGCTCTGCTAAGACGTAGTGGGCACACCCTTTAGCTGTTTCTACAGTTGATGTCATTGGTTGTGTTTGAAATGGCAGAGCATTGTTTATATATAAATTTATTGTGATGATTTAAAAAACAAAACAAAAAAAACGTTTCACTGTCTGACACTTAATGAAATTTTTACACAAGTGATGTATCCGCTGCAATTAATTAGAATTGGAACGCTCAAAGTAATGAATTAATCATTCATTCATTTGCACGTTACTTCCTCTGTAAAACACATTTAAATCAATATCTCAGTCTGTTTTATGGTGTAATTGCTACTGTTTGCAATTATTTTTCTATTGATAAATGTGTCTGTCAGTTATGAAGGAAAACTGTCATTGTTTTAATTGAGCCGTTCAAGATGGGAGAAAACATCAACAACAGTGCCATCAATTTGAAAAGGGTCGATGGTGGGTTGTCTATTAAAAAAAAAAAATTGCTACATACAGGAAAACGAATGCTTCTTAAAGTTACAACAATTTCAAGATTGACGAAGCAATGGCTTTATTTAAAAGTAAAGGCCCTGCAAGTTGCAGATATTAAGCTGTGCCACAGGTGGAAAAGAGTCATCTGCAGTCTGCGATGTATTGCACTGAATATATTCAATACTTGGGAGTAAGTGGAATTTAAAATGTGAGCAAATACTCTTCTGATGCTCCTCCCAGTTATGGCCTTGTGTAATTTTATGTCTGTTCAAAGATAATGCTACAGTATACCTATGTAACATAGTCGGCTGTCTTAACATGAGATATTAAAACAGGTTTGGTTTCAGTGTATTCAGTGAGGGCATATTACTGACTGTAAGTCTGTAGTTTGATCCTGTGCGTGAGAGACCAAAGAAAGAATGATTTGAGAAACCATTTCTTGATTTTAATGTTTAGGCTATTGTTATTTAGAACATGTTTCCCAGGAATATAATGCCTACAAATTAGGGGAGATATCAGTTTGTCAAATACATTTCCCACTTAGTTTTATTTACTTCTCTAGCCAAGTTTTAAAAACCCCCAAAGTATGTTGTTTGCTGTCATTGCATTTAAACTCGCTTCTACTGACCCCAAAATAAATAGAAAAAGTTTGATTTGTTACATGTAAACAGATTGTGGCATCTTTCACCAACCTGTCTAAACAGTTTCAGTCAAGCACGCCTCCTATTTGTGACAGCTTGGTTTACCAACGTGATCGGAACAAACTTGTGCTATTATAATTGAATTTTTAACATTGAATCGTGTTTGTAATTACGCCTGTGATAAGCATTTCAGTGATTGGGGTCAGCCTTAGAAACAAAGTGCACTATTTGGTCCTAGATGTAATTGTTTTGTTTTCTGTAATAGAAAAAAAAATAATAATCAAGGTTTAGTGCAAGTTTCTCTCTCTTTTTTTTTTTTTTTTTCAAAAGTTTGCAATCAGTGTTTGTCTGAAATGAAGAAAACACTGTCAGTTGGGGTTGCCCATTGTTTTGTTAAAGGTTAGAATAATACTTAATTAACAACCTCAAGACCAGTTGTGATATAAACTCTTCTCTCAGTTTCGCCTCATTAGATGGAGTGTTTTCAAACAAATCAGAGCCTAAGCCTCTATAATCCCCTCTTTTGTGTACTTTTGTCAAGTATTGTTATAGCATTCTCTCCTTAAATAGGCACACTCAGTATAAACAGCACCTTACTGCGTGTGTGTTTGCTCAACTGATTGATTATACGAGAGAGTGCATGACGCTAATTGATTGACGGGTCGATTGCAGGAAGGCGCCACGTCGCGGCGACGCACTGTCATCGAGCTCCTCCGTCATTTGTGTCGAGAGCCGCGCTGGCAGCGGTCGGCCTGTCGCTGAGCAGCACCAGCAGAGCTCTGTGAATCTGCTTCTGTCCCCCAAAGTTAGTACAGCTTGGCTGGAGAGATCCGGGGGGGGGCAAGGCTACAACTGATCCATTTCCTGTTCCCCTCTTGGGGCTCTAATTGAAAAAATTGGGTGGCCCTGCTGCTTGTTTGTTTTGAGGAAGTGTGTGTGTGTGTGTGTGTGTGTGTGTGTGTGTGTGTGTGTGTGTGTGTGTGTGTGTGTGAGAATTTTTTTGTGAGTGCCGCCGCTGAATAGATTTTGGGATGAAATGATCACTTCTCTCTCGCCCCAGTCTCTCCCACCTGGTGGCCTTCTTCTTGCTGGCAGGTTTGCTGGACCACTGATTTTCGTATTTCACCCCCAGTGCATGACCCAGTAAGACATGGGCTGAACTTTCAGAAATGAATATGAACACAGAGATGGGCAGATAGAGCTGCTCTGGGGCCGGAAGCAAGGCTTGATATGATCTATATGGCCAGAACATTGAAAACATGCTTCACATTTATAATAGTAGTAACTGCACATATTTTTTTTTAAGTTGAAATAACGAGCAAGTAACATGAGCAAATTAATTTAAAGTTGCTTTATTATAGAATTTAAGAATAGAAATGAAAACAGAAACTGCTGTCTTGTCATAATGTGGACTTTAGAGGGAATGGTTGAGAATTTACTTGAGCTTTTTGATTCATCTTACGTAGGTTTGCTTCAGATCAGTGGGTGCAGTAAACATTTTTTGTTTTAGTTTTGTGATGAAATCTAATCTTGACTTGTGTCCCTCTTAGCAAGACAGAAAAAAAGTAAGAAATGACGACTTACTCAAAGCAATCTGTCATCGTCAATCTTCAAAATGATGAGGATAACTCGTCCATTGACCAACTTCATCTATTTTGTAAATTAAAAATTCCGAACCTCACTGTGTGACTACAGTCGGTTCTCACGCTGATGGTGGGATTCTTATGTAAAGCAGCCGGGGCAGCAGTGTAGCGCTGCGGCTCACGGAGGTTCCATGTCACTGGGCAAAGCTGTCTGTCTCCACTCTCTTAATCCTATCAAAACATCTTCCCGCATTTCCAGCCATATCCCTCATATTTCTGTTTATTGTTCCTGGGCTTTCATACCCCAAGATCGGAGACTCGGCTTCATTCTCCAACACACTTGAGACTGACAAACAAACAAACAGACGGGCCTGTGGGCAACCCGCGGCGATGGCGGACACGGAGCTGGAGGACCCCTTCCCGTCTCTCTGTCACGAAGGGCCACGAATGCGGGATGAGCTGAGTCATCGGGGCAAAAGGACGAACTCGCCGACTGGACTAACAGTCCACGGCGCTGGCAATTTATGATCCGTTTATTTGAAACGTGACCCTGTTGACACATCCATCCATCCATCCATCCGTCTTCTATACTCGCTTCCTTCTGCAGGTGGTCTGCTTGAGCCTATCCCCAGTGTCATGAGGCGAAGCCAGGCTGACACCCTGGACTAGTTGCCGGTTCATTGCAGGGCCACACAGAAAGAAACAACCATTCACACTCACATGCACACGGACGGTCAATTTAGAGTTCCTATTTTACCTCACATGCACGTTTTTGGGCTGTGGGAGGAAGCTGGAGAACCCAGAGAGAACCCAGGCTGACACAAGGAGAACATGCAAACTCCACACAGAAAGGTCCCAGTGCCCGGAATCAAACCCAAAGGCCCCAGGCCCGGAATCATAACCAAAGGTCCAAGTTCTGAAATGGAACCCTCGACCTTCTTGCCATGAGTGTGTGTGCACCACCAACCACTACGCCACCGTGTCGCCCCCTGTGGACACATATTAAGGTCAATCAGCTCCGCCGGTATCCCCCCACATCTTAGAGCCATGCGGTGGGACCGGGCGCGAGCGAACACTGTGGGGGATTGTTCAAATCTCCTAGCGGCCCCCGTGTGATCAGACCACTCATCTCGGCCCGGGGTGATGTTTGGCTCGCTCTGTCCATTCAAGAGGACTGGGCTCGGGGGGGAGGGAGGGATCTTTGATGGAATCTGGTGTTTGTGTAACATTGGGGAGGACGGAGTGAAGCGGGGGCGGGGGGGTTTAGTGTCGGTGGGTGTCTGAGCCACCAGCTTGTTGGGTTAGCGGGGAGATGAACTGTCTAAATGGATCCCTTTGTGCCCCTCAAAGCTCTCGGTAGGTTTCGCTCTCTCTGGCGCGTGTGCACGCTCTCCAATCGCTGCCATGTGTGGCTCACCTTTGAACTGAGCGGAGCGTTTGGTTTTGATTGATGCGTTTGGATCTCGATGGCGCAGGTGAAAAGTCTTTGGCAAAAGAGGCCCAACAGTCACTGGGACCTGCGTTAAAAGATCCAACCGCCAGTTAAAAAGAAGGCCAGTTGAATATTTTAATGACGATGTCTTTTGTCGGTTCTGAATCTTCCAAAAGCAGCTCAGTTCTGCCCTTCATCATACATGATTAGAGCAAAAACTCTGATACATTTGTAGCACCAACTGAAGTGCTCCGCTCTTGTCGAGTACCTAAAAATGAATCATCTTTCGGTGGTTAATATGTCCAGGAAAGTGAATTATTTGGCAAACGTTTGTCAAGATCTTAAGTCGCTGGTGATTGGATTTCACATGATGGATCTGTGAACTAAAGACACAGTTTTGGGGACATGAGATGTATTTCATCCAAATGGTCCAATGCTCTGCAGCAATCCCTGTCGCAAAGTCTTTTAGCGCAGCTCTAGAACCTGTCAATGAAGTGTCTTGAATCATTTTTTTTTTTCTCTCCTTGTTTTTCGCTTGACCCACTTTTCACTAAATGGGTAGAAAACAGTTTGGGCCTCTGGACTCGGTCGACTTAAAGAACTGATTTGCAGAGCCCACAAACAGCTCGGGTACTGTGCGTTGGTCAGTGAGTGACGTTTTCCAGCTGCACGTTGTTTCTGTCTTCCAATACGGCCACCGCGTTTTTGCCCCCTTTGAAACACGTCCGAGGTGCAACACAGCATCAATTCTAAACAGAAAGCTGAAATGGTGTTTTTAAGGAGACTGTAAACAAAGGGCTAAATAAAGTAGTGGAAAAAGGTTTTCGGACACCATTACTCAGTCCCACTTATTGGCATTCAAAATTTGCTGGATACTTTTTCTTTGTGTGTGTGTGTGTGTGTGTGTGTGTGTGTGTGTGTGTGTGTGTGTGTGTGTGTGTGTGTGTGTGTGTGTGTGTGTGTGTGTGTGTGTGTGTGTGTGTGTTTCAAAAGGTTTGGCTGCATCAGAGGCGCAAATGCAAATTATTTTGTTTTTCATTGTGAATGAGACAAAATAAGAAAACAAAACTACACTTGGGGACTTCAGACTGATTCTATGCACGAGTTGTCCAAAAACTTTTTTCAATCACTGTCAGGGAGCAATTTTAGTAATTGTGTAAACAATAGGTGTACTGAAAAGTATTACCACCATCCCCCAGTGGGCAACAAATTGATTTTGGTTATTTGTCAAAATGAATACATGCATGATAAACCCCCTAATAAGACATAGCATCAGCTTCCAAACCCCTGATATCAATCATAAAACGCAGTGGTCTCGTGCCGTTTGTCTGTTTGTTTGCCGGCGTAATGAAAAGTTTTAAGTGGCCACGTCTCCAGCACGCAGCCAAGCCGCGGCTGCCACTTTAATAGCAGAGCTGCAAGAAGATCCCTAAGCCTCAGACTTCCACGGCTACCAAACAGATTAGAGCCAACCCTGCAGTTTGTTAGTCCGCCTCCAAAGAAAACAAACCTGCCTTTTTAGTCCCAGAGAGAAAGAGAGCCGTTAGCCGTTAGCCTAATTTCTATCATGTCAATAAGTGAATAAATTACAGAAATTATTGAATTGAATTGTGTGTCCTGCCTAAAATATATAAATACATATGTTTCGAAGCCGTGACCCAATCAAAACAGCCCCGCGACCAGCCTTTGGGTCGCGGCCCACCAGTTGGGAAACTCTGCTTCCTCTCACTCCTTTTTGAATAGGTCACTTGGTTTTTTTTCCTGTGTTTGTATTTTTTTTTTTTTTGCTTCCTAAAATTTTCTTTCTCTCTTTATTATTTTATGTCTCTAGGAATTGTTTGGTAGCCGTTGTGTTGTCAAATTTGCATATTCCAAATCAAAAAAGCGGTTGTTTTATGTTTCAGGGCGGAGGTAGGGGGGGTGAGGGTGGGGGTGCAAGGTTTTTTTTGCATTTTGCTTTCCTCTTTGTGCTGTGACAAAAATAAAAATGTGCATTTCAGCCTCTGAAGTCCTTCTGTCAGCTGGTTTACAGTGTGATGTGCACGCCATTAAAACCTGGGCACTGAAAAAAAATGTTTTTAGTTCCTGCATTTGTGTGTGTGTGTGTGTGTGTGTGTGTGTGTGTGTGTGTGCGCACAGAGGGGTCTGGGCAGTGTTCCCGTGTCCATGCACAGCCCCCAGAGTAAAGTAAACACAGCGGCTCTTTTCTCATCCCAGCCGTCAGCAGGCTCTCCCCAGGCCCGCGCCGGAGACCACACACCCAGACCACACGCACGCACACACACACACACACACACACACACACACATATATATATTCGCGCACACTGGCCAGACCTCTCCGCAGATCCTTCCACATACTTGCGTACACACAGACCACACAACACCAGTCGGGGCCCCTCGCACGCAAACCTCGCTGAGCTGTCATTCTGCCCAGTCTGTGTGCTATGTGTGTGCGTGGAGGCTATCTGTGTGTTTGTGCACGTGTACTTCCAAGACGATGGGGGTGGGTGGGTGGGACGGGCTGTAGGAACACCCCTCCCTCGGAGCGGATTTGGAAGTGCAGGGAATAAAGATGGCGCTCCCACTCTAAACATGTGGGATTGATGAAGGATCGACGGCCGGCTCTGCTTCGTAGCCCTGTTAACCTCTTATCTCCTCTGCGTCACATACGCCGGCCCCCTCCGTTTCCTCCGACAAGAGCAGGGCAGCAGCAACAACATGGGGCTAAATCCCGCCGGAGTGTCGGTGCTAACTGGGCGAGATGTCGGGGTGACGGGAGGAGAAAATAAAGCCTCCTCCTCCTCCTCCTCCTCACTTCCCCAGGTTTCTAGGTCGCTGCCTTCACCGCTCTTCTCTGCGCTGGTGTGTCCTCGCTGCTTTAGGTTACTGAGGTTCCTATGTTATATTATTCTCAAGTTGTTATATTCAAGCGCTGGCTTGATGCTTGGAAGAGCCTCTGCAGTGGTGAAAACCAGCAAATTAAATTTATTCTTATTTATTTATCCGATGCATTTTTCCTGACTGCCCTCTGTTGGTCCTTCGTAGATTTTTTAGTTTTCTCAGTGTTTCAAATTGGATGTCTGTTTTATATCTATATCTGTGTGTGTGTGTGTGTGTGTGTGTGTGTGTGTGTGTGTGTGTGTGTGTGTGTGTATTAGATTTTTGTCGTGAGGTCAGTACTTCTAAATTATTCAGCATCAATACAATACAATTTTCTCTCTGATTTATTAATTTAGTTGCTTCACCACAGTGACGCAACTTTTTAAATAATCAAGTATTCAATCAGTTTTGAGCTTTATTGCTGGATCGTGTGAAAGAATACATTTTTTTCAAAAATGTTTTTTCACAATGTAATGAAAGCTATTAATTATATGAGCTAAAGATGAATTCACTTAATTACCTTTACGAGGCTTCTTCTGCGGTTTAGAGGCCCCACTGATGTATCTATTATAATTTATGACAGAAAAGTGCCACACAACCTCTTCATTGTGAACACTGTCTGTCTGTAAATTGTCATTGTTTTAATTGATAAATACAGAAATGAGGCGTATCATAAGCTTTTAATTATTTCTCCTCAATAATTAAATTTGTAATTTCTGATATAATGATGATATTGTTTTTGTGTATGTAAATATGTAGCTAAAGTGGTGCCTTAGTCAGTCTCAGGGGCGGTAGAACACATTGTAAAAGTGGATTCCATATCAATCAAAAATGTGATTAATCTCTATGTCTTATTTATCAATCAATTATTTATATTAATTTTATTGCTATTTATCTGTGTGAATAAAGTAAAAAAAAAAAAAAAAAAAAATCAAACACTTGCACGTAGCAGCACAACAACTACTCAGATCTTGGGTTAGGATGACACGTGAAAGCCATTCGTTCCCAGTCAGTTGCTTGATGTCTATTCTTGCCACCCAAAAAGTCATTCTATTTAGCGCTGGCTTGATACTTGGAAAAGCAACTGCAGTTGTGAAAACCAGCAAATTAAACGCGTCTTATTTATTTATCCGATGCATTGGTTTCCCTCAATGGCTTCTCCTGTGAAGGCCCAGCGGTCTCACACCTTGCGTCTAATCGGTGAGCGCGTGAAAGGTGACCATCGCCATCCAGTCGCGTTCAGGTCCAGGTTCGCGCGAAGGCCGCATTGTTTGCTAAAAAAAAGAAAAAAAGAAAAAAAAAAAAAGCGTGTTTTGGCTGCCGTGCAAACGGGGCGGAAGTCTCGCTGGAGTTGCTGGAGAGCGAGCGTGCACGTTGGTCGGCCCTCGAGCGAGCGTGCACGTCGGTCGGCCCCCTAGTCGAGACCTGGCAGTCGCTGGGACCCAAACATCTGCGCCGCTGAAATGCATCCTTTCATTCTTTTGCATTTGGAGCCATTCCCTCTCCTCTCCCTTTTGCTTTCTGCGCCCGGAGCCGACGTGAGCCCATTTGCATGGGTTTTCTGTCGTTGGTACAATAATCTGGACAGTATTGTGTGGGCTTATGTGGAATGATTAGGGGGAGTCCAGGTTTATTTATCCTTCCCCGCGAGGTTTACATTCTTCCCTCTCCTCCCTTGCTCTCTGCCTGCTCCTTCATCCTTTGCTGCCTTCTCTATTTTCCTCTATTATCTGAGAGATAACTGCTGCAACGCACACGGCGTGGCGTCGCACTGGGTGGCAAATTAACAGTCAGCCAAATGCTGCTTGTCGGGTCTTTTTATTTCTTGCGATCTGCCTGATAGATAACTCCAAAAGACGTGTTATGGTTTTTGCAAGGCAAGCTTTTCTGTTGCTAGAAATAGTAATAATGATAATAATAATAATAATTATACATTTTATTTATAGAGCGCTTTTCAAAGTAAAAAAAAAAAGAAAAGAAGAAAAGGTTTGAAACTCATGAGAATAAAATTTGCATTTGAAATACTTAAAAATACACTACCAATCTAAAAATAAGTTTGGACACACCTTCTCATGCAATTGTTTTGCTGTCTACACTGCAGATAGATACTGGAGACATCAAATATATGAGCAAGATATATGTAATTATGCAGCAAAGAAAAACACCTTCAATAACTCTAAATATGTTTTTTTTTTCCTGAAATTTGGCTATTTTGAAGACTTAAAATATAAAACATGTTTGAGTTATTTTACACTTTCATGGTTTCCTACATAATTCCATGCGTGTTCAGTGAGAAACTGCAATGTCAATAGTCATGAAAATGAGACTTGAAAACTTTTGACTGGCAGTGTAAACCAACAAATAAATCAAGAATGTGGAGTAAAATAAGAGAAAACCGGGAGGTGAGCATCAACTGTAGTTAATAAGTAGCATAAAATGCTTTGTTCACGTCGTCTTTCTCATGCTCATGTGTTCTCCTAACACCGAATTCCTTTTATCCCCCACCATCCCTTTCCCATCATCCCCAGGTGCTGATTGGCCCAGTTGCTTCCATCCGGCCGCCATGTCTCGTGCCCGTCCGCCCCCGCTGGTCACAGGCATCTCGCCCAAGGAGGGCGCGGCTTGGACCAAAGTCACCATCCGCGGAGAGAACCTGGGCACCGGCCCGGCGGACCTCATTGGTAATTTTTTTTTTTTTTTTTTTTTTTTTGACATCTCAGCTGACCGCAAATATTAAGAAAAACAAAATGTAGTTCACTCGGTCAAAGTCTTTATTTTCTTCTCCTTAATATTTTTCTTTCCTCTTCTTCCCCGAATCCATGCATTGAAATGAAGGCCACTATAGTCAAGAGTCTTGAAATACTTCTGACTTTGACACTTTTTACAACTTAAAGTTTTCCCTCGCTGATAATTCAGGTGTTTTTTGCCAATGTTTAAAGAACGTTGCTGCTTTATTTTCTTCATGTAGAATTTGATATTTGAACTGCTTTCTATTAACTGACGTAATTCGCTTTTTCATCAACAAACCAGCCTGAAAGCTTTTGTAAACAGGCTGGTGGAAGGTTTATTTTTGTTTATACGATACTTAAGAGGACGAGACCCCTTTTCCTTTGCCTGCTGGGTGCAGGAATGGTGGAAGGGGTCACACATAAGTCAAGAAGAGCACTTTTAATGTTGATTTTTAGAGCCTTTGTTGTGTTTAATGTGCCATGTTATTTCTAAAGTGAAGCCAACCCAAAGGATATTCAAAAAAATAACAAAACATTTACGCGTTGTATAATAACATATTTCTTTTAGATCCATAAAAAATATTGTTCTTTCAAATTCTCTTCTAAGGTTACAAATAAAGAAATTCCTCCTGAAAGAAAAAAGCTAAAACCCAAGGAATAGTGGAGTGTAATTTTATTGATCTAACGTGTTCATTTCTTAATATAAGCAAAAATGTCTTTGTTCAATTTAAAAAAATATATAATTCTTTCTTTTATAAGTGGCAAAGAAAACTATAGCACCAAATGATTTTGACTGCCACATTACTACACATGAAAATACCTTATAAAGCCAGAAATATTTAATATTTTGTATTACTATTGTTACCTCTGTAAAAAAATAAATAAAAAATCTCAACTTTTTTGAACACACAAAAACCTTTAATTTTTAATTCAGCCCAATATTTGATTTTATTGAAAAATTAAATAAAAATAAACTATACTAAATTAACATTAAACTAAAATTTGACTTTTTTTCCCTCCTTACTCTGGTGGTCGCTCGGATGCACGCAACTGTTGCTGCAGTGATATTTTCCTCTCACGGCCACTTTTCTCTCCGCTGCTGCTTAGCCTCTCGAGTTTGAGCGCAGGCTGGGAGGGATGTTGGGGGAGGGGTCTGAAGAACGCTGCTCCGCGCTCCGGCCCGTCATACGTCTCTATTCCATCCTCTCCCCTCCCCCCCACCCCCCACCCCCACGTCCCCGAAGCCCGGAATTAGACAATTAGATCTGCGCAAATGTGTGCGAGCGAGCGCTCACGCGTTCAAACGGCGCAGCCCGGCGGAGAACAGATGCAGGAAATGGGTCTCTAATGGGCATATCCTTTACAGTTTTATGGGCTATTTGTTGATCAGCTTTCTCAGGCTTTTTGACTCAGGCTTTTATTCCCCCCACCCACCCCCCCAATGTAGTCCCCTCCACTGGAAACGTCCAAGCAAAAACGTTGTGTCCGTCTTTCAGATTCCAAATAGTCCTGGGGGGGAGGGGGGGGGGGTTTGAAAGGAAGACGACTGATGTCGGGCCAGCGTGCCGTCGCGCGGCGCCGCTAATGGGCCACTTAGTACCCAAGTGACACACGTTTTAAGTCAAAAAGGAACCCAGCGAGAGGAAGGAAGGTCACGGCCACCTACCGCACATCACGACCCCCGGCTTGAACTTTGACCCCACCCCCCCTCCCTGCTGACAGTTTGACTAATCTCCCCGATAGACACCAATTGAGTCTGAGTGAGCGCCGCTCGTTACGGATGGTCTGAGCGAGTGTGACGATGCTGCCCTTTGTTTATTTGATCTTTTTCCTGTTGCTGCGTGGCTGCAACCCTCAGCCTTTTCCTCGGCCTCGGCCCCGAACTTTCATACATTTTTAGCACTGACAGAAATGCTGTTGAATATCTAAAAATTTTCACACACAGGAAAGCAAATCTTCGCTTCTGCAAGCCAATCGTTATTTGGCGTACATCTATGAAGATTTGAAGTCGCCAGCTGGCGTTTCAGTTTTTCGCAAAATAAAAGCGATATTTTTCAAATTTCGACAAAGTGCAGTTGTGATTTGCAGGTGTTTCCATTGAATGGTGTGAAGCGCATAAGCTGTCATTTTTGTCGTCCCGCGAGACCCCACTTTCAGGAGGACGGAGGTAAAAAACATTTTGCTCTTTCACTGGTCAGTGAACTGGTCACGTGACCCCCTACATCATGTCCGCTGACGTGTAAATACAACAAAAGTCTTTCCATGACACTTTGGTGATTTTCCTCTATATGGATACGTGTGAAAAGCCACCTCACGAGAGCATCAAAACCTTTTGAGAGGTTTTTCCAAACGCAGCTACTGGGGATTGGCTTTCACATTATTGAGGCATGAAATGAAGACACTCTCAAACTTTCGTTCACGTTAGAATAAAAAATTAGCATCATGCCAAAGAAGTCTAAAGGGCAGAATGCAAACAATTGCAGCATTTGTGCCAAGGTTGTAGCAGCAAAGCACGGGAATCCAACAAGCTTGATTTTGGAGGAAGTCCTGATTTGAATCACCAGGAAATTAGTGCTGAAAATTGCAGTGTTGTTTTTCATGTTGTTTGTTTTAATCATCTGGTATCCAACAAGATAGTGTTCTAAAACCAATATCGGAACCGAGGTATTGAAATTGTCCTTTGTATCGAAACATTTTGAGCGATCAACAATTCCTGCCCTCTTTCAGCCGCTCTGCTCTCTGCACGCTTTCCGTCTCAGGTCTGTCCATCTGTGGCCACAACTGCCTGCTGACGGCCGAATGGATGTCGGCCAGCAAGATCGTGTGCCGCGTGGGTCCCGCCAAAGATGACAAAGGGGAGATCATCGTCAACACCAAGTCTGGAGGTCTCGGCACCTCCACCGTCTCCTTCAAGCTGATCAGGCCCGAGAGAATCGGTAAGGCTCCCAACGACCAGTCTGTTTGATGCCTACCTGGCAAGACCAGATCCAAGTCACCGTTAAAGCTTCAGCCTTATGTTTATACTAGGTCACCAACCGTTTTGAACCTGAGAGCTACTTCATTGGTACCAAGTCATATGAAGGGCAACCAGTTTGCTATACTCTTCTTAAATAACACATTTCTCAGTTAACCTGTAGTTTTATATTATTATTATTATTATTATTATTATTATTATTGTTATTATTATTATTATTATTATTATTATTATTATTATCTCCGATACAATGAGTTCTCAATAAATTTCAACAATGAATTACCAACGGTGGATGCAGATAATGTCAATATTCAACACCTTATTCCTGTTAATGTGACTTTACAGAGTTTACCTAAACCTCTCCAGACTTAATGAGTAATACAATACTTTAATCGTTTTATTTTTAAGATATTGTCGTTTTCGAAGCTATATAAATACAAGTGTTATTACAAAAGAATCGCTAGCTCCTAGCTGTAAATCAAATATTACAACAAAAACTACTCACAGCATGAGGGCCACACGGTGACTCACATGTTGCTTTTTATGGCCAATGATTTGAATACGGCTCATCTGTTATATGTCTGCCTGTTGTTATTTGCGAGCGCCCTGAAGTCCAGATAGGCCAAAACCACAAGAATAGAGTGGAGAGATTATATTCAACTTTATAACAAAAAATACATACCTGTAGATTTTACCGATCATTAATTTACATTGTGTGTGGGTTTCCTTTAAAGCATGTTTCACAAAAAAGATGGAACTTTTAGTGTTTCTGCACATACGTAAACTCTCTCTGCATTAGCCTGTAAATAATAAAGTACTTGAGTATTTTTTTTTAAATAATTTATTCATTAATTTTTTTCTTATTGTTTTGAATCAATGAAAAATATATACATAAAATCATGTGATGATATCATTTATAACATCATCACCTTGTAGAATTGTTAGATATTTTAGTTGTTCAGTGATGCTTTTTGTCATTGATGAGTAAAGAAAATCAAGAAGAAAAAAATATAGTGAATTTGGCTGTAATCTCAGTGGTGTGCAAATGTCTGTAATACAATACAATATACTGTAAAACAATAGGAAGAGACGTTGCAGAAAATTCTCCTAAAGTGGTTTTTTTGTGAATACAAATATGTTGAGCTAGGGGAAAAAAAAACAGGTTAAAAGTGGTGCATGAGTGAACGTCTAAATCAATTTTGTAACTGACAATCATTATCGGAAAAGTGACAGCATCAGATTTGTAAGTTCCTTGAGTGGAAATTAGCGCAGAGCTGCAATACCTATGTTTTAAAGTAGGCTCAAACCAATTTTCTTTGGGGGGGGAAATATTGATATGCATAGTTTGTATTTGCTGGTGTGCTTTTTGTACAACGTGAAATCCAGAAAACGTGTGAGCGCACATCTGGGATGGGGTTGTGAGTGACGCGGAGCTCCCTTGTTCTCTCCTTCCTGCAGGTATCCTGGACCAGTCGGCCGTGTGGGTGGACGAGATGAACTACTACGACATGAGGACCGACCGCAACAAAGGCATCTCCCCGCTCTCGCTGAGGCCGAGCAATCCGCTGGGCATCGAGTTGGACAAGTACGAGCCCGAGATCGCACAATCACGCAGCCCGTAAACACATGCGCGCTCCGGTTACTGAGTCATGGTTTACATCCCCAAAACAGAAACAAACTCTCCCCATATGCCGCCGTTTGAAATATTATGCCAACGCAGCAAAGCAAAGGCTGAGCCGAGCCGAGCCGAGCTGAGCTGGCTGCGACCGCCGCTCGCAGCCAGTGGAAACAGTAATTGCGCACAAAAAGCGACGACGGTGCAGCGGGATTTTGGAGGAGGGAGCGAGGCTGCGACCCACGCACAATGTTTGTAAATGGTCTCGGAGCGAGCGCCATCGCCCCCCTTGGCCGGAGCGGAGACGTCGCAATGTGTAGTTAGTGTTGTCGTGTTTGCCATTTTCTAAGGTTGTGTCTGTATGCTATGAAGTAAGCGGAGGGGACTGTGGTATTGCTGCAGAACCCCCCCCAGTATCTTCCCCATTTCCTTGGCGCCATTGTTAGCGGACTGCTAACTTTTGTTAATACGCCGTGATCTAGGTCTTCTTCTTCTTCTTCTTCTTCTTCTTCTTCTTCCGCTTTGGGGGATCAACTCACAGCGCCACACCAAGGCCTTCTTTATTTATTTATTCTTTTGGGTCGTCGGCGGACTGGGATATGCACGCCGAAAACCTAAATGACCAAAATGTCCGCAAACTTTAACTGGCACGACTCCCAGTCAACCTCAGCATGTAGACTCCTTCGGGGAGTAAACTCACAGCGCCACTCCAAGGCTTGGCATAGGCACTACATCGTTTTCAGTCGTTTCCAGCGTCTCCCGTGGGTATGATTAGGTAGAGTGTTAATTATCGGTTTAAAAATTGCCCTCTCTGAGTAAGAAGGGCCAGAGACGAGACCCTGTAAACAAAGCCTTTGCCCGTCGCTTTCCTCTCGTATTGCGTCCAAACACATCGTGTACAAGTCCACCTAGCATAATGGCCAATGGTAGCACACACCCACATTTAATTGTATTTATTTGTTTGTTTGTTTGTTTGTTGAAGTGTAATTGGGATTTTTTTTTTTTTAGATTGAAATGCCCCTTTTCAGATATTTGATGTGAGGAGATGTTTTTGTTTTGTTTTGGTGTTTATTTCCTCGTAGAGGAGTACATCATGGCTTCTTTGTTTTCTGCGACGTCTTGTCTTTGTGCAACACGTGGAGCCCATTTTTCAGGAGACGCCGGAAAACTCCGTGACCTCTTTGTTAGTCAGCAGATTTTAAAAACCTGTGGACAGAACTACGGTTGAAATGTTTACAGTGATTTTTAACTCTTTTTTTTTTTTAATCTTCCTGCCTGGTTAGGCCACATAAATGTTGCAGCTAAGAATAAACGCTTGAATTCTGTGAAGACGGGCAAAATAGCTGACAAACCCCAAAGAGACAAATTCTTCGCTGGAAGGATCAGAGGCAACGTGAGGAGCGTCCGTCCTGCTTTGACAGAATAGGGCGCAAAGTTCTCGTTGCATCTGTTCAGAAGATTGTTCCACGTGTCCAAGACAGCAAAAACAACGGTTTTAAAATGAGCCCGTCTCTTCTAATATTGTATGCCGTTTTTCTTGTTGTTGTTGGTTGTTTTTTTGGGTGGGTGTGTTTTTGGCAGGGCTTGTTTGTTGTGTTATGGCTCAACAGCGACAAATACAGAATACACTCCACCGCAAAGTTGTTACTTCATGTACTCGAAGAGTTGCTTATTCAGGAAGATAAATAATGCCAACCACAGGTATGTTTTGCTTCTTTCTAACTTTAATGCACGTTTGCTGCAAGAGGGTAAGAGGATCAAATATTTAAATGGCATTCACCTCAAATAAAATCAAACCCTCCAATTCTGTCTCGAGATTAATGTCAAACAGGTGGAT